>NW_022437024.1:6468603-6682100 GCF_009761245.1 Sapajus apella
TTTCTTTCTTTTCTTTTCCTTTCTTTCTTTCTTTCTTTCTTTCTTTCTTTCTTTCTTTCTTTCTTTCTTTCTTTCTTTTTCTTTCTCTCTCTCTTTCTTTCTTCTTTCTTTCTTTTTTTCTTTCTTTCTCTTTCTTTTTTTTTTTGACAGAGTTTTGCTCTGTCGCCCAGGCTGGAGTTGAGTGGTGTAATCTTGGCTCACTGCAACCTCCGTCTCCTGGGTTCTAAGCTATTATCCTGCCTCAGCCTCCTGAGTAGCTGGGATTACAGGCAAGCGCCACCATGCCCGAGTAATTTTGTATTTTTAGTAGAGATGGGGTTTCACCATGTTGGCCAGGCTGGTCTCGAACTCCTGACTTCAGGTGATCCACTCTTGCCTCGGCCTCCCAAAGTGCTGGGATTACAGACGTGAGCCACTGTGCCCAGCCTAATTTCTTATCTCAAAAATCTTACTGTAAATCTTACTGTCTAATTTAACTTAAAAATAATTCTTATTAGCTTCTGTGTAAAACAACAAAATTTACTGTACTTAAAAGCTTTTGCTGAATAAATAATGATTGCATTGTCAGTAGTAAACCACAAGTGCCCCCTGAGGAAATACTAGACATTCTTTCTTAAAAATTCTACTTGGGCCAATTGCTTGCAGAATGGTCAAATTTTATATATGTGATTTGAACAAAACAATTATTTTATTACTTAATTGACAGTTGTCAAGGAATGTTAGAATTGAGTGCTGAAAATAAATTTTTATAAAGAAAAAAGAAATTCTACAATAATTAAAAATTTTACTTGGAAATTGTTATATATTTTAAAATTAAATTAAGAAGATATTATTTACCTCTTTATTCATCACTGACATTGATTTGAAAGATCTTCCTATCTACTTGGGAGTCTTGTTTTTCTCTCTGGGACTCTCCTAGTAGAGATGATGCATTCCTTTTATTAGAGTACAAAAATCCTTTTACAAAATTAAATCCTTTTAATTAAAATTCTAAAATAATATTTAAAAAAAGTTTTTTAAAAACACTCTAATCTCATGACAATTTATATATATATATATATATTTTTTTTTTTTTTGATGGAGTATTCACTCTGTTGCTCAGGCTAGAGTGCAGTGGCACAATCTTGGCTCACGGCAACCTCCGCCTGCTGGGTTCAAGCAATTCTCCTGCCTCAGCCTCCTGAGTAGCTGGGACTATAGGTGCATGCCACCATGCCTGGCTAATTTTTGTATTTTTAGTGGAGATGAGGTTTGAGCATGTTGGCCAGACTGGTCCCGAATGCCTGACCTCAAGTGATCCACCTGCCTCAGCCTCCCAAAGTGCTGGGATTATAGGCGTGAGCCATGGCGCTTGGTCTGATTTATATTAAATTTGTTCATTAAACAAATGATTATAAATTGGAATCATCTTGTACTCAGGGTAAAAAGAAAACTATTAATTATCAGTGAAGAAAAGACTAAGTCTTAACATATATAATTTTAAGTAACAGATTACACTCATTAGCAGTAAAACTACATTGTATATATTGCTGGGAAAGAAAAGAGTCTTATTTTTCTCAGCGAAATTAAGGATTTCACTTAGCAAACTTGAACGAATTGATTACTTCCAGCAAATTTGTTACAGCCTAGGGCTTCAAATATTAAAATTAATTCCAACTTTTATGACCTACTTTCAGGAAAAAGGTAGATAAAGTGCATTTCTCTTTTACATAACTCTACTCCTCCACTTGTAAAATCACAGAACCATGTGGGTGGATAGAAGGAAACATAACAACTTTGAGCTATCTCACACACAATTAAAAAATGTGTTCTGTTAATAAATCATTCAATCAGAGTTTCTTGGATGACTTTAATTTCTTTCTTAATCTCCTTCATAGTGCTTTACCTAATATTCTGTAATTAACTGTGGTTTACATCTTCAGTAAATAGCTAACGACCAGAAAAATAACATACCATACCAACTTGCATTTGATTTTAATTCAACAACTCTGTACTAGAACAAATGTCCCCATATGTAGATACTCTGTATATACCTTCACTTGAGAGTGAAACATCAGAGAAAGACCTTATGCTAAAGAAAATTTGTTTATTATTATTAAAAGCTATTTGTAAAAATGATAGCATATTTCAGCCCCAAGATTTTTAAAGAGCTGAATTGCACAAGCATCATTAACGAATAAACTTGGCCAAAGGACTCTCAAAGCTGTTGCATGAGTTTTCCAAGAAAACATGGCCAATTATATGCGAAAGTAGGTACATAATTTAATATTATTATTTCTAGATGTAGAATACCTAAATGCAGCTGTCACATTATTTTTGTTACTCAAAAGCCTTGTCTATCTTTAGAAGCTAAGAATTGTTAAATCTTCCCAAGTTTGAATTAATAAAAGTTTAAATAACCCAGTGCTCTGCCTTTCCTAAATAAAGTGATTAGTTTGAGAATTTTTGAATTACATAGTACTTCAAATAAGTAATTACTTCAAATAATTATTAAATAATTAATAATTATTAATCTCCTTAATAAAACAAAATATAACTCCTTTATTGTTTTGTATTTGTAAAGTCTGTAGTAGGGTGTTTCTACTCTGGAGATTTTGTGGGAAAAAAAGTAGAATCCTAGGATAGAATGAATTCAGCATTTTTTAATTCCAGGTCTAATTACCATATTATAAATTTTGCATACTATACGCCCCACCAAAAGGGCT
Organism: Sapajus apella; assembly: GCF_009761245.1. NCBI lineage: Eukaryota > Metazoa > Chordata > Mammalia > Primates > Cebidae > Sapajus > Sapajus apella. The sequence continues at coordinate 6,471,309 of NW_022437024.1, forward strand.
CCTCGGGGCTCAGTATATATCTTTGTTGTGAAGGATACAAAGTTCCAGTATCACCATTGTTGTTGTTGTTGTTGTTGTTCTTGCTTTTTTCACTGCCTTTTTTAGTAATGTCATTTTATATAGTTATGTTACTATTTGTCATTTGTAACTGCATAACTTAGTAGAGACAGCATTGCAGACTTGAGAATTGTTATAAAACTTAATTCCAGATTAAAAAAAAACTTCTTTGCAGAATGTTCAATTTTTTGAAATTTAAGAAAAGCATATGTACTATATGTATGAAGAAAAATAATCATATTCAAGTGAGGAGGCATTAGGGATAGTTGCCATTTTATAGGTTGGAGGGAAGTCTTAAGAAAATCTGTTTGAATAGAAAGTTTCAGATCTCCTTGGTCCAATTCCATCTTGAGTATTAGCTGTTGGTATCCATTTATGTCCCATACAGGATTTTTGCTCAAAAGCTTGACCCTCCTTTGCTAACTACCTCATGCCTAAAAGCCCTAGTTTTAAAATTTAACCATTCTTGTCTCTCCAAGTCATAAAGTTTAACTTTTCCTATTCATAGTTCCCCTGAAGGCAAAATAATAATAAACTTGAGGATCACTGGTTTACTGAAACAACCTATCAATGATCCCATCTGTGCTGAGTCAGCTCCAAATACCACTTTGAGCACAAAATCAGGGTTATTTGATTGGTTGCAAAGACCAGTTTACTCAGATTAAGGATATGGCAAATTTAACACTGTAGAAATTTTCAAGGGGCAAATCAAAATGTGTGTACATGTGTCAAATGTGTGCACAGACACATAACTATCTGGAAAATACTCTGTGCGGTACTATAGTACTATTATTATTTTAATATTTTGTTATATTTGCCTTACATTTCAGACTTAGTTATCCCATGTATTTTAAGTCCTGCTTAGTTACTGAGTTTTCTTAAAGAAATACCTTATGGAGACTGAATTATTAAAAAAAAAAAAGAAAAGAAAAGAAAAGAAAAGAAAGAAAAGAAATAACTTCAGAAGCTGTCAGCAATCCCGGCTTTCAATATTTACAAAATCAAAGTAAAATAGTTTATTTTCTGTACACAAGCTTAATATTACACAATACACCTCTGTGACTACTTCTTATATGTAGAATAAATAACATTTTAACTTAATTCAAATCATATAAAACAAGAGTATGTATTTATTCCAACGAAAGAGCACTGCTCTTAAATGTGAGTTTACAAGGAGCAGCCAGGGCAATGAGAATCAATATTCATAGTTTGAATGTTATTTAGGATGCTTTCTTGCTCATAAGACAAATTTGAGTATCTATCATTTTTTTTGGTGTTAAGGTTATTAGGAATAGGAAATAGGGGTAATTGTGTGCAAGAATTTAATCTCTTAGTGTTCATTTTAAACGACAAGTATACACATAATAGTTCCTAAGATAGTAACTAGCAGATAGATTGGATCAAGTATAGAGATAATAAATAAATAAACATGCAGAATAAATAAATAAATGTGCAGAAAGTTTTATTTTTTTGTATATGAGAAGAAAAACCTAAACTTTCTATTATATTATAGGCATTCAGTTCATTTAACAGCTGAAGTTTTATAGATGATTAGTAAATAAAGCATATATAGTGCTCATATTTGGAATGTTACCAAACTGAGAAAAACACCTGGTGTGTACAATCTTAAATGGATATTTCCTGTGCTCATGTTATAAGCACAGTAATTCCCAATGTGGCCTGTTCTTAGAGCCCAACCCTTCTCTCCACACTACCCATCTTACCACACATTTCATTTCTCTTTCTCTTGGTATGGTAACCTTTTTTTCTTATCCTTTCTCATATATAGGATCCTCAAAATTTATTTTTTATTGCACTTACCTATTAAATTTTCACTCTTCGTTCTATTATTTAATGCTTTTTCTCTCTTTTTCATTTTCTCTAGATAGCACTGTTCAACAAAATTATCATGTAGGCCACGTAAGAGTTTTAAATTTTCTACTAACCACAATAAAAAAATATAGAAAGAAACAGGTGGAAATAAATTTTAATACTACAATTTCTTTAACTCAATATACCTCAAATATTTCCATTTTAACATGTAATGAAAACAAAGAAAATCACTGAGATGTTTCACATTATTTAACATGACAAGTTTTGAAAATCTAGTGGGTATGTTATACTTATAGCATATCTTAATTAAAAGTAGCCTCATTACAATTGATTAGTAGCTGCTTGTATTCACTAACCACTATACTAGACAGCATAGCTTTAGATCATTAAAGATAAACTATTCAAAATTGCGGTCTTGCCACATATAGTAATAAAAGGAGTAGTTCACAGTTCTTAGAAAGTGTGATGGTTATTGGAAGCTCTATTGTTCTTTAAACAACAGTAGAGATTTAATCTTAACTGATAAATCTAGTACCATATTATTTTATGAAAATAATTTGACCTAGAATTGTAGAACTAACAATAAGCCAGAAATCAAGGACAATGTAAAAATAAAGACATTTTCAGAAATAGAAACATTTTATGTCCATAAATTATCTCTAAAAAAAATTTAAAGATGTACTTCAACAAAATAAACAAGCCCTATAGAATACAGATCAATGGTTAACATAACATAAAAAGTTCTAAAATATAGTAAACAAAAAAGAAAAGAAAAGAAACTAGTAGAGGCTCCTTTATCTATCTCTGCTTGCTTGACTTGCTGTATTAACACTCTTCATTTCCTTTTCAAAACAGAATGATTAAGGCCCATAATTTATTGTATGTTCTAGAAGAGCACTTAAACATTTTGGTCTCAGACCCCTTTAAACTCATAAATTGTTGAGTACTCAAAAAATAATTTTTGTGGACTTTGTCTATGAATATTTACCATGTTGGAAGGTATAATTGAGAAAATTTTAAAGTATGCATTTATTATTTGAATTAAAAATACTGATAAACTTGTACATAAATTCAAATCAAATATTTTATTTAAAATAGCCACATATTACAAAACAAAAATAATATGCAAGAAACATAGCATTGTTATGTATTTAGAAATCTTTTAAATGTTTGGTTTAATTAAGACCATTGACAATCACTCTGCTTTTCCCTTCAGTCTGTTGCACTATGTTGATTTAGCGGAAGTATATAAAGAAAATTTAGTCTCACACAAATATTGATTTGCATAGTAGTCTTTTCAAATAATTGTGAACATCTTTCTTTGATACTACACCAAAATCAACAAGTATTAGTCTTTTACAATTTAGTTACAATGTGTAATATAAAAACACATCAACAATTTTCATACTAGGTTACTTAGAGTCCATTGATCTGTCTTGCCCTATTGATAAACTTTTATCCGTGCAAGATTTAAAACATCATGGATTGTCATTTAGACAAATATGTTCACTGGAATCTGCAGATCTTCCAAATGTTACCATATTTTATTATAAAATATCAAAAAATACATTCTTTAATATTAGCATTTATCTCACCAGAAAAGTCTTTATGTATTGGTAAGCTGGCAAGCTCATAGTGGAAAATGCAAATTTTACAAAATTATTATTTCTGAAATTGTTTTCCTTAAAGTGACTAGCTTAGCTTTTTCATTTTTGACTGCCAAACACCTGTCTGAATAACCACAGTTTGTCTGTAATTCTCTTATGTAATAAAGTCATTTTATGGAAAACGTTACTTCTTTTTCTTGCCACTCAAGCAATTACAAGAGGGATTTTCCTAAAGATAACTTATATATTGCAGTATGCATAAGTGCTTTAACTGTTTTTCCTATATGTTCATATAGAAAATTAAAGACATTGTATTTAACGATTGAGATTTAACAAAATTAATAATTTTTACCATTGCATCCAGGATTTTTTAAGTGATACTGATATTTTTTTCCTACAAGTACATGCATACCCAGGAAGTGTCTCTTGTAGCTCCAGGGTTTTGTAGAACACATTTTGAGAACTCAAAAATTGTTGAGTTCTGCTCTAGAAAAATAGTTTACTATAAAGTAAATTATGCTCATGCACTTTTGCTTCTGTAAATTGAGTTGTAAATGTACCTAGAGTCAATGGTGTTGATTACTGAATCTTTTTATGGCAGTTCTATTGTTATTTTATTTGGGTAAGTTAATGAAGTATTCACAGAGTGATGAAATATGAGTGAACAAAGAAAGTCAGTGTTTCTATGAAAATTAAGTTAAATTTGTAAAAGAGAATTAATAAAGGAGAACCATTAAAATCTATGATTGCTGAATTCTATGCAGAGGAAACAACTTCGACCAGAAAAATAATTATAAAAATCCAAAATAATTTTTCTATTGAAGTTGTTCTTTGACTCTAAGTAATTGCTCCACATTTAAGAAAGTAGAATAGGAAATTAAAGATAATTACCTATACATTTATTTTATACCAGAAAGATGGCACAAAATTGTTATCAACTGACCCTTCATCCAATAGCAAAGCCTTTATTCTAATATCAAAACTTTGGCTACTGAGAGGCTATTTAGTTATGTTTAGTTTAAAAATAAATGATTTTTAAGATATCTGTCTTATTTGTAACTCCCAAATCTAACATTTTTAATCAACAAAGCTATCACCTCTTATATTTTATCAAGTAAGCGATAAAAGAATCTGGAACTAATATTTGAAAAGGTCTCTACTTGAGCAGTTGTAAGGTGCTAAGAGAAAACTGAATTGAAGCCATATTAAGCTCTAAATTTTATTTCAGAATGCCTGTCATATAGTAATTAAATTGAGATTGCAGTGGAAAAGCTTTAGGATATGTTTCATTTTCGTTAAAAAAGAAAACCACCACAAAATAAAAATATGTTTATGAATCTCAAGCCTCTAAAGATAAAGAGAGAAAAAAGAGACTCAAAAATGGCTCAAATACTTCCAACAAATGAAGGGAAAGAATTCTAAAAGAAAAAGATATAGTTAATATAAACCTAAAATAACATAGAAGAAGGCATTACTATCACTCGGATAGTTCAAATTTTTCTGATTAAAAGGCAAAGTCTCAAAAATGAATTAAAATAAATTTATAAGCTAGAGACATGACTAAAATAAAATTACCTCATTTATAACAGAAATATGTGTGTTATCTATTTCAGCCCACAGAAAAAGTATAATAAGCTCCTGGTAATTTTTTTTCCAGAACAAGGGAAAGGGAAAAATTTTTCTTTTCTCTTTTATTTTTTAGAGTTTCATACAATTTGGATACATCCCATGAGAATATATTCCTACAATGTAATTTGAAAAAAATATATATGGGAAAATGACTCTTTCAACATCTGTTATTACCCCAAATCTGATAATTATGGTGCCAGACTCCACTATACACACACACACACACACACACACACACAAACACACACACACAAGACCATACACAATGATGCAAAGGTAAGGAAAGCTAAGAACTAGTTTTTGAAAGCAGTAAAATTTTAAAAGATGTAGCAAATAAAAATATGGGATATCCAGTTGTATTTCAAAATCATAAATATTTTCAGTATATGCTTTATGTGGTACTTTATACATGGTTATATTAAATTGTGTGTGTATGTATACATATATATATATATACATGAAAAGCATATATATATAAGGTATATATATACATGAAATACCTTAATACTGTTTAGGGGGTGTGTGTATGTGTGTGTGTGTGTGTGTGTATATATATATATATATTTATAAATAGTATTAAGGTATTTCATGTATATATATATATATAGACCTTACATAGATATGTGGATATATAGAGAGAGACATATATACATCTATATGGTATAAAGGTGTGTGTATGTGTACAAAAATATACAAAGAAACAGGTGGAAATAAATTTTAATACTACTGTATATGTGTACATACATGTATACACACATCTTTAGTATAAATATGTATAATAAATAATGAAATATATACTAAAACATTCATTGTTTCTCTGTAATTTATATATATACTAGATGTATTAGGGTTCTCTAGAGGGACAGAACTAATAGGATATATGTATATATAAAGGGGAGTTTATTAAGGAGTACTGACTCACACAATCACAAGGTGAGATCTCACAATAGGTCATCTACAAGCTAAGGAGCAAGAAAGCCAGTGTGAGTGTCAAAACCTCAAAAGTAGAGAAGCTGACAATGCAGCCTTCAGTCTGTGGATGAAAGTTCAAGAGTCCCGAAGCTGAAATACTTGGAATCCGACATTTGAGAGCAGGAAGCATCCAACATAAGAGAGAAATGTGGCTGGAAGACTAAGGCAGTCTAGTCCTTCCATGGTTCTCTGCCTGCTTTTATCCCAGCCACTGGCAGCTGTTTAGATGGTGCCCATCCAGACTGAGGATGAGTCTGCCTTTCCCTGTCCAATGATTCAAACGTTAATCTCCTTTGGCAACACCCTGACAAACACACCCAGGAAGAATGCTTTGCATCCTTCAATCCAATCAAGTTGACACTCAATATTAATCATCACACTAGACATCCAGTATATTATCTGGCAATTCTAGGAGGGAATATGCGCATAGGTGGATGAAATAAAGTCAGTTCAAGTAAGCAGGCATTAGCCATACATGAGATGAGGTCATTGCACTGGTGTCCGGAGTCCAGTATCAAGACTTCAACATACAGAGAAAAGGAACCTTTGAAAGCAAGATGGGTCACTATTCTTAAATCCCTTCCCATAGCAGGAACAGGAAAACAAAGCTCTTAGCATGGAAAAAAGAGTTTAGTAGAAGGAGATGAAAGGACGGGAACTTGAGTGGATATGATACATTGTGAGGATGGCCCTTGAAGCAGATCTTTGGAAAGGAGGAAGGAGAAATCAGCAGTTTCAAGAACAAGTGAAGAAAAGCAATGGCCATGTCTTTTGTCTAGATTGACCGTGAAAACAACTCAGGGAACAGTATAAGGGCCCTGTAGGTGTCTCTGGGACAAGAATCTAGGTTAGACTAATGGTTGGGATAGGAATAGGCATTGAACACATGTCATGAACACTAACATTCACCATTTTGGCTAGCAGATAGGTATTGGGGTTTTTTAAGTATTAAAAACAACATGTTAAAATAGAAACACAAAGAATTTACTATATAGTACAGTAAATTCTATATAATTATTCTACATAATTCTATATATTTTTAAAATTCATTTTACAGATTAGCGGTCTTTTTGTCTGGCATTGTTGAAAACAAGTAATCCCAAATATTTACTAAATTTTCCATATAAGTAAAATTACCATCTTAAGGACTACAAGTATCTAATTTACTTTGTTTTCTTCTGAAATACCTAGTATGTTTAAGGTCCTTTAAACAATGTGCATTAACATAATTCATCCTTTTCTCAATGACCAAAAGTCACCAAAGATAACAAAATTTAAAGCTGTAAAGGAATTTATGTAGTAGAAGCCCTTCATTTTACAGAAGAATCAGATTGTATTTAGAAGAAATATGTTGCCAAATAGTAATTCATTGTGCTCTTCAGTTAATTTGTGTTTGGTAGATCTTTATAGGAAAAAAAAAGAGAGAAAGAGAAAGAGAAAAAAAGAAAGAGAAAGAAATATAATTCCAGTGGAAGTTTCTGAAATAGGTATAATTTTTTTGTTTATACTGCTTGTCAGCTCTTTGATATAGACACTAATATTCCAACTCTGAAAGAGAAAACACTGGGTTTCAGATCATTTTAGTTTAATTGGTCTTCCTAAGGTTATCGAGCTAGTAAGTCTCTCTAAAGCGCGTGACATTTTCACCACATCCCAATGCTTTCTTGATACAGGGTCCCCCACACAGACATAATGGTGTCAGTTAGACCACCCAGGAAAGCATGCTGTCATCAGCTTTGCACTCTGAGATGGCTGGGTAAAACTAACTTTGAAAATGCAAAGTATTATTTCTTAAAATTTATTATGATAATTCTAAAGGTGTCTAATCATTTAATCTTTTTCTAACATATTAATGCACTTAAAAATAACTTCACTATTTGTCATCTATATCTATATATCTGTATTTCCTCTCATATTATACATTTATACACACAAATATATGACACATATATATTTACACACACACACACACACACACTCTCTCTCTCTCTCTCTCTCTCTCAGCTTACTTTTACTAAACTAAGTTCCAAAAATAAAAGAAAATGAAGTCAGGGAGGAAAACACATACTTTGGGGTATTATGGGAGGATATGATTGTGTTCATTTTTTCTCCTTCAGTGATCACTGTTTGGGGAGCCACAAAATGTTTCAAAAAGACATATCTGTTATTCAACTCCATCTCCAGAAAAGTAGGGAAGCTCCTGGAAAGTTATCTCGAAAGGTAAGACTTCTTTAACATTGTTTTCAGTTACCAAACTGAGAGTTTTAAGGATAGTATTGCTAATTTTTGAATTATTGAATTATTGCCAACTTGGAATTATACAGCTTAATTCATGTTTATTGAAATATATTTATTGAAACATAATGAAATATCTTATCTAAATGCCTGATAATAATTTGGACTGACGCAATAACACGAATGCATTACTGCAACGTTAGTGTTATGGACTGAATGTTTGTGTCCCCTTAAAATTCATAAGTTGAGGTCCCAGGTGATAGTATTAGGAAGTGGGGTCTTTGGGGTATATATAGGTTTAGATGAAGTCATGAAAGCAAAGTCCTTATGATGAGGTGGTAAGTGCCCTTGTAAGAAGAGTTTAGAACACCGCGCTCTGTCTTTGTCTTTCTCCCTCCCTCTCCCTCTCTTTTTCCAACTCTCTCTTTCTTCCCACCATGTTAGGATACAGCAAGAAGGAAGCTGTCTGCACACAGGAAAAGGGCTCACTCTGACTCTGATTATAAACTTCGCAGCCTATAGAACTAAGAGAAATAAATGTATGTTGGTTAAGTCACCCAGTCTCTAGAATTTTGTTATAGCAGCCCAGGCTGACTAATACATTGAGTATAATAACAAATCAGTTGGTTTCTTTCAAAATCATTTGTAAGAAACTTATTATCATATGTATACCTTTCACATATTTTCTTAGAAGTAAATATAGAAAATGTAAAGGGGAATCATTGAAAGCAGAAAAAATAACTTGTTTTATCTGAAGACTGTTTATGCAAACATAGCTTAAATTAGGACAGATAAACTTTCATAGTATATGTAATAAAGCCTCATAGAAAAGGATGACTGTGCTTTAATGATACAGTTTCATGCTGTTAGATGTGAATTTTATTCCCTGTGTGATGTTGTGAGTTACTTCCAATTCAAACTGCACAGTATGCAGTGAACTTTGATATTTTGGCAGTTTTTATCTGTAGAATCTTCAAATTACTTGCTTTAAGCAAAAATTCTCTTGCCCTGTCATTTATATTAGGTAACAGATTTCCAGTGAATGGTTTCTTTTTTATTTCTAGTACGAAGTGTTTCATCATAAGAAAATTTCAGGTGGTACATTAGGTTGCAATATATCAATGTGGAACATAACATAATGAGGCCAGAAGAGAGTTGTTTAGAAAAACCTTTTGGATCTTGTGTCCAACTTAGCTGCTATTGACAGCTCCAAGGCTATACATCTGAAATGTCCAAGAAAAAAAAGTTATAAAAGGTAACTGACCCCATGAATATTAAACTTAAGATTCTTCAAATTGCCCTCAATGTTGAGGAAAAAATGCTGAAATCATCATATTCCTTTGGAGCATGGGGGAAGAAGATAAAATATATGATTCTAATTTGGATGCTGCTAAAATAATAACTTATTGGTAGTAATGAACAAATCAAGGCACTAATATTTCAGACTCATGTAAATTAAGGTCTTTTGAAAAATCCATGTAACTATTATTCTGATATAGGTGTTGGGCATCCATTTAGTGTCTGAGACTTTAACATTTCTATCACATTTAATCTTTTCAATCATTCTATGAGGTAAACACTATTAAAAATAAAGAAACTGAATCAAAGGGAGATCAAGACTTTCCCAAGATTAAAATCATGAAACTGAGGAGCCGAGAAGTGTAGATTTCAGCACAGTCAGTGACTCTTCAGAGCTCATGCATTGCTACCAACTTACATGGGAAATATGCTCAGAATTTGCAGGGTATTCTCAAAGATTTTGGATGTGTGTTTCAGGGTAATAGGTCAAAATTCTAGTTTTATGCACACACATGCGTGTGTGTGATTTATTTTGTTTTTCACAGCTAATATACACGTAGCTCAAAGTCTGGGGCATGATAGATGATTAATAACTAACCATATTATGTATATATTAGGTACCAAGTGATGTTCTTCATGCTTTAAATGAATTTGACAGTAACCCAAGGGCAAAGTAATAAATGCAACCATTTTTCTATCTTATGTAAATAAAAGTATTGAAAAGTTAAAAGATTATTTAAATCGTTCAAAGTTGCACAGCTAGTAAATAAGGGTGACGAAATCAGACAGAGCAAAACTAATCTGGCTACAGTTCACAGTATATGATAATGTCAGCCAGTGCAGTTATAAAGTGCAGCTGACCCTGTCAATATTAAACTTAAGATTCTTCAAATTGCCTTCCATGTTGAGAAAAAAAGCTGAAATCATCATATTGCTGTCATCACTGTTATCATGTCTAGGGACAAGTATATTGTTATCTCTGGGTGTATAATATGTAGTTCTCATCAGAAATGCCTGTTTTTCAATATGCCATTTGGATCACAGTGGGAATTAAGTTATGTGGTTCTTTTTGATGCTTCCTGGTTCAACTTACAAACTTGTACATCCTACAATAAATATCACCAATTCTCAGTTAATTCAACAACTCACAGGAAGAGTATAAATACCTTTTCTCATCTGCAACTTTTGCTAATATTTACGCTATTGTTTAAAAATGGATAATACACTTGATGGCAAAGATATTTGTATATCCCCCATTCATACCTAAGTATTTGCTATGTAACCGCTGTGTATTAGGCCCTATACTAATATGTAGTTGGAGTAGTGAACAATATCAATAAGATCTCAGCCCTCAGGGGTTCAGGGAATGCAACTGGCACCGATTTCCAATTAAAATCCAATGGTAACTTCCATGCAGAATATGAAAAAGACATTCTGTATCTCCATCTCTCCAACTCTCGATTCTTTTAGTATTTTGCTTTTTACATTACATTTCAAAGGGGAAGATATTACATTTTATGAAAACTTTAAGAATTTACTTCCAGGAACTGGGATAAGTGCTTTATACAGTAAATACAATCTAATAACAATTGATTAATTTAGCAAATAAAACTGGTTACATGCCATTTATGGTACTTGCCTTTTCTAGAATGTACAGTTCACATTCTAGTTGAGAGACAGACAATAAACAAATGTATGAACAAATTTCTTCATCTAAAATGCGAATAATAATAGTTCTTACTTAATGTGGTTATTATGAAAACTCAGTTAAGAAATGTAAATGAAGATCTTAAGTCAGTGCCTGCATCTAATATAACTACCTACATATTAGCTATTGACGTCACAAAATTGGATGTTACACTGTGTGCAATTTTGGTCCTTTACAAATAAAAATTTAAAACATTATTAACATTAATTTCCTTTTAGAGATTTACTCATGATGTTGGATATATAGAGAGGGATGGACATTTGTGTGTTATATCAAAATAGTATACACACAGTGTCATGACTTTTGTTGATATCCCAACAATTTTAATATATCACAAATTTTCTTGTAAGCTTCCAATATCTATAGAGCAGGATAAACTTTAGTCTCAATGGAAAATTCTATATGCAACAACAGAATAAAAATAAACTGATAATTGCTTTGGTTTTGAAGTTTTAAAAAATTTTCTTTCTAAGATATATATGATTTATTAAGTTAATATAACTCTAACAGTTTATCAACTTGTGTCTCATTTTCATAGTCTGAATTGCCATATTTAAGATAAGTAACCCTTAATTTGTGTTTTTAATTTTATAGATACATCATAAGGAGATAGCAAATGTTCTCTCAGTTTTATTTTTTATAGTGGTTTCAAAATTCTCTGTGATTTTCAGGATTTCAGCTATAAATAAAACATTTATGAACAATTATAATCTTTCTAATAAAACTGTAAAATTGTCTTGATAATATTCTTTTTCACATTAATATGACTATCATCATTATATTAAATTTATTGATACCATTGCCTTTCAGTAGATACTTTGGAGTTTTCTAATTGTGCAAAGCATTGCAAAGCTCAATTCATCTTAGATAATATTTTATTTTTATATTTGATAATATTATATTGAAATGGTATAATTTAATCCTCATTTCAAGAGAATAAGAAAGTTGTTCTAAGAAAAAAAAAAAGCAGGCCAGGAGCAGTTAGTCAGGCCACTAATCCAATCACTTTGGGAGGCCAAGGCAGGCAGATCACCTGAGGTCAGGAGTTGGAGACCAGCCTGGCCAACATAGTGAAACCCCCATCTCTACAAAAGCTACAAAAAGCAGACTGGCATGGTGGCATGCACCTGTTATCCCAGCTACTTGGGAGGCTGAAGCACGAGAATCACTTGAACCCAGGAGGCAGTGGCTACAGCCTGGGCCACAGAGCAAGTCTCTGTTTCAATCAATCAATCAATAAAGCAGGTTGATGATCTTCGGAAATCATCCAAGGTTTCAAAATTTAAAACTCCTACCTTGATTAGCTATGAATAATTTAATATTTTAAAATTTGTTTCTTTTTTTAACCTATCTAAAATTTGATCAAAAGTATTGCTAACGTTGTAGGTATTAATCATAAAATCAAGATTTTCTTATAACTCAGAGGAAGATACACAGAACATTACAGCAATAGATTTTTGTATGAGAAAAAAAGATTTTAACTTTTTCCTTTTTCCTTAAGGCTAAAGTATGGCCTCAGCTTTAGGGAAAAGTACATTATCTTTCATGGACAATTATGAGAATTTTCCTCCAGCTTTTGTTTTTTTTCAAGATCTGTTAATAATTTTGTCAAAAAATGCTTCTAATATGTGTGCATTACAAAGCTATTTTTCCTCCAGCTTAGTGAAGTACTTTAAATTTAAAAGTTTTCTAGTAAATGGCACTATAAAAAATACCAAAAGTATCTCTGGAAGCCAAATTGTTTTTTAAATAAACATGATTATGCTTCATAGAAAAATGTAAATAAGTATATTATTTATATTCTTGCTTTGGCTTTAACTTCTGAAACAAGGCAAGTGCCAAATATTATAGTTCAAATTTTACATTTTATTTAGACTCTGTTTTTCACTTTTCATTCTCCCCCTTCTTTTACTATCCTTTTCATGACCACAGTTTAGCTTTCTCTGTTGCAGGAAAAAGTTGTCTTGTCACTGTCACACTTCTTATTTTAGCTGTCCCAGTGACTCTATATGTAAATTTCTAGAGAGTAAGACTCACATCTTCGCTTCTCAGCCATTCTACATAGTGTTTTTTTTTCACAGCATGTAGTCAAAGTATTGTTTATAACAATGACCTTATTCTTTCCATTTAACTTAGCTTCCTTCCTCCTCTTCATAAAACAAATCAATATAAAAATTAATTTACCTTTGACATTGGGCCATATAAAGGTTTTCCTTCTGGTGTTTTCTGTCCAAATCTCTAATAGTTTTAAAAATAGATCATGTGTGTATTGACATACAAGATTACATACACCCCAGGCACTAAGGGACTCACTCAGATCTCAACCTTAATGCCACCGTGTGGTGAAATCGTGCAATTATGATGAGACATACTGCATTCTCTGTACACTTGCAAAGGGTTTTCATGAATGCCCTGTTGCAAGAGAGGTAGTCAAGAAGTTAAGGTATGATTGTGTGTGTATGTGTGTGTGTGTGTGTGTGTGTGCACGTGCATACGGGTGATAGGAATGATATTTTAAGATGAGTAGTTCATGCTTATATAGGAAGAAAACAAAATGCCAACTAACTCCTAGAATTTATACCCACCAGTCATTGTCATTAAGTAGCATAGCTTAGTACTCACAAAATGGAAAGCTCTCTTACACTGACAATTTGGTGGCAAAATGTGGTGAAGCTGAAAAATGAAGGAGTTGGTTATATGTTTGCCCGCCCATCTGGCAAAATGTCAGGCTTTACATTGCTATGGCACACATGGCATAAATGTGAAAAAAAAATGTGCACATATGTGGGAGAACTGGTGCCTAAAAATCTGCCTTCTTGCTTAGTAGGAGAATTAATGTTAGACCTTGGTGATGCCACGATGTTTTTCAACTTTCTTAAGTTTATTCTCAGCCAAAGCTAAGCTTTCTGCTTTACTATTGAAAAGGCTTATATAGTTAAGAAGCGTCTTGTAAGGTCTTTAAGACAAAGTATAAAATTAATGAATGAAGGTTATCAAACTAGGTGAATAAAATGACAGCAGGAAGTTACAGACCTATTTTTATCTGGTACTCATTCTTATTCACTCTGTAAATATTAATATATTCTGCTGTCTACAGCATGAAGATGACCACTGCCAGTTTTATCTGAACCAATTTCTAGAATTTATGCATATTTGGAAAGTATCCAGGTAAGACATTTTACATTTGTTACAAGGCAACTTTCTGATTGAGTTCTCAAATGCCAAATCTCAATATTTTTCAGTTGACTGTAAAAACTGTCCTTTCACTAGGACTGTGGAAGCTATTGTACTTTTAATAGGCATCTCTCTTTGGCAAATTCTGTTAATAATTACCCATTCTTCACAGTCATTCAGATTTATTTGAAGAGCTGCTAACACTTTCCAGAGCATTCTAACATTCATTTTTTTAAAAAAAATCTCTGCTTCTGGTTATTACATTTTCAAGGACATGTTTTCCTGATTCATTTTGTGAATTTGGGTTTGCATATATCACTTAAGTTCATTGTAAAACAATTTTAATACTTCGAAGATAACCATCTCTTACTTAATTTGTTCCTGAAACTCCCTGAAAATAAATGGTGTATCATAAATAGAGGAGTATAAATTCAAATTGGAAAACTCGAGTGACAACAAATGAACATTTCAAACTTCATTCTTATATCTAAATGTATGCATGTATTATTTGGAATAATAGATTTATCAGATAGCTAAACTGGGAGTTTGGGTATATCTGCAATTAAGGTTGTTGTGAGCTGAACCAGTAGAAAATGTAATGTGGGAGGTATAGGTCATAAATCTCTAAAGTAAAGCCTTACAACATATGAGCTAAATTTACAATAGCAAAAACATGGAATCAACCCATGTGCCCATCAGTGACTGATTGAATAAAGAAATGGTACATATACACCATGGAATACTATGCAGCCATGAAAAGGAATGAGATCATGTCCCTTGCAGTGACATACATGGAGCTAGAAGCCATTATCCTCAGCAAACTAACACAGAAACAGAAAGCAAAACAACACATATTCTCACTTGTAAGTGGGGTCTGAACAATGAGAACACATGGACACAGGGAGCAAAACAACACACACTGGGGTCCATCAGAGCTGTGGCGGAGGGAGAGCATCAAGATAAATAGCTAATGCATGTGAGGCTTAATACCTAGATGATGGGTTGATAGGTGCAGCAAACCACCATTGCACATGTTTGTCTATGTAACAAACCTGCACATCCCACACACGTTTCCTGTAACTTAAAATAAAATTGTTTAAAAAATAAATAAAAATATGAGCTAAAATTTTTTTTAGTGACTATTTATGTTGGCTAATGATTTTGTGAAGTTATTATACATTTACATGCATTATCTCATCTAATTTTTTCTAAAACTCTGTGATAATTCATACTATCCTGCTTCAAAATCAAAGAAACTGATGCTCTGAGAGGCTAAATAAACTCACCTAAAGCCATTCTGGTCATTAGTGGCAGGACTAAAATCAGATCTGCCTGAAATTTACAAAGGACATTTTCTTTCATTAAACTATTGTGTTTTTCCATGTGCACTTCTCTGCCCCCCTTTCCCCTAAAAGTATCCACTTCACTCCATAAAATCATAGAATGGCTAGGACTAGAAAGGACTTTAAACATAGTCTAACACAAATTCTCATTTTATGGTTAGTTATATGATTCCGGTACAGATTTCTGTCGTATAACATATAAACAAGGTCTGTAGTTTCCTTTTTCCAAAATAAATCTTTCCAGGGGTGGGGGGACCAGAGAGAGAGAGAAACAAGCATGAACCTCAAATATGAGAAGTTTTTCAAAAAGCAGGAAATCCTTGGGACACCAAGGACTATTTTGAAAGACTTGGTGGAGGGTTGTTGTACCTTTTAAGCCATTTCTACCTGGAGGACAGAGAGGCAAGTCAAGGCTGTGACAAGAGAGTGAGAGAAGGAGGCTTTCATTCTGTTCTTGTCTTACCCCTGTCATTGCCTGCTCCCTAGCAGACATTTGATGGTCTTGACCAGTAGTGTAGTTAGGTGTCCAGAGGGTTAATTCAGGGCAAAGCGAAGAGTAAAGGAAACATGTCTGGGACAGCTTAGCTTCCAACTTTACCCCTCCTTCCAATCCCTGCGCAATGGATTACAGTCTGAGAGGATGCCATCTCCCAGTGCTATTTCTTCTGTGCTAAGGAAACTAAAAACAGAAGCTCAAAAACTTAGCAACCGTCACACAAATATTTAATCCCATAGCCATGACTAAAACCAAGTATCTAACTCTCAATCAGTGCTTATTCCACTTCCATTATGTTCTGATCCTTCCCTTCTTATCTTTATCAAAGGGCATCTAACATGGAGACATTCTCAGCCTCACAAAGGACACTGTAGAACTTTACTTTCTGGGATACAATGCTTCCCTGCCTGCCCTCCTCAGAACAACTTATTGGGTCATCAAAAAAAAAAAAAAAAAAATCAAGCGCTGGATGGCAAGGGCTTTGATTTCAGCCTTTCTCTTTTATGACTCAACTACCTCTTAGAAGTTGAGCAAATCACTTAAAAGCCTTCACTAGTTCCTAGTAGATTTTTTCTATAAAATAGACACAATATCCAAAACCAAAGTGCTGAAGTGGGTACATTCTTGGTGGTACTAATAGTTTTAGGTTGTATATAAAAACACTGCCATTCCCCAAATCTTTAGTTATTATTTACCTCCTCTTTCATTGACTTTTATATATTTCTATGCATTTTGTCTTTGAGCTAAAGTGATAATGTAGAAAAATGAGAATACAGCTACTATTTTAAAAAATGGTGTTTTTTAATGCTGCATTTTTGAGTTGTGTGACTCATGATTCAATTTAATTCAGGAGGTTTCAAGACAAATAAGAAGGTAAAGTCAATAATATCTGGGAAAATAATTTTTGACCAGTGAGGCTCAGAAGAATTTCTGCTCAAATTGCATGTTTTCTCCCTAAGCACAGTTAAGGCTGGAGCAATAAGAGAAGCTTAGGAAACAAAAATGCAGCGGTTTGGTGTCAAAGACAACCCCATCTATTATAAATATAAGCCATTAATTCCAAATGCAATTCTCTACAAGGTTTTGCATACTTAATATTTCTTGATGTTAATATATGCCATTATCTGCTTATGAATCCCTTTGCAACTTACAGTTTGAATTAAGAGTAGTTTTATATAATGATCAGCCTTTGGGAGGTTTGGTTAAATTAAATTCTTTGGAGTTCTAAGATTTTTAAATATGTTTGTAGTCTATCAAGTTATAGAAACTTTATAAGGCACCCTTCTGGGATATTTTCAAAATTATGTCAACAATAATCATTGTTATACCATGCCAATGTTAGTATCATGGGCAAAACAAAATTTGTGATAAATGTTTGTGCTAAAGATAATATAAATTTCCCCACTCAATTTTAAACAAAGTTTCTATTTTTTATTTTCCAGACAATGTCTCTTAACTCTCATCAGAAAATATGACTTCCACCTGAAAAACCTATTGAAAACCCAGGTATTGACTTTTGTGACTTTATCCATCAATTCAGTAAGCATTTTTAAAGCATCTACAATTTTTCTAAAACTTTGCAAATTTTGAAGATGACAGAAATGAATACAGCAGAGAATCTACATTTAAAGGCTGTCATTTCAGCATGGAAAAATAGACAAGTAGAAAGACATATACAGTAAAGTGCTACAGCTGCTGAGAAAGACTTGTATGTATATAAGATGCATAAGAAAGGATGATCAGCTTTATCCACTTGAGCTGAATGTTGACCAAATGAGCACTCTATACGTCTCCCATCCAGAGGGGGGCATTGTGAAGGAAGGTAGGGAGCAGGGTTAACTTTTGGCAAAGAAAAACATGAACAGAAAAAAGAGTCAGGAACCAGCCTGGTGCGATTAGGAAGCTATGACATTTGAAATGGTTGAAGTCAGTGTTCAAAATTAGAGGCTAGAACAAAATCAAATAAAAGGAGCAGACAGGGGCCAAATTATGTAGGATTTTATGGACCTTTTATGGCCAATTTTATGATTTTCTACTTTGTCAGCTGATGACATGGAACCATTAGGCAGGGTAGTAGAATGACTGATGGATAATTAGAGGGACATTTTGTTAGCCCTAATAGATGAAGAGGGCATGGACAAACACTCTACTATATGGATAATATGAGGGGACAGATTCATAAGAGGTGAAAATGTGCGATTTACATGATTTGGTGAAATTCTGTGTGCTTAGAATAACTCAAAATTCCTGTCTGCTGACTGACTCTGTGGAAACATCAATTCACTACAATAGTGAAGAGAGAAGATAGCGTGGCAGGGGAAATGATGGATTCAGCACAAGGCTACTAAAATTTGGTTACCTACTGGGCATTGAAGTTGTGATCTCCATTAGGCAGATTATTTCTTATACCTTCTTCTTCCAGGGAAAGTTTAGCATTCCATAGATAAAACATCATGTTATTACACAATATTGTGAGTCAGGGAATATTTTTTAAACAAATAACTTCTTTCTTTCTGTGAAATAATTGATTCCTGATATACATAAAAGGATATATATCTCAGATAATAACTATTTGTAATATTAATAAACATGAAATATATCTAAAAATAATAAATTCTATTTATTGATGTAGATACTAAAATCATATATGAATTCCACATAAATATCTAAAGACATGGAGATTACACATACAAGACTTATGTTTCTCTCTAAAGTGCAATCTTCTCACCCTAAATCTATTTTTTCTGCTTCAGCCTGGTCTGAGTCTGGAAGTTTAAAATGTGGAATGTGAAAAGAATCCACAATTATCTTGTTTTAAATCTCATAAAAGTGTTATGGTTAGTACCTCTAATTCAGCCTTGTGATAGTCATTCTTTCTCAAGTTGAATGTGAAACTTACCAGGTTACTAGGATATATTAAGATTTAACTCCTAGAGTATTTTTGTCTCTTTACTATGTGTAGAAGTACTTTGAGGTTTTGGTAACCTACTTATGAATGAATTTCAGTTATCTAAATGTCTCAGCACTTTCACCATCTTTTTTTCATACACAAATTATTGATAATTTATAATAGTTCTTAATTTCTAAATTCAGAAGTTTGATCTATTACTTACATATAAAGCCTCCCATATTTCTAGTTTGAAAGAAACAATTGACTATTGTAAATTTTTCTAACATGACTTAAAAGTTGGCACAATACCAAAGAAATACTGTCTTTCTATTATCATTGGCAAATTGCAATCATCACTCACAACTAAATTATTTTATAAATAGGTCATGGTGTATGTGATTTTCCAGATGAACTCATTCAAAAACAATGAGCTCTTTAAATGAGATTTTTGCCTATGAAGCATCAATAGTAAATATCTTAGAAATGAGGACAGACTATGATATTATCTGTTCACAATTTTATACTTTCTATTCATTTGACAAGTGCATTAAGTAGCATTTCATCATGTTCAGAACAGTATCAGCTGGAAAAATAATGTTTTTTTAATATCTCCCAAACTTGGATTATTACACGTGATTTGAAAAAATAAGCATGCAGCTGAATAAGTCAGACACAAATGTTATTGAATAATATGACTATTTTAAAGCACCAACTATTTTCTTTCCTCACAATTATTATTTCATCATATTTTAGATGATACCCATTTTAGGCCAGGCATTCTGGCTATTACGTTAAATGGCTAGTTTTGTATGTAATTTACAAAGAGCTTTTTCACTGGACATTTTTTTCTCCTTTCTGTTTCATTAATAACCTGAATTACAGGGAATATTTTTGAATTCATTCTGAATTATTAATTTCATAGAAATTGAATAATATGAATTCAATATGAATTTCAGAGAAATTAAGAATGGAAAAAAGAGTATCTTCCCTCCAAGATTTTACTGAATGCTTACTTCATGCAGATTATGAAACTATTTGCTCACTGAAACCAAGAGAAATGGCAGTTCAAACCATACTCTGAAGTTGCCAATGATGTAGTTGGAGAGACAGCGTATCTACATAAATAATAGACACAGTGGTGTCCATACAAAGCAAAGCAATATAAAACCAAATCATAGCCGAGGAGAAAGAATCAACTTCTGATTTAAAATTACTTCTTCCTAGTAACCTCTAATACGTTGTCTCCAAAATTCTTTATTAAAATGCCAGTCAGAATCATGGTAGGAAATCCCTACCATGGATAACAAATTTATACTAGAGTCTAGTAACTGTTGAATTTATTGTAAACTAGATGGAACACAGTTGAGTAAAATCAATTCAAACATGCTTCAAAACATGGGGTTAAGCTTCATGAAACATCTACCTGGTCAGAAAATAACTGAGAACCCCTAAGTCCTTCCACCGTCTAGCCCATGACTCAGAGGCTATACCAAGGAGATAACCAGGAGAATATGACATCTCTAGTATTCAGGTTTAAGTAACTCTGTGAGAAAGGCAAAATAATACTTATTTCACACTTGCTTAAGACCAAGTCTAACCGTATTCATCTAGAGAGGAAAGAAAATTCCATATATGAGTAGAAAGAAAGAGGACAGACAGGGATTTTATATTTAGCTTCTTTTAAACTGAAGCTCTCTTGGTTACAAGCAAATCTATTGTTAGATCTTCAGAAGTTCCAACTTCAAACATTATTTAAGCCTAATGGCAGTCTAAGACAAAATTTAAGAGCAGAGATTCCGAAGTCAGATAAATGTATAAGTCAACCACATTAGAGCTTCTGTATTCAACCTTCCTCGAGTTTATATAATTCATCACTAGAGTGAGGATAATAAATATAAAATAATGACATTTTAAATAGTTAATGAAATAGTTATTGTAATGTGCTTAGTATAACGTAGTGACTGGGAGATAAAACATTTTTAAGAAAAGGTAAGTACCTGTGTTACTTTATTGCTATTATTGCTGTTGTTTCTATCACTATCACTCAAATAGAGGATTGTATAGGGTCCAGAAGAAAATTTTCACAAAGCTGATTTGCATTTAGAATATAAAGTCAAAGCAGGGGAAAATGACGCACAATTACAGAACCGAAACCTACCTTAGAAGAAATAAAGGGCAGATAGAAACTTCTAAAAGTCAAACCTATCATGTATAGAGCACTCTCAGATTTGAAGAAGTATAAAAAAATTAAAAGTAAAAAGTAGATTCTCAAAATAGAAAATAATCAGTAGCCAACATAATTTGCGTTGCTAGTAAGATGGAGAAAACTAGAGGGTTTTGTGCAAAGGAATAACATGATATGATATTCTACTGGTGATTTATGTAGTGAATTATATAATACATGAAGAACGCACAGTTAAAGATAATAATAGAAAAGGGATTCTTATTAAACAATAAATTAAAGAATAAAATATTTTGGTATCATGGATCTGTTTGCCACTTCATGTCTCCTCTCCTCTCTGTAAAAGGTCTTATTTAATGAAAAGTATTTTGCAGCTTTTCTTGATCATTTCATCACATGGTATATTTAAGTAGAAAAATAAAAAAGGTAGTATGCTTTTAAGTAGAAAAAAGATGATATGCTTTAAGTAGAAAAAAGATGGTATGCTTTTCTCCATTGCATAATATAGCTACTTTGTCAAAAACAATTATCCACACATGTGCAGATCTAGTTCTAGACTCCCTATTCTGTTTCACAAATCACATGACTATTCTAATGTCAGTCCACAGTGTCTTAATTACCATATGTTCAAGGAAAGTCTTGATATCAGCCAATATAAGTTCTCCAAAATCACTCTTGTTAAAAAAAAAATTGGTTATTCTAGGTATTTGGCTACAATTGCATTGAATATATAGATCAATGTAAGGACAATTGATATTTTAAAAGATTGTATTTTCTAATCCATGAGAATCCAATTTTATGTGATCTATTTCTTCATCTACACAGGTTTCTTAAATCATTCAGCAATGTTTTATAATTTAGCATAGAGATTAAGCATAGTTTATTAAATTTATTATTTCATGTTTTTGTCTGATATTGTAAATAATATTTTTATATTATTTTCCAATTGTTTGTTAATATGTGGGAATAGAACTTACTTTCATATATTGACTTTATATACTATGTCTTCTTAAAATCACTTTTCAAGTCTAAGAATTATATTTTGGATTCCTTAGGACTTCTACATATATAATCATGTCATCTGTGAAATAATTTTGTTTTTTTCTCTTCAGTCTATAGTCCTATTATTTCTTTACTTGCCTTATTATTTAATTCTTGCTTAGAGTCTCCAGTAGGTTTTTACTAGAAGTGGTAAGAATAGAATCCCTGCCTTGCATTCTCTGAGGGAGAATGTTACAGTCTTTTATCATTAATTGTAGGGTTATTTGGAGGTTATGTTGTAATATAAAAAGTTAGTTA
Source organism: Sapajus apella (assembly GCF_009761245.1). Classification (NCBI taxonomy): domain Eukaryota; kingdom Metazoa; phylum Chordata; class Mammalia; order Primates; family Cebidae; genus Sapajus; species Sapajus apella. Next base: position 6,494,033 of record NW_022437024.1, read on the forward strand.
TCTTTTACTAGGTTGGAAAAGTTTTCTTCTATATCTAGTTTACTAAGAGCTTATACCTTGAATGGATTATGAGTTTTGTCAAATGTTTTTTGTGCATATATACAAATGTACATATGCTTTTTCTCTTTTATTCTTTTCAAATTTCAAAAATCTTTTTATTACTGGTATAACTATACTTACTAAGAACTTATAATCTTTTTCATATGTGTCTAGCTTCAATTAACTAATATTTTATTAAATATATTTGCATCTATATTTATGAGGGACATCAGTTTGTGTTTTTATTTTCTGATAATATTGATAGATTTTGGTATAAGAGTAATGCTGGCCTCATAAAATATTAGATAAGCTATTATTATCTGTGCTTACAGTGGAACCTGTGGTATCATGACGTTTTCCTCCATGTAGAATCCTGCTTCATCCTCAGCTTTTGACAGCCCCTGATTGTCTGTGCCAAAGAGAGGGTCTCTCTAAACACTGTTGTCACCCTCCCAGCTGTACCCTATCCTTGCTTATTACTCAATGCTAGACCTATTTTGGCACTGGGGACAAGGGTGTTCTGTGTTGTAAAGAACCAATTACAGCCTTAGACAGAATCTGTATATTTGACTCTTGGAGCGTTCCTGCCCCTCTTCCACATGGCAGCCAAACTCTGTCTTATATCTGCAGTTAGTTGTGTGCAGCAGAGGGTTTACTGCTTCTTATCCCTGACCTCTAATTGGTGTCCAGGTAAGATCTTGGACCCAAGACAAGTTTCTTGGCCTTTCCCCTGAAGCAAAGGCCTTTTGCTTCCGACCTTCCTTCAACAGCAAAGGAGCTTCTCATCTATGACCTACTTCTTTCCCAGAGACAAGACTTTTGTTTGTTACTTCTCCAGAAGCAAGGGGTTTGCGCCTGGTCTCGGGGTAACGCAGGGTTTGCTGCTCCTCCCCCTGCAGCTTTAGAGTTTTGCTTCTTATGCCAAAAGGATCCACAGAAGTGGACAGAGCCCCATAACTGTCCCCCAGAAACAGGTGATTACCTACACACCTGCACCACAGAATATGACTTCTGTTTACTGCACGGCCTTCAGTATTTTCCCTGAAAAACTGGTAGGCGTCCATGGAAAACAGCTTGCAGGAGATTGTAAACTCCCCATGTGTCTTGGGCTTCCTGATATTCCAAACGGATGTGCTAGCTCATATCTAGCCTTTAAAAATATGTCAAAATTTTAGCTAATTTTGTCTTACTCATGTGTATGGTGACCACCTCTTTCTCTTGTGCTCTGCCAAAAGTTGAACATTTTGTGTGCCCCATCTCTCTTTGGAGCAGTTTTCATTCTTTGTAATTTGGTTTACTTGGTCACTTTGTGACCTCAGATCTCTGCTAGGTTCAGAAAAAGTTATAATTTTGTATATTATCTGGCTTTTTTCATAGTTACAGAAAGATCAATCTATATTTTTTGTTGTTTGTTTGTTTGTTTTTATTACACTTTAAGTTCCAGGATACCTGTGCAGAATGTGCAGGCTTATTACATAGGTATACATGTGCCATGGTGGTTTACTGTACCCATCAACCTGTCATCTACATTAGGTATTTCTCCTAATGCTCTCCTTCCCCTTGGCCCCACTCCTGACAGGCCTCAATGTCTGATGTTCCCCTCTTTGTGTCCATGTGTTGTCATTGTTCAACTCCCACTTATGAGTGAAAACATGCAGTGTTTGGTTTTCTGTTCCTATGTTAGTTTACTGAGAATGATGGTCTCCAGCTTCATCCATGTCCTCACAAAGGACATGAACTCATCCTTATTTTATTTTAAGACAAGCTGCATTTCAAAGCTATTTTTAATCTTTAAGGAAAAAATAATTCATATTGGCACTAATTACTGAACCTGGAATGAAAAGCATTCTAAATTCTCAGTTTGTCTCCAAACTCATTAATTGAATTTGATAATTTTCAGTGTGTCTAATATAAATAGAAACTCATTAAAGTTTATATAGAATCTGGAAGATGGTAAGTTGTTACATGGCTGTTTAAATGCATACTACTTTGTTCTCCATCACAGCTAAATAAGAGAGCGGAATAATAAACCACTTATACCATTTTGTTTGGTTTTCCAGAAAGATGCAGGGGAGAAAAGGCTGTTACCAATCTTTTCAAATGTTCAAAATATTTTTCAAGTATGCTTAATTAATTCTAAAATATTAGCATATGTTTCCTTCAAAATCTAGGATACATCAAATATTTCCTAAGATAAGTTTGGAATGTGCTATGTAAAATAACATCACGACATTATTTTTAGTCACTAATCCAAAGAAGTTAGAATTTAAAGGCAGTCTCGTCTGAACTCCTAAGCAATGCAAAAATCTTTCTCTAAATATCCCTGATTGCTCATATACCTGAATCGGGAGTGCCTTTTTATTCAAAAGGCAGCCTACACAGTTTTTGGACAAATAATTTTAAGAAAAATTTTTCTTATATTGAATCAAAAGAACCTCTCTAGATTTTCTACCATTTGTTCTCATTTATCATTTTAGAGCTACTTACAATAAATCTAATCCTCTTTTTACCTGAAAAACATCAAATACTTGAAATGGTTATGTTTCATTTTTTTTTCTTTTTTGCCAAGCTAAAACTACCTCCACGTTGATGTCCATTAAGCTATAGACTTCCGGCTTATGTCTCCACGCTATGTGCACCATCTGTGGCCCAAACTTTCTCCTCCATCATTAAAATATTAAATGTTATGAAATGTTTTGATCCTCCCAGTGTTCAGCTTTTTTTCACTATCTAGATTCTCTCTTGGAACAACCTTATTCAAATTTTATTCTATGTATCACATCTATAAAAATGTTGCCCAAGTATACCTTTGTTATTTCTTGAGATTGGGTGCTCACCCTACTGCATTTTGTGTCTGTAGGGTTTCTCGTCATGTGAATCAGCTATCATAGGGCTTATAAATTTTGGACTGATATTCCCGTTACTCTGGCATGTGTGTGTGTGTATATGTGTGCACTTGTATATGTGTGTGCATGTATATGTATATGTATGTGCATTTGAGGAGAAACTCTGTAGGTCAGTATAAAAAAGTGTTCCTATACAACAATTGTGCATTTACTTCCCCTGGATCCAAAAATGTCACAATAGCCTAGTATATATATATTCTTAAGACGGAGCCTTGCTCTGTCACCAGGCTGAAGTGTAGTGGTGCAATCTCGGCTCACTCCAACATCCGCCTCCCGGGTTCAAGTGATTCTCCTGCCTCAGCCTCATGAGTAGCTGGGATTACAGGCACCTGCCACCATGCCCAGCTAATTTTTGTGTTTTTAGCAGAGACAGGGTTTCACCATGTTGGCCAGGATGGTCTCAGTCTATTGACCTTGTAATCTGCCCTCCTTGGCCTCCCAAAGTGCTGGGATTACAGGAGTGAGCCACCATGCCCTGCCGCCTAGTACAATTTTTAACATAAATTCCCACTATGGGTAGTATAAATTAATACTCCAGAGACACACAGAGCACAGACTAGGGTTCAGTTTCTCAGATAATCATTTTCCTTACTCAAAGACTGAGTAGAGAGAGGCTTCATCAAAAGTGTTTCCGGTCAGTAGGCATGGTTTTCTTCTCTCACCTTTTACAGGTGGTGGCTGCTATCTAATGTCTGAGGACTGCTTGAGGATCTTGGCTCCAGTTCTGCCCATTCCCCTACCTTCACCAAGAGGTTTAGTCCTAAGATTTCAGCACTTGTCCCAGTGTTAATAATAAACTAACCCATCCTCCAGCTGAGGATCAGCATCTAGTCTGATATTTCCTCCAGGCCAATGCAGCATCACTGTTGGAGCTACTTCTTAGGCTTGAAGTTCCTTCTACATGTCTGCAACCCTGAAATTTATCCTACCTTTCTTATCATTTGTTTAACGTTTATATGAACATGTTGAGTGTGTGTGCATGGGGGGAGTGTGTAGTGTGTCTATGTTTTCTCAGTCTAACAGTTGCTAGAGATAGAACTCCACTGCATTTCCCCTGGGAAGCTCAAATTCCATGTATCAGAAAATACTCATATTATGATTCTACCAAAAATCTTCATTTTGTCTGTGTTTCTGCCATAATTAATAGCACCCTACTGTATTGTTGGTTTCCAAAATTTGGAAATAAAATTTTGGAATCATCTTAAATCCAACCTTTCTGTTGGTTCTCATATTCAAATGATCACCAACTCAATTTTACAACTTCAATATATTATGGCACATATTCTAGTGATCTCAGTTATGCATAAATATAATGATTATTTATTTTTAGAATGTGAAGATTAAATGAGATAAGTAGATCACATAAAAAGTACTGCAAGACTGAAGTAATAGATTGAATAAATCAGCTACCAGCTACCTAGTTACCCAAGTCAACCCAGTATTATAATTTCAATTAGTATTGTTTATGAATTTTTACAAACTCATGTATCTCACATATTTACTTAGAATAGATGAATGGAAAAATAAACATAGACCCTCATATGACTTTTCAGTTTTTTTATGATTTTCTAATTTCTATTCTGTTAGCCATCTCTGCATCTACAGTGTCTCATTTGTCTTATAAACTGAAAGATTGGTGTGAATAAAATTAAGTAGTTAAACATTAAAATTTAGCCCTCATTATCTGCCAGGCAGTGTATTTTATATTTTATCTAATTTAATCTTTACAGAAACTTAATTATCTTTTTCGCTTGATGGAAGGAGCCTAGGGATATGAAAGTTAAATACTCTGATGATGGTCACAGGTAGAAAGGGTAGAACCAGGATGTAAACATACAGAGCTTGACTTCAGAGCTGACCATGTTGTCTATGATGCTCTTCTGAATGAATTAACAGTACACTAATAGTGAGGTAGTTGTCATTTAGTAAATTCCAATTTGTCAAGTACATTCTCAAATCTAGTACCCAAACTAAACTTCAGTTTGGATAATATACATGGAAAATGTGGTGGAACTACTTTCTAGTTATGAAGAGCAGGTGTCTTTTGATTCAATTTAATAATGGACTGGATCTGGTAGCCACATCACAATATTGACTTATATTGAGTTCACAACATAAGTGAAATAAATGACTTTTTTCAATTTGGATGACTCATAATTTTTTCTTCTCCATGTTATTATTGAGTAGACTTTTTTTAATCCATGAAAGACTTAAAATAGATCTCAAATAAATTGCATTTACTTTTAGCTCATTAGTAAAATCTAGACGATTTTTGGAATCCTCATTTTGTCTTTTATAGTATTAATTAGTTATTCTTCAGATTTTTGTCTTTTATAGCATTAATTAGTTATTCTTCGGATTTTTGTCATTGGTTTCAGCATTTGTAAAATGACATATATGAGATACTGGCAACAAATTAAAAAGTACATATTATTTTTCCACAAAAGAAGCAAAGTATTATCCTATTAATATAAAACTTGCATTGTGTCTTTGTCTTGACACTTTGTTAATAAAATGCCCTAGAATAAGGAGAATTAAAATCTTTTAATGCTGTAAACTCATATCTTTGTGTGAAAATAAAAAGAAGAACCCTGTTCCCTGTCTTCCTGAAACAAACTGTTGTAATTCATTGGAATGATGGTGGTGCTGGTGACAAATCTGTTTTGAAAAGCCACAATTGTTATGATGAAGATAAAGTATATAACAACATTGTAAAGTGAAACATGATTCACACAGAATCAAAGAAAAAGAAGAGATTTCTCACTATAGTTAGTGGCAAAACATGAAAAAGAATAAGGTCAAAACAGAGAAGATTTTTTTTTTAAAATAAATCCTTAAGATCACATACAGCCAGGCATGGTGGCTCACTCCTATAATCCCAGCACTTGGGGAGGCTGAGGCGGGCAGATCAAGAGGTCAGGAGTTAGAGACCAGCCTGACCACATGGTGAAACCCCATCTCCACTAAAAATACAAAAAAGTAGCCAGGTGTGGTGTTGTGTGCCTATAATCCCAGCTACTCAGGAGGCAGAGGCAGGAGAATCACTTGAACCTGGGAGGTGGAGATTGCAGTGAGCTGAGATTGCACCACTGCCCTTCAGCCTGGCTGACAGAGTGAAAATCTGTCTCAAAAAAAAAAAAAAAAAAGTGCAAATATGAGATATAGAATGGCTAATGAAAAGTTCTTAGAATGGTGATCATAAAATCTGTCTCTATCTCAAGGCCAGTCTGCAGTGTTGATTTTAAGAATTTGTCATTGCTCTTGGTGTATTAGGCCATTTTTGTGTTGCTATAAAGAAACACCCGAGTCTGGGTAATTTATAAAGAAAAGAGGTTGAATTGGCTCATGGTTCTGCAGACAATACAAGAAGTGTGATGCCAGCGTCTGCTTTTGATGAGGGATTCAGGAAGCTTGCAATCATAGCAGAAGGTGAAAAGGAATCAGGTATCTCACATGGCGAGAGCTGGAGCAGAGGGAAGGGAGATGTACTGCACACGTTTGAACAACCAGATTTTGTGAGAACTCACTCACTATTGCAAGGACAGCATCAAGACATTCAAGAGGAATCTACCTCTGTGACCCAACACCTCCCACTAGGCCTCACTTCCAGCATTGGGGATTATATTCCAATATGAGAATTGGAGAGGACAAACATCCAAACTGTATTGGTAGACTATATTTGTCATCAGCAATTCTTTTTGAAACATCAGTTCCTTCAAGGATACTGCAGTCAGATGATTATCACACACTTTAACACCACAACTGGTTGTCCTGAGTTTGTTCTGAATCCTGTGAATCTAATTTTTTTCCTAAGTTTGGAATACACTGATTCCAAAAACAGGTGTGTTTTGAAATTCTCCTTGAGTCGTCCATCATTACTTTTTTTTCATGGTGTTTTACAGAAAGCACAGACTTCGTCTAAGGCTGAGCTTCCCTGCTTTCCCCACACTTCTCCCTCCCCCTCTCTATCTCTTTTCCTCTCCCTCTTTCTTACCCTTCCTCTTTTTCTACCTCTCTCTCATTTTGTTTCAAGTAATGCTAAGCTAAAGCTAAGTTAGTAAGTTAGTAAAGTAAGTTAGTGTTAAATCAGTTGTAATATTGAGCATTCACTCAATGAAAATTACAGCCCCAGTCACAGGATAACCAGTCTTGAGGACTTTCTTTTTATGTGAAAGCAAACAACTGAATTTTATTCCACTTGCTCCCCATGGAAAGAGAAGAAGTTTGAGGATAATGTACCCTCATTTATTTCAATAGATTGTAAGATGTGAATCTTGTTATCTACAGGAAAACATGGATATTATTGAAGAAGTTAAAAAAATATGCAGTGTTCTGGGGTGTGTGGAAACGAAACAAATTACAGATGCAGTAAATGAACTAAGTCTGATTCTTCAGAGAAAAGCAGAGGTAAATCTCTTCATTTATTACACAGTAGTTTTAAACCTGAGTTCAATACTTAATTAAGAAGGTGAAAGACTTTGATTAACAACTATATTTCTGTGTGCATGTTTGCATGTGTGTGATTTTGTGTGTGGCTGTGTGTGTGTTTGCATGTAGCCACATAATATATTTCAATTATTTGGGGGTATTGGCAGCCTGATTCTATTATGCCAAACAGATTTAATTAAACTAAAAGGACATTTATTGCATCTTTGAAGTTTGTAACCACCTTATAACTTTAGGTGACACTGAAATCAATCCTACAGTCCCACCTAAATGAGTGTAATTATATAATATTCACAAGGAAGTATCTGTATAGGTTGTTAATGGTTCTCATGTATACAAGTGTAGATAGGCATAAGTCACGCTTTATGGATAAGCACATTTATAAAAAGAAAAATGATCCATTTTTGTGGTATCTTTTGTGAATTTTGCACCTTCCATGATTTCTGTGTGACTTTCTCTGTATCCCACATCATGCGACAATTTCCTGGTTTGGTGGGATTCAAAATGGGTATTATGTGATATTCTTTTTAAATCTCAGAAATCTGATGTAGATCCGTAAGTGATTATTTCCAAGAAAAATATTAGGAAATCTGGTTACAATTAATTCATTTCTTATTAATTTAGTAGATGATAAAACAGAAAGATATGATAATAACTAATATTTGCTAGTGCATTCTAATGTATAAAATAGTTTGACATATGCATTACTTCATTGAATTTAATTATTTTATCTCAATTTATCCTCACAGCAATGTCGTAAATTTGGTGTTTTAATGTTCATTTCACTGTTAAAACTCAATCCTTACAATGTGTGTGTACAGAGAATTAATAGTGGCAAAATACAGATTTGAACCTAGGCCTCTATACACATTACAGTGTATGTGAAACTTAGATAGAGTGAGTACATGAATTCTCTATCTGCATGGTGGAGAACAAGAGAGATTCTACTACCTTTGAATGAGTCTTGAAACTTTCAAAAGATTGATTTACAATATAGATAATCACATTGCTACATGGAAATCATCATGTTTACTACTTATTGTTTCAAATAGATAGGTGGGTATAAAAATTCAGTAGCTTCTTAATGTTGGGCTTTCTAGATCTTATTTAATTCAAACTTTTGTGTGATTAGACAGTAAAAAATGAATATAGAAATGTAAATATGTTCTTGACATTATATGAACAATGATGACGATAATTTTGATGAGTCATGGACATACACCACCAAAATATTTTAAAAACAAACATTAATGAAAAGCTAAAAATGCAAACCATTAAAGAAATCAAAATTTAAATAATGTAATCAATAAATCCCCAGATTCAATATCTAAGACAGAAATCCCCAAAATTCACTAAATTTTTCTTAATAAGGAAACAGCTACTCTTTTACTTTCCAATTATAGAAGGAAATGGAATAACTATGTAGTCTCCAAAATCATTGTTGCAGTAGCTATTAAGACCAATGGCCTTTACAAATGACAACAAGGTAAAACAATCTGAGTTGATCGTATTTTTCTATTCTGTGTCAATGTGAAAAAATTTATGCTAGAGCAGGGATGTTCAGTCTTCTGGCTTCCCTGAGCCACACTGGAAGAAGAATTGTCTTGGGCCACACATAAAATACACGAACACTAACAGTAGCTGTTAGGCTAAAAAAAAAAAAAATCTTATAATGTTTTAAGGAAGTTTACATATTTGTGTAGGGCCACATTCAAAGTCATCCTGGGCTGCATATGGCCCACAGGCTGTGGGTTGGACAAGCTTGTACTGGAGTCTTAAAAAGCATTTCACCAACATGTTTTGAAAATAACTGTTTTATGAGCTTAAGAACTTGGGAATTATATGATGCTGCAAAAGAGCATTCTTATTGGTGATGTTAAGTCAGTATAACAAGGTAGTGAGAATTAACTTTGAACAAGCAGTGATTTCTCTTAAATTATCACGTTAGAAACATTACAAACTCCCAGAGCTGATAATAAAATATATAAGATAACATAATGCAAATATGAGTTGGATTTAAGATCTACCAGTTTCTATCTAAACATCCTGTGGAAAATTAATTCATTTGTCGGAATTTTAAATTTCCTCATGTGAGTATGAGAAATAATGTTAATAAAGGGCCCTGATGACAGTGTAGCTTAAATGAGATCACTGTTGTTACTGGAGGTAGTGAGGATGGTGCTGGTGCTATTTCTGGAAAATCTTTCCAATAAGGCCAATATGAAGGCTTTAATTCACACAAGCCCCAGTAAGGTTGGCCCTTGCCATCTCATGACCATCAATTACAGCCAGCCTCCTGACAAATATGAACTATTGCCAGAGGAGGAGACCAGATGTGTGTGTGTGGACACATCTTCCTGTCTGTTGAGACTGTTTGGTTATTCTTCAACTTTTATGTCCAGATCTTGGTGAATTGGCAGACAAACAACTGAGCAAAGAACAAGGAAAACATAATTTTAAGATGAAGCACTTTGAATAATGTCAAAATATTGCTGGTTATACAAAATTTTATCTTCAAAACATTCATTGTCTGAAACTCCCTAAAAGAACAGAAATGACAATTTTTCAGAAATATCAAACTTACAATATTTGTACTTGATCTTAGCCAAAAGGCAGAGAAGTGATCAAACTTACAATATCTGAAGCTAAAAGAATTCTTCACAAAGGAATTGGGTATTTCATAGGAAAGCCATGAACAATTACAAACTCAAGAAAAACTCAACTTCACATTTCACTTTCCTTATGTACTAGTATAAACACAAAATCTTGTGTGATTTTTCCTTGAAACTTTTAAACTCATAATATCTAAATATTTATCTTGTATTTTGATAAGACTAAAATGATTTTCATGCAGAGACTGAGGAAAGAGTTGACAACTAGTTTTATTTAATCTATGTCAGTGGAAGATAGTTTAATATTCTGTAAAAACTGGACCCTACTTATTTTGAGTAGACTATTGAAAGCTCATTTATTCTACATTAGTTGTATTCATACTTTTGTTCATCTCTTTTTCAATCCCATTTTAACTGTGAACCTACCTATATAAGAATATTGGCATACATAGTAAGTACATTTTACAGAATTTGTGCAGTAACCAGTTAACAATGCCAAAGCAGTCTGTCCACCCACTATGAACTTAAGATTGAAGAAATACTGACAAATACAGGTTTTCTGCCAACAAACTGTGAAATTTGAGAAGCTTTTCTTTTTCTTGGCTGTATTTTTGGTCAACATGCAAAGAACTATTTCCTGCCATGCAGGGAAGTCATTAGGTGTTTATTAAATGTCAGTTTTGTCAAGTCGAAGAATTATATAACAAACATACTTGTACTCTATTTTATTCTCTGACCCAGCACTGGAAACAATTTACATCCTTCAAATTATATTCCAGAACTCATATAATTTAATTTCCATTAAATGCTTACATAATAGGCAAGCCGCAAAGTGAAAATATGGTCTTTCACATCATGGTGTAGGTGGATGTCATGGTGATTTTCTATTACAAGTCTATATTTCTGAATAAATTGAATTCTAGTTAAATCAGGATAACATTTTTAATAGTCTCACCCACATGGATAGGGTGAAGATCTTATGTGTAGTTGTTAAGACTAGCAGCTGATAACTAAACTCAGGTGAAATATTTTACCTAATAGAAATACTTCTGTAAAGGTACTTGAGAAAGATCCCTTAAATTGTGAAGTTGCATATAAATGTAATGACATTTTAAATATGATCGAAATGTTCTCTCTCTAAAGGAATCCTGTAACAAATTTTTTGTTATGAAAAACAATTGTTCTCTATTTGTTTGAGAAATCTGGCTTTTGACTAATTATATTTCCTTAAATGCAAGACTTGAAATTTTATTTTTTATTTTTTAAATTTTGAGTTTATAAATTTAAAATATTTTAATGTCAATTAAAATGGATCTTATTAAAAACTGTATTTCCTTTTGGGATGAAACCTTTTTTTAGGATGTCTATAAATAACCTTGTACAGTTTTCAGGATAGTTTAGTTACAACCAGCAAATCTTAAGCCACCAAAGTAAGTCTAGGCTTCTAACAAGGACAAAAATAAATAAATAAGAAAGGCCATCACACACTAATGGACATGAACTTAAAGAATAATGAAAATGAAAACAAAAAAACAGGATTTCAGATTGTATTTTTAATTTAGGATATGACTCAAGATATTTTATTTTTCCAAGCATTTGGCTATCAGTTATTTTTAATTCCCCAAAAAGAAAAAAAGAAAGAAAACTATTTAGTGAATCTATAGTGATTTTGTCTACGTCAATTCAGTCTTCTTTTTGGTGCTGTCCAAGGCTTGCTGAATAATTGCTAAGAATAACAGCTGGACACGGAATACAGAGAGAATTAGAATGCACTTTTATCAAAAGATTAGTCACTTTTGTGAAAGGGGGATTGAACTTAGACAACCTATTGTAGTAATTTCTTTTTTTAAAAAAATTAAACAACCTACATTGCTTATTACAATATTTAAAAAGTTTTTATTTCATCATATAATTTAAATTTATTCTGTTTAATAAGCAAATTGATATATGATGCCAAGAAATATTTTGTCATTTTATCATGACAAATAAATTATAATGTTTAGATTTTGGATATTACCATTTGATTATTTTGTGAATTTTTTATGTGAATAACAAGTATATTTTTACATTTTTTTCAGAATTTTTATCAAAGTTCAGAGACTTCAGTAAAAGGTAAAATAAACATCTACTCAAGTATTTTGAAATAAATAAAGAAAAAAGTAAGTGATAGAATCCAAAATAATTTTTTGAATTATTTATTCAAATACTGTGGTAACACACAATATACACACACGCGCACACACGCACACACACACACACAGAGCTTTTTGAGGAGAAAGATGCTTCTCTAAAACTCATTTTATTAGTGGAAGTGATTATTCTGCAAAGGAATAAAAATCTGCACTCTCTAAACTTTTAGCCCAATATTTTTAGAATAATGAGAAAAGTCAGGAGATTCATAAAAATTAAAATACAGAAAATATAACTATTCTAAAACATTGAAAATTTTATAATTTACCTAATTATATTTTGATGTAAGAAAAATTAGAAAAGTAGTATATGTCTATATGCAAGGTCACCCACTTCAAATTTAAATTCCAGCTCTATTTGAAAGACCAAGCTAATATAACAGGTAGTAGGAGGCTTCAGTTCCTGAATAATTAGTGTTCACAGAGGCTCTGAGTCTATAAAATTGCAAGACACAGGAGGACTTTGCCTCTACAGAAAACAGTAGGTGTGAGATTGCGTGGGATAGAGCAAAGTCTTAACTTTGGAATCAGGCAGAACTGGTTTTAAATCTCAACTCTACCACTTTCAGAGCCTGTGATTCTAGATTAAACTCTTTGATCTTGTTATCCTGATATACATAAGCAATAGAATAGGATTTAAAATGCAGGGTCTGATCAGGATTGTTCTTGGTTGTATTTGGTAGATGGTATTTGGCATAGGAGTACTCTGAGTATCTGCAAGAAAACCGTTTGCCCCTCAGATGTTCAGCTAACACCCTTGGATTCAGAAAAATCCATTGGAAAGCAGATGAAAATCTAACCTGCCCTCCACATCCTTAACTGCTTAAGTAAAGAGTCATGTACAAAAGTATATCCTCTCAACTCTAATTCCCACCACTCAAAATAAGACATTCAATTATGTTTGAGGAACTCTCCCACCTCAAATTAAAAAGGAAAATAGGGTGGCAGGGAGTGTAAAGAAATTTGTGCTAGTACAAAAACCTCTATTCTAGATGTTCATAAAACTCCAGAACACCATAGAGGGAAGGAAGGAATGGACATTCCTGACAGTATTACTAACAGAATTTAAGTGGTAGTACGTGGAGTGAGCAAGCTCTAGGTGTTTCTGTATGGCACTGATTCTCCCTTTCTTTAAGGAATGTTGTAATGAGGTCTCCTCCCCCATATTCCTCAGGGAACTGGAGTATGAAATCACACAAAACTGTACAGAAATGTTGCTGGAGACTTACATTCTATAATAAATCATGACAGATTTTAATCGAGTCTAAATTGCACATAGATTGTCCTTGCCTCTTTATTTCATGGCACTGTAACTCTTTTCCAGAGTAAAATTAGGTGTGATAAAAACTTTTTCCACCGTATTTTACCACTAAGCCCAGTGTCTTGGGTGCTTAATACGTTTTGATGATGTTATTTGAAATGTATTCTTCATCCAGAGTTCTGGAAGTAAATCATAATGCATAAACACACATCTCTGTACAAACTTAAGGTAGCAAATTATATCCAAGAACCATGTTTCTGCATGAAAAGCAAAAAGTAGAGTTGGGGTAATTAACCAAATGACTAAAGTTCCCCCAAAATATATGCTACAGCTTAAATTAATAAATCAAACTTATTATTTATTTTAGATGTGCATTTATTTGCACAATGTTGAAAATTCTTGAAAAGAAGTTTGTGCTTCCTGCTTCATCATACCAAAAGTACAATTTGGGGACAGAGAAACAAGATATTTCCATAAATTTATAATTCTCTGCCTCCTGCTGTTCAGGAGAATCTCTGTTGGTTGGCCTCCAGAGTTTGTTGAGGCCTCTTTTAAGACTATTTTTACACTGCTTTACCCTCTGCTTCATTAATTGCTACTGCTGATTTCTCAGAGAATTTTAATTAGAGAGTTCTTTTTTCCCCTCTGCTTGTCCCCTCAGGCTATTTCAACAGAGGGCACAACTTAAAAAATATAACACATAAGTGAAATTAATCTATCTTATACATTTTGTACAAATTTATGAATAACTAAGTGAATAATAGCATGTGTTAAACAACAGCAAAAATGTTTAATTATATACAGAGCTACTGAGGCACAGACAGGATGTGGGAGGAAGCTCCGTGTCAAGCTGGCCCCTTTCCTGAAGCATCCAACTGCATGTGTGCTGGAATATTGTAGAATATCTATCCCTTTGTACTATTTTCTTTTCTAAACAACCAGAAACAAAAACCAATCTATGATTTTTTTTAACTTATAAATTGTTTATTTCTGGAATTTTCATTTAATTTTTTTTTTACTTAAGTTGACTTTGGGTAACTGAAACTGTGGAAAGTGAAAGTGCTGTTAAAACTGAACTACTATATAGGGAATTGCATGTTTGAAAAACAACTTATAAAGAATTGCATGTGTTTGAATAAACAACTATGTTGACTGACAAAACATGGCATCAACTCACAGCAGATCTTAAGAGCACAATTTCTGATGATGAGCTTACTTGTTCTCTCAATATCTACTTAGCTGCCAGAGGAAAACTATTAGTCCCTATATCTAGTAATTTTTCTTCATTTTTCTTCTTTCATGACAAGTCACTTTTAGGAATAACAAGTAGGCTCCTTTTAAATAACTAATGGCAAAACTCAAGAAAGGCTTTGATTTTGAAGAGATAAAGTAAACATCATAAATCTTTCATTTCAATCTGGTTGTAAATCCTAGCCATGTACTACCATCATTCTCTTTTTATATCAGTGCATTGTATTTGATTAGTGTTCAGTTAATGGTAAATGTGATAGTATCATCAAATTTATTATGATTAATTCTTTAGATGGAATTTGTTTGATATACTTATAAGCCATGTAGAAAAGATATTCCTTGTCTGAAAATTAATTTTAAATAATCACAAATCGGAAGAAAAAATATTACAAATTAAAGTTGATGAGAATGTCAAATTAATAATTGTAAAAATTCCAAATTGCGATCAAAAGGCTATGCTTTCAAGATTTCTGCAGCTGAAGATCGGAAAGCTTATTGATATCTAATCTACTATTAACTAAACCAGGTTGCATTCATTCAGAAGTACTGATGGCTAATTTTCTACAGTTGGTAAAGGGCTACTTTAATTAAATTTTATTTAAATTGTATTATAAAAAATGTCAAAGCTATAATTGATGGCCTATGATAAATATAGCCCATCTTAGTGACTTGATCTCTATTTCTTCCCTTCTAGGCTTGATAGAGAAGGTAACAACTGAACTATCCACATCTATCTACCAGCTAATCAATGTCTATTGTAACAGCTTTTATGCAGATTTTCAGCCTGTAAATGCATCTAGATCCATATCCTGTCTAAATCCTGGGCTTCCTTCCCACCTCAGCTTTACAGTATATGCCGCACATAACATTCCAGAAACCTGGGTGCACAGGTGAGTAGCAGTGAGTTTTTCACAAAGGAGTTCATTTTTACATAGCTTTTAAGTAGAATGCAATTTGTCATGTCCTTACATGCAGGGGCAAAAATTTCATAAATTTTTGGAATTAGTATAGGTTTATCCTTACTCTTAAAATCACATTTTAAAAGTTTAGATTCAAAACAGGTATTTAATTTTCTTTCTTCTTCCATTTTCCATATTAAAATTGTTGCCATTGCCAATATATCTTTATGGAAATAAAACATACTCATTCTATTTAGTGACTACCCTAAAATTTGCTTTTTCATGTTTGGATTTAAACGACTAACAAAATGGTTAAGAAAACGTAGCGAGACAAAAACACATACACATGCAGAGAGATGGAGAGTCTAAAAATAGTAAGAAAAAATTACTCTGATCCCCACTAGGTTTCAGAGTGATTTTTTCCGAGAACAGTACCTTGATAAAATGAGAATTAACTAAGAATTATTTGAGTTTCAACACAAATGAATGACAATTATGCATGGAATATCACCAGATTTTAAGTTGACTCTACTATGTAGTATTTTCTTCAATAACATAATTACAGTAATACAGAGATAGTTAAAGTTGATAAGATAGTAATTTAGTAATGGATTTATTGTACTTACTGCATTTAGCATCTCAAAGAAAAACTGAAAGAAATAATTTCAGTAAAGATTCAATTTTTGGCCGGTTACAGTGCCTCATGTCTATAATCCTATCACTTTGGGAGGCTGAGGTGGGTGGATCACTTGAGGTCAGGAGTTCAAAACCAGCCTGGACAACATGGTGAAACCCCATCTCAACTAAAAATACAAAAAATTAGCGGGGCGTGGTGACGCAGGCCTGTAATTCCAGCTACTCAGGAAACTGAGGCAGGAGAATCACTTGAAATTGGGAAGCAGAGGTTGCAGTGTGCAGTGAGCTGAAATCGCACCACTGCACTCCAACCTGGGCAACAGAGAGAGACTTACCTCAAAAAAAAGATTCAACTTTTATCTTGATCTGTATTTTTTTACAAATAAATCAAATAACTCTTTGTAGAATAAATTAAAAAGGAAATTTTACTTGTGTATATAAAAAGCACTATGTACATGTTTGTTTAGAACCCATGAAATAATATTTTTATTCCTTTTTCAAAATTTTATGAAAAATTTTAAAGGGCTGATGCATAATAAACTAAGTTATTACTCTAATTAATATTTTCTTTTTTCTAACCATCAATAAACACTCTTTCATTTGAATTCCCATGGAAAATTCCCATAGCCAGATAAATACAGATAAAGCTATATGTAGAGGGCATGCATTTATATATATGTCTATATGTAGATAGACAAGGATAAATATATATCATATATAAATATATGTGTAAATGTAAAATGCATGTGTGTGTATGAATGATCTAACCAACTCTCCTTTTTCTGTCTCTACATAGCACGTATATTCAGAGTAAAAATAGAGCACTTTTTAATATTGTTACATACAGGTAGATGTGTACATATGTACATATAATTATAAATATAAAATAATGCTTTTCTGCATAAGTTCCTATAATCAATAAATAAATTAGGGCTTTGATGAAGGAAACAAAATCATCCCAGCCATTCATTACTGTAATAAACTATAAAGGGCTGTACACAGGGAAAAAGAAGCTATTCCTCTCTTAGAAATTCATGGACCAGCCAAAATTCTTTGGGAAGAGGCTCCAGTAAGATGTCTTACCTCATGACAAATTGCATCTTTATTGCAGATTTTCCTAGGGACCTAGTGTATGAATTATCCATTAATACATAACAAATTACCCCAAAACTTAGCAGTTTAGCACAACAAACTTTAATGAGCTAACTTCTGAAGCTCAAGTATCTGAGAAGCAGTTTTGCTGGGTTGACCTGGTTTAAGGTTTCCCATGAGTTGCAGTCAAACTGTTGGCTAAGACCACAATCACCTCAAGCTCAATGGGGCTGAAGAATCTACTTCTAAGCTGGTATTAATGTGGTTATTAGAAGACCTCAGTTCCCCATGGTGTATAGGTGTGGGAGCCTCAATTCCTTGCCACAGAGTTTTCTACAAATGTCCTTAGGCCATAGAATTGGCTTTTCCCAGAGCAGATGCTCCAAGAATGAGAGAGTCCAAGATCAAGGGAACACCAGAGACAGAAGAGGCAAACTTTGTAATCTAATCTTGGAGGTGGTATACCATTCCTTCTGCAATATCGTACTCTGTGGGAAAGCATGATACAAGGGTTCACATACCAGGAGGCAGAATCATTTGGGGCTATCTTGGAGGCAAGTAAGTGATCACACCTGGGAAGAAATCAGGCCAGAGACAGCTCCAGAAGCATAAGTACTGACAAACTGAGGGGTTAAAATAACAAAGTGGCAACTTTCTAGATAGCTTTAGTCAAAAGGACCATAATTAATGTCAGCAACTGAAACTAATTTGTTAAAGTACAAACTTAAGGTACAGGACTCTACAATAAAAAATAGTGAAGCTTTCATCATAAAATCTCAGGATTTGAAAGTGAATTATCATCTACCCCATACATGCCTTCAGGGAACACCCCACTCAAGCTAACATAGACAAATGAGAATCTATCTTACTTAGAATAATTTGACTAAACAAATTATTTCCTTGATTCATTACACTGATTAAGAACTCATTCATATTTATCCTAAATGTCTCATTATATAGGATAGAAATTTCATTATTTAACTTTTTCCTCTCTACAGATTGAAAGTGCCTTTATCTCACTCAAAGATGAGATAAATTTTTCATTTTATGTATATATTTTATTATGTTCATTATCTTAATGATAGCATATTATCAGCTCTCCCCAAATCACCTTTTACAATGTCCATGCACTTTTGTTTGTAGGACTATATTTTTTAAAAACCTCTAGTACCCAAAACATTTTCTGGCATACAATAGGGGCTCGATAAAGATTTGTTAAAAGTGTTTGAATAAAATCCCTTGAATAGAGAAATGAGTCATACTTAGTTTGTGAAATTGTTACATGTGTCTCCAGAACAGGAGTAGTTAGTCCATGTCGTGGTTATTACTGAGGGCAAAAATAAATGCTGAGCTGAAAAGTGTGAAGAAGTAATGACCTTAAAGGGGGGTAGACCAGGAGCTATTCCAAGAAACTCAAGAAGTATTACATTAGACGTACAAAGCTAAGTGCCTGAAGTCAAGAGGGCGAGCATCAGTGAAAGTGAGTCCAGAGCAATTAGTAGCAATTAATGGCAGTGTCAGAATGATTGACTAGACAATTGTTAAAATTATTGTCAGTAATAATTATTAAGAGGACAGAAGAATCATATTATCACATGAGAAGGTTATATTAAAAAGTCAGTAAACATTATTTTTAAAAATCCCTTAAGTCATTCATAAAGTATACTATCATGGTTTGATAAATAGAATGCAAAAATAATTAGGCAAAAAATGCATAATTTGCACAGTAATCTATATTATGTAATAAAGCATATCTATACAAAAATGATTTGAGAGTATTTTCAATTATGGGAGACTGTGTGCATAGCGGCAAGATGAAATTCTTTCTCATCAAGCGGATGGCCTTTCTATGGGGAAGATTTGAATGGCATATAGAGGTTCCTTGTCCTATAACCTTTGTCATTAAAAGGTACATGTGTACAGTTTGTGTCTTCCATTCATGTCACTAAAGTCTAATTTATAAACTTGGCTCATTGTGTTAGCACATTAAGGAATGTGTGGGAAACAGGTACAATCTCTCAATATAAATACTAACGCATATACCAAACAAATGTTGGTATATAGACCAACATATTGGACTCTGAATCAAGAGCATCATTAAATTTAAAGTCCTGAAAGGGTATTGAAATATTCAATTCCCTGGAAAGAGGTAACAAAGTAATAACATTGACAGAAATCCAAAGACAGTTTGATGGGGTTAATAATAATAGTGGGGGATACCAATATTCCTCTCTCAAGAATTAATAGATTAATAAGAAATTAGAAAGAATACAGGAATGAGCAAATATAATTAAGAAGCTTGATCCAATGAATATATATTGTGCCTTGGAAATACAAATTCTTCTCAAGCACATATAGAATATTTATTTTAAGTGGCCAAAAATTAAATAAACAAATTTGAAATAACGTATGTAATAAAGATCTCATCCACTCTGTGATGCAATTTAGAAAACAATAACAACAACAAAAAAATTCATAAATTTAAATATGTACTTTTAAGTTTATTAATCAAAGAATTTAGAGAATACTATAAAGGTAATAAAAAGATATAATAACACATATGGAA
Source organism: Sapajus apella (assembly GCF_009761245.1). Classification (NCBI taxonomy): domain Eukaryota; kingdom Metazoa; phylum Chordata; class Mammalia; order Primates; family Cebidae; genus Sapajus; species Sapajus apella. Next base: position 6,513,930 of record NW_022437024.1, read on the forward strand.
TATGGCCAAAGTTATTCCTAAAGGGAAAAATATAGCCTCACATGTATAAATTAGAAATAAAAGACTAAAAATTAATGTGGCAGGCATGTCACCATTTCTTCTATGCCATTTTATTTTGTTTTGTCCAACTTATGAAAATCGAGGATAATAAGAGGAAGAAAAATCAATAGCATTCTGGAAGAACAACAAACAAGTTCTAGATCCTCTGATTTGTCCTTATCATGGTACTTACTATTCACTGAGCACATTCTATGAGTTTTGCACTGGGAAAAATACTTAGCTGCATTACAGTTGTCCCTTGTTATCTGCAAGGGATTGGTTCCTGGACCTCCAGAGATAACAAATGTCAGAGATTTGAAACTCCTTACATAAAATGGCACGGTATTTGTATATAGCATATGCACATCATCCTTAAATCATCTACAAATTACTTATAATAGTGCAATGTAAACTATGTAAATACAGTCATGAATAGCTTAATGACTGGGGGAAATATGTTCGGAGAAATGCGTTGTGAGGCAATATCACGTTACCACCAACTGCAGTAACACGGTGTACAGGTTTGTAGCCTTTGAGCAACAGGCTGTCCCCTATAGCCTAAATGTGTAGTAGGCTCTGCCATCTATGTTTGTGTAAGTACACTCTAGGACGATCCTATAACAACAAAATCACCTAATGCTGCATTTCTCACAATATGTCCCTTTGTTGTTTTTTTACTGTGTTTTCAAAAATATTTAGATCTGTGGTTAGTTGAGTCTGTGGATGCATAACCTAGGGATACAGAGGACCAACTCTATTTTGTTTAATCCTCACACCAGTGACACAAGAGTACTATCATACCCATTTTGCAGATATAGAAATTACAGTTCGAGAATGAATCTATGAGAACTTCAGATGTAGTCTTTCTTTAGTCCCTTCTGTTTACAACAGAAGTGAGTATACTTCAGTATACTTCATCCTTAAATGGTTACTAGAGTTGATACTGAAATAGGATAGTTCCCATGACCCTTCTGCAGGACTCAGGGAGGGGCTGGCTTGTTTAGTCAGCCCACAGCTTTCAACCCCTCATGGGAGCAGGGACATGCGGGTGAGTGGGTGTGGGCAGGAGTAGAACTCTGTTAACCCCATGGAAGTGTCTGGGGGTTACTCATGTAATATTGGGGTTCAGGGTGCCCTCAGCTCCCCTGAGAGGACGTTTCTCCAGGGTTTTGGTCTCCTGCCCTCTCAAGAATGAGAGAGGGAACCACGGCGCATGCACAGTAAATGCCGGACTTAAAAGTGTTTGTAGAAAGTGATGTATTTAGGGAGAGAGAGAGAGAGAGAAACCGGAGAAGGAGAGAGAAAGAAACCGCGAACTCTCACACTGAGTGAGAGAATCCATGATACCGCGTCAGTTTAAAAGCTGCGTTGGCAGCTGCTGCTGGGCCGCCTGTGAGTTCCCCCACCCCGGAGCTTTTGGTCGCCATGTTGACCCCACCAGAACCACAGGCGTGGTTGGGACACTCCTCAAGATGCTGCCCACGCTGGGACCCACGGCCAGCAGGCAAACGCCCTGGGGAAGCCTTTTTTACACTGCTGCCTGGGACTGGGAGCACCGGAGAGGCCTGCCAGAGCCAAGCGCCAGGCCGCCAGGCTCCAGGATCTCCTGCACCTCAGGCTGTACCTCGCCCCTCCCCGCTGTTTTCTCCCGCCCCGGGAGCCGCTTGCTGCGCAGCTGCTGCGGGAGGTCCCAGTTCCGGTTCTCGGGCTGGGCTGTTCCCAGCCGGCTAGAAGCGAACAGCCCTGGGGGCAGTGCTCACCTCCTCCGCCCCACAGGCTGCCGCAGATTTGGGTCCCAGAGATAACATCCGAAGGATAGAGAAGGAGACGGAAAGCAGAGAGAGAGCTTGGAGGTAAAACAAAAACAAAAACAAAAAAAAACCGCTCCTTTAATTCAGCTTAAGACAGGCTGGGTCCTGCCTCCCAGGTGCCAGTTCAGGTTCCCCACAGCCCTGCCTGGCTGCGCCGCTTCAGGTGTTCTTAAAGAGACAGGACAAAATGGGGCCAGTTTTACTCACGATTGTGAAATCTTCTTTGGCCGTACTCCTTTCCTGGCTGTACTCCTCTTCTGGCTGTACCCCTTTTTCTGGTGTACCCCTCTCCTGGCTGTCTCGCCAGAATGTAATATTGGGGTTCAGGATGCCCTCAGCTCCCCTGAGAGGACGTTTCTCCAGGCTCTTGGTCTCCTGCCCTCTCAAGAATGAGAGAGGGGACCACGGCGCAGTGCGCAGTAAATGCTGGATTCAAAAGTGTTTGTAGAAAGTGATTTATTTAGACAGAGAGAAAAACGGGAGAGAGAAAGAAACGGCTAACTCTCACACTAAGTGAGAGAATCCAGAAAGATGGAATCCAGGAGAGGAAAGCAGCTTCCACACTGTGTGGAAGGGAATAGGGAGAGATGGAGTTTAGGAAGGGAAGACAGGCTTCCATGAGAGAGTATGGAAGGGGACTCCAGAGGGAAATCCAGGAAAGAGAAAGATGGTTCCTCGAAGGAAGTGTATGTGGAAGGGAATCCAAACATGGAGTTCGAAGGGGTGTGGAAGAAGGGGAGGAACCCCCACCTTCTCCAAGTCCCTGGACCAATGAAAGGAGTTCCTTAGAACTTCCGCTGGAGTGATTGACTTTTAGTTTCTTCCAGTACCCATGAAATTCAAATATAAACCATTAAATCTCCCAGATGGAGAGAGATGGGAAGGGGGCATGGGGCTGGGAAATTTTTGCCCTTAAAACTATGCCCCCTCGTGGACCCAGAAAGAGAACACATTCCCTCACTCAAAATCCCTGGAACCCCAGAAGGCATCTGTTACAGTGCTCTTTTGGCTTTGCTATTGTTGTCCTGGAGTGAGCATAGAAAGTCAACACCAAGACAAAAGTATGCCAAATTGCAGGGTCTTTATTGCTGGCGACCATGGAGGACTTGCGTCTCTCCAACCCGTGGCCCCGAAAGGAGGGTGTCAAGACCTTTTATACCCGTAAACCTCCTCCTGGGCAGGGGTAAGGGCGAGGGGCTTTGGACATTCCGAGGGCCAGTGGACTTCGGACATTCTGTAAACCTCCTCCTAGGCAGGAGTGAGGGTGAGGGACTTTGGACATTCCAGGGGCCAGTGGATATTCTGTAAACTACCTCCTGGGTGGGGTGAAGGTGAGGGGCTTCAGACATTCTGATTGTTACTTAAATGGTTCACAGAAGTCAAGATAAGCGTTAGTTTACACATTGTCTGGGTATGGGTGGAAATTGCAGACCTTAGCTACTTATTACAAGTCGCAGGGGCCAAGATGGCATGGGTTTGGACTGCTTGCCTTGTCATATCAGGGTTACAGAGAGCAGTTTGAACAGAAAGTCGAGGTGTGGTTGAGGTATGCAGTTTTATCGGGCTTTTACCATGTCATAATATCTGCAGATGACTTTTAAGTGTTTAACTGTTCAGTGTGACAGCCCTCCTCTTCCCAAGCTCTTCTTTAGCCTCCAGGAAGAATCAGGTCATATGAACAAATCAAAGATGGTAAATGCGGGAGATTTTATTGCTGATGAAAATAGATCTAAGCAGAATGGAGAGCTAGGAAGGGGTTGGAGTGGGAACGTGGTCTTCTTCTGAAGTTCAGCCATCCCTGGCCAAATTATTCTCTGAGGTCCCCACCACCAAGCCACCCCTCTGAGGTCAAGCTGCATCTTGCTGATGTTAGGTTGCTGCTTCTCTTTTTTCCTTCTCTGCCACTCTGCCACTCCACTGCTCAGCTGCAGGTTTTTATGGTATAGGATGAGGGGTAGGACAGGCCATAAAGCAACATTCAAGCAGGAAAACAGGAATGCACGTTCTCACTTTGGGCCATGGGTCCAGGCTTGAGGTTGGGGCTTCACCAGGGACTCTACACTTTTCAGCCTGGTATTTTCCTGCCTCCTGTCCTTCGCTCCTATCACTTCCCCCCTCTGAAGAGGCACATCTAAGTACCATCAGAATATGGAAGATGATCAAGCTTAGCTACTTCCTGCTGACGGAGGCATTGTTTTTGGGAAAACTGCTGTCAGATTTCTCCCTGAGGTCTACCTAAGGGTCCCTGGCAAAAGGGATCAATTGTCCAAGGCTCCAGTTGCCTGACTTTTTGGAGTTTGATGGCCTCTAGATGAAAGAGGAAAACAAGCAAATTTTACAAGATTAAGTATGGATGGGTCAAACATGTGTATTATACAAGGAAAGAATCTAGTGCCAAAGATTACGGAAATAAGAAATGAAATATGCTAACAACATTGTACCCCAAGCTGTTTCACTTTAATGAAAGAAATTAAACCTTGCCAGGGAGCAGTTAAACTTCATAAGAGGGTGAACTATTCTTGCCACATCTGTAGCAGTCAACAGGTGCATTGGGAATTCTGGGGTTTATGGGATTGCATGGTGGCCATTAAAGTTTCTACCTCTTTCTTGTGTCTCCCTAACTCTATTAGAAAAACCGAGTTGGTCACTTTCAGGAAGTTCTCTAAAGTACTATCTGGTCCCAGAGCCTGTTTCTGCAGCTTCCTCCTTATATCAGGGGGTACCTGAGTAATAATTTTGTCCTTTAGGATTAGTTATGCTTCACCAGAATCAGAAGATAGAGATGTGAACTTTACCAAGGCCTCTCTTATCCTTTCCAGAAAAGCAGTGGGATTCTTATCAAATTCCTGATCTACCATGAATAGTTTGATATAGTTGAGAGGCATGGTCCAAGTCCTGTGTAAACCCTGCATTTTGCACACCTGAAAGTGCCTCCTCTTCCATTCTCCCATCTCATCACTGGGATCCATTCCAGGTTCATCCATTGGTACTGCTTCTCTTCCATATGGATAATGTTTGGTACCTTCCCTGATGCTATATGTGATACAAAGCTCACAACCAAATCTCTCTGCCACTTGCAGAGCAGTCTGCTTCTCAGTGTTAGTCAGGGTTTGATTTATAAGTAACATAATGTCTTTCTAGCAGAGTTCAAATATTTGGGTTAAATTCTGGAAAGCCTCTATATATCTGTCTTATGTATATCTATATATACATCTGAAAACTTGCCAAGATCTCCCTTACTTTATCTTAAGCACTATAGATAGAAGGGGACCTGGGCCTTACTGGGGCCAAATTCACCAGGCATCTGTTGGAGGGGCAAGAGTGAGACTGGGGCTTGTCTGGGATATTTCTAGAAGGGGGCAAGTGGGATAGAGGATGGGGAAAACCCAGAGGAGCAGGACCGGAGGGAGCTGGCTCCCCTGCTGGAGGTGCCTCTGGGGTTTGTTTCTTTAGTTCCCTGAGATTGCCCCTTGCAGCCATTCTTGAGATGGTCAGTAGGAGGGATAGGTCAATGCTACACTGTCAGCAAAGGTATGGTTTGCCCTGCAAGGTAAAGAAAGTTTGTGCATATGTGGTCTCTGACAATTTGTCATTGCATTTGCAGAAAATGTCCAACTGCTAGATGATAACGAAATGAGTGGTTCCTTCCTAAGACCAAGCCAGTCCTTCATAATTTGGCCACACCTTTGTGCAAAGGGCTAATAGGCATTTTCCTCCAGATTATGAGGGTCAAAGCAGTACCAGTGATACAAGATGCACTCAAGAACAGTATAAAGTGGTTACAGTGGAGACAGTTGGCTGCCCATTCTGAAAGACAAGGAAATAGGTATCTCTCATTTCCCTTCATTCTGTCAGCAAAAACTTGGGGTGTGAGGGAGGGAAAGCAGGCATCCTCCCTTTCTTTTCTGCCTCCTTATCCCTAAGTCATGGTGACCTTAGACAGACACCAACCACAGGTGCCATTGCAGCCTACACCAATGAAGCAGGGAGGCCCAAGAGAATAGGAATTATTCACATTCATGTACACCTCCATTCCCCCTACTGTCAGCAACCTTTGGGTTTCCTGGGCCTTATCTGTGCCATGGACCATGGACTCCTTCCATGACATGGAGACTCAATTGGGAGAAATTGGTCCTGCCCATTTACATTGTGCCTGTTTTCTTGCTTGGATCCCTCAGATCTGGCTTTCCTTCCTAGGGCCTCAACCTGAAGCTTGGAATCAAGGTTGAGACAAAAAGGTATTTCAGGGTCCTTTTAGATTAAGTCCCAAATGGTCCCTGCCAGATTTGCAGTTATCAGCCAGCAGGGCTCACTCCTCTGTTGTCTCCCTAGCATAAGCAGAGTGCAGAGGTAGGAAAAGAAACCCTTCACTTAGAAAAGGAAAAATGAACAAAAACAGCTTAAAAGGCAAAAGGGGGTGGTCCAGGAAAAGAGCCTCTTGCTCTCTACAAATAGGTTCCTTTAATCACTCTATCCCTCTCATAGTTCCAACCGGGCTAAACTCCGTGACCAGGGGAGGAAAGACTCTATGGGCTGCTGACAGGAAGGAACAGCAAGCAGGGAGCACTGGCCAGCCAGCTGCATGGGGTCCCTGGCGCAGAAGACTGTGCTGGGGCCTGGGCAGTGTGCACAGCTAACTCCCATTCTACTTGGCTGTTGGGCACAGCACATGCATGTTATGGACATGCCCACGTGCCCAAGCCTGAAAAGGTGGGGGTGAGAAGGAAAACCACCATTTACCTGCCCATCCTATTCACACACCTGTGGCCATTGGGGTTTGGGGTCACACCTTTAGGAACATATGGAAATAGTATTGTTCTGAGTTGCATATCTGATGGCCGGGCCCAACATACATTCTGCCTAGTGTCATTGCTGCAGTTTGTAGTAGAACACTCTTAACATTGTAAAAGAAGAGCTACCAGCCATTACAAACCATGAAAGAAGGAAGAAAAGATATTATAGAAAAAGTCTGGGGTTCTTGGCTGATGCCTTGACAGGTGCTTGGGGAGCAGGTTCAGTCTTGTGGCCTCCCGGCAACACTGAGGAGTGGCCCTGGCAACAGGCCTTCAGTTTCCCCAGGACTTTATTCCAGTCCCACATGACAACTAGACCTCCATGAAGGAAAATAGAGCCAACATTCCTTTTACCCCCAAAAAGAGAGATTGTAGGATTTCATCCTATCCCCTGCAAATGGCATAGCTCAAAGGAAAGTCTGAGGACAAAGAGAGACAAATCCACATTTTGCTTCACCTTCTGAAATATCCTGGGCAGATGAAACATGATAGTTCCCTTGACCCTTTCACAGGATTCATGAAGGGCTTGGCTCATTTACGCAGTCCAAGCTGTCAACCCCTCACAGGAGGGAGAGCATGCAGATGAGTGGGTATAGGGGCCAGGACAAGTGCTTCTGGGTGCTGACAGGAGTAGAACAACATGTGGCCCCATGGCAGCATCTTGGGAGTACCTGCAATCCCTGGCGCCCCAGAGGGCATGTATTACAGTGCCTGTTAGCTTTGTCATCCACAAATGGCTTAAGTGTTTTAACAGCTCTCTGTATCCTGAGCTCTTGTTTGGAGTCAGGAAGAATCAGGTCACACGAACAAATCAAAGATGGTAATGTGAGGGATTTCACTGCTGAGGAAAGTGGCTCTCAGTGGGATGGAAAGCTGGAAAGGAGAGGGAGTGGGAAGGTGGTCTTCCCCCGGAGTTTGGCTATCCCTGGCCAAAATCTTCTCCAAGATCCCACTGTCAAGCTGCCCCTCTGAAGTCAAGATGCTTCTTGCTGACCTCGGGCTGTTTCCTCCCTTCTTTCTTTTTATGCTGCTTGTCTGCCATTGGAGCCTGGGGTTTTTATCGTTATAGGATGGGGGTGGGTGGGCCAAAAAGCAACATTTGAGTGGAAAAACAGGAATGCAGGTTCTCACTTTGGGCTTCAGGTCCAGGCTTGAGGGTGGGGCTTTGCCAGGGACCCCTCCCTTTTCTGCCTAGTATTGCCCTGTATCAATACCAAATTCTTTTATTCTAATTATCACATTAAATTGTTAGGCAACAGTACATACAAAAGATCAAGAGATAACAGCTATAAAAACTAAAAAAAAAAAAAAAAAAGATACCTCAAAATGTTAAGAACATTTTATTTTAAAAGACCTGTTTGCTGTTTAGATATTGTGTGGGAAATTTTGCTACTCGCAGAGAATTTCTATTATATATGTATATTTGTAATATTTTAAATTGATGTTGCTTTTACTTATTAAGTTTTTTTTACAAGATTTTACAGTTTTGTAAGAAGGTGAGTGTGTGTGTTTAATGTTGGAAAGCTCATCAGGTATTGTGTACAAACATGTTTTACATTTAAATAAAAAATATTCAAGCATGATATTTACTTTCCAGAACTTCTCTGAAATATTAGCACTATTATTGGTTATCCTATGAGTTCATTAAATGTTTAAAAATCTAACCCACATGAATTCTCATTCAATTTAAAATTGCAAAGTGAATAAGTGTTGTTAGATACTTTGGCTCCAACACTGAATTTCACGTTAGAGGTTTATACAAAAGTCTAGTCCTAAATAATTTATGTTTATTAGAGCATTTGCATATTGTTTCTTCTTTTTCAGCCTTTTAAAAATTGCGGTAAAAATATAGAAAACGAAATCTACCCTACTAAAAAGGTTTAATTGTAAAGTACAGTAATGTTAACTACGTGTGCATTATTGTATGGGAGAATCTGTAGAACCTTTTCTTCTGGCATGGCTAAAATTCTGTATCCATTATACAGCAACTTCCTTTTCTATCCCCAATCCCCTAGTAATTTATATTCTACTTTTTGCCTTCATAAAGTGGTATCTTTAGTATTTGTCTTTCTGTGGTTGGCTTACTTCATTTAGCATAATGTCCTTAATATTCATTCATGTTGTAGAATGACAGGATTTTCCCTGTTGTCAAGGTTGAATAATGTATCATTGTATGTATATACCATGTTTTCTTTATCCATTCACCTGCTGGTGGACATTTAGATTCTTTCTACATCATGGCTATTATGAACAATGTTGAAATAAACATGGGAGTTCAGATAGCTCTTCAAGATCTTAATTCAGTTCTTTTGGATAAACACCCAGAAGTAGGATTGTTGGATTATATAGTAGTTCTATTTTTAATTTTTTGGAAAACCTCATACTGTTTTCCATAGTGGCTACACCATTCCACATTCTTGTTAACAGTGGACAAGGATTCCAGTTTCTCCACATCCTGAGCTATGCTTGTTATTACCTTTTAAAAAATATAACCATACATGTATTTTAAAAACATACATATATACAGTGACTATCCCAACAGGTATAAGGTGACATCCCATTGTGGTTTTGATTTGTACTTCCCTCCTTTTCTATTTTTATTTTATTATTAAATATTTGCAGCTATTGAAACTAAATATTAAGTAATTCAGATTATAAGATGACACATATTAAATTTTAAAAAACTTAAAAAATGAATATTTTTATATGGGTTAGGAACACATTTAGCTGTGAGTAATAAAGTTGAGCACCTGTTCATGAAGTTATTGACCATGCGTATGTCTTCCTTGGAGAAATGAAGATTTTTAGGAGTTATTTATATATTTTTTAAATTAAAAAACTTAAAAGATTCATACATATTCATACATATTTTTTCCTATTCCATAGGTTTCCCTTTCTGTCTTTTGATGGTGAATTTTGTTAAAAAGAAGCTTTTTAATTTAGTGTAGCCTTACTTATTTATTTATTTATTTATTTTTACTTTTGTTGTCTCTGCTGCTATTGTCATATACAGAAAATCATTGCCAAGAATAATCGGATGACGCTTTCCTCTTGTATTCCTCTAGGCATTTTATAGTTTTTTTGTTGTTGTTGTTTTTCAGTTTCGGTTCATACTTAAGTCTCTAATCTATTCTTTTGTATGTGTCTGTGTGTGATGAACAAGATAGTTTTTTGATTTTGGGGATTTTTTTTTTGTACTTTAGGTTCTGGGGTATATGTGCAGATCATTGATATTTTTTTGGTATGATGTAAGTTGAGGGTCCAATTTTTCTCTTTTGTATGTGGATAAACAGTTTCCCCAAAACACCATCTATTAAAAAGACTATAGTTTCCCCATTATGTAGTCTTGGAACCCTTGTCAAAGTTCAGCTGACCATATATGCATGGGTTTATTTCTGGGCTCCTCATTCTTCTACATTGCTCCTTATGCCTGTGTTTAGGCCAGTGTCATACTGTTTTGATCACAGTAGCTTTGCAATGTGTTTAAAAGTTCAAAATTGTGAGGCCACCAGCTTCATTTATTTTTTTTTTCAAGATTGCTTTAGTCATTTGGCATACTCTGTGATTCCATATAAAATGTAAGCTATTTTCCCCTTTTTCTGCAAAAAATGCATTGGGATTTTGATAGAGATTGCATTGAATCTACAGTTTGCCTTGGGTAGAATGGATATTTTAATAATATAAAGTCTTCTAATCTATCATAATGAGATATCTTTTCATTTATTTGTATTTCCTTAATTTCTTTCAGCAAAAATTTATAGTTTTCAGTGTACAATTCTTCTGCATCCTTGGTTAAACATATTCCTGTTTTTTCTCTTTCATGCTATTGTAAATGAGATTGTTTTCTTGATTACTTTTAGGATTGCACATTGTTACTGTTTAGAAATGCAGCTATTTCTACACTGATTTCGCATCCTACAACATTGCTGAATTCATTTTTTAGTTCTTATGGTTATTCGGTATAATCAGGAATTTCTACACAGAAGATAATATTGTTTATAAACAGAAAATTTTATTTCTTCCTTTCTGATTTAGATGCTTTTTAGTTATTTTTCTTGCCTCATTGCTCTGGCTAGGACGTCCAGTATGATGTTGAATAGAACTGACAAAGATGGGCATGCTTCTCTTGTTCTTGATCTTGGTGGAAAAGCTTTCAACTTTTCACCTTGGAATAACTTCTTGGCTGTAAACTTTTCACATATAGCCTTTATTATGTTGACAAAATCTGCTTCTATTCTTATGATGTGTGGTTTCATTACAAAAAAAAAAGATGTTGAATTGTCTCTATTAAAATTATGCACATCTATTAAGATGATAATGTGATTTTTATTTTTTTTTTACATCTGTTAAAATGATGATATGACTTTTAGTTTTTGTTCTGTTAATGTGGTATCACATTGGTTGATTTTTGTGTTGCTAAATCATCCTTGCATCCAGGGATAAATCCTACTTGGTCATGATGTGCATAATTCTTTTAATGTGCTTTTGGATTGGTTTTTTAGTATTTTGCCAGTAATTTTTATGTCTGTGCTCATCATGGAAATTGGTGTGTAGTTTTCTTTCCTTATAGTATTTTTGCTTGGCTTTGGTATCAGAGTAATGTTGACCCTCATAAAATTATTTTGGAAGTGCTTTCCACTTTCAGACTTGAAAATGTGAGAAAACATTTTAAATGGTCCATTTTCAAGGCATTTAAAAAAAAAATCTAAATACTGGCAGCCAGCCTGCTGATGTAACAAACCACACAGTTCATGCACCTAGAAGGACACAATAAGTGAACAGAATGTAGAGGAGGAGTCAGACCACTGAAGAGAAGAAAGTTTCATTATTGGAAAATCACAACTTAAGCAGAAGGGGACCAGGGTATAACCTTAGAAGGGGGATAATAAAACTTAGGAGAAGTCCAGAAGGATTGTAACCCCATAGTATTTGACCAGTGAGGAACTGGGGGAGGGACTTGCATGCTAGGAGATAAATTATCTCCTGTAACTTCCCTGGGTGTGCCTGCTACCAGGCACTCAATCTTGCAAAACCATCATTAAAAGTCTCACTTCTGCTGTTCTTTGTGTCTCCACCTCCATTCTTTGGGTTTAAATGAATGAGAGTGTGTTTCTCACAAACCTGGGGCCCATCCAGGATCTCTGTGCCTACATGGAATGGGACTTCAGCCTAGAGGGAAGATGTGTCCCATCCCATTTAGATGGCCTACTCTGTCCAGGTGTCCCAGCTCCCCACAGATGCCGTAGACAAACCCAAGATTGTTATTTAGGAGGAAGATGAGACAATACAGGGAGAAAAGCAGGCACTGCAGCAACCAGGCTACCTTGTACATAAGCCAAGGTAGGAAAATTGGACTATACATACTGCCTTGGTGGTTGGGCATTTTTGGAGGTCAAGTGTTTGTGACTGAGACATATCCTAGATATGAAGTGAGTGCAGAGTCCTAATCTGTGGTTTCATTGGTCAGAGACAGATGCATTGATTCTAGTGGTGTGTAAGAAACTTCCAGTAGAGGAGGTTGAGTACATAGTGAAAAGCTCAGAAACAGAGACTGACCAAAAATGGGAAACAAAAATTCTAGGCCTGGGGGACAAAGAAAAGAGGGAGCCGAAGAGACTCCCTCTGACATTCCTGCAGATAGTCTTTTGAGGAGAATGCTGCAGGTTTAGAGGGATAACACTTGAATCAAGGAAAAGAAAAAGCAAAAGATGATAAAACATTGCTGTTTTATCTGGCCCAAAGATCCCATTCATAAGACTTTGGTCTTTTGGGCTAAGTTTGGCTCAGATGAAGATTGGGTATGCTCAGCTTTAATTCTCTGTGTGAATGATAAAAACTCATCCTCACGAGAAGAGATAGGTTATAATCTTTGCTGAATCAAGAAATTAGCCCCATGTCCCCCTTCAAAGAAGAAGAAAAAGAGCCTAGTAAAAACCCCTCACCCAGGGAAAGCCCTGGGACCCCCATCATGTTTGCCCCTCCACATGTCTAACAAAACAGGGGACAGGAAGATAAAGGGACAGCAGGAGGATTAGTGGAAGAAAGACCTGGAGACCATGTGAAAGCCAAACCAACTGCTTCTTTAAATCCTTATCCAAATTTAAGAAAAGAATTAGAACAGTGTAAGAGGGATATTGAGAACTTTCCTATACCTTCCATACAGCAGGCATCTACCATGTTTCCTCTCAGGAAGCTCCCATAAGACAGGGAGAGATTGGCTTTGTAAATGTTCCTCTTATAAGTACTGAAGTCAGGAATTTCAAGGAGGAAAGGAAACCACTCTTAGAAGACACCCTCAGTTTAGCAGACCAGCTGGACCAATTCCTAGGAACCAGCTTTTGCATCTGGGCTGAAATGATGTCTATCATGAATATCCTGTTCACAGGAGAAGGAATGGGAATGATTAGGAGAGCGGCTATGACCATCTGGGAGAGGCAACACCCTCCTGGACAAAAAGTCTCACCAGCCAAACAAAAGTTTCCAAATGCTGATCCCAAATGGAATAATAATGATACCAGGGACCAGGCCCAAATGCAGGACCTCAGAAAACTAATAATTGAAGAGATGAAAGAGTTCATTCTTAGGGCACAAAACATTTCAAAGGCATTCAAGATTCAACAGCAAAAAGAGGCAACTCCCTCTGCATTCTTGCAGAGGTTCAGAGATCAGATGAGAAAATACTTTGGATTAGATCCAGAGGACCCAGTAGCAAAAGGCCTTCTGAAGGTAAATTTGTAATTAAGAGCTTGCCTGACATTACAAATAAAAAATTACAAAAGATTGATGGATGGAATGAGAAACAAATTGAGGAATTACTGAGGGAAGCTCAGGATGTTTTTGTGAGAAGAGAGGAAGAGAAGCAGAAACAGAAAGTGAAAATCATGGTTTCTACTGTGGAAGAGGTAGTTAGAAAACGGTTAAATCAAGATCCCCCTCAAAGGAGACAAGATAATGATAGATTTCAACACAGAGGAAAAAAAAAATGGAAAAGCTCCTAAGACTTTGAGTGGATGTTACACGTCTGGAAAGCCAGGCCATTGTAAGAGAGAATGTCCTGAATGGAAGAAAGAAGAAAAGGTGATCCCCTTATGACCACTGATGAAGACCTGGGCGGGGGGTCAAGCATTCCTTCTGAGTAAGCCCCAACAGAAACCCTTGATAAATTTGAAGGCGGGACCCAAGGAAGGATGTGACATTTTTGGTTGATACTGGGGTAGCTCACTCCTCCATAATTCACCAACCAAGGAGTACAGAACTCTCTAAGAAAAAGTTGACAGTATGGGGGATAAAGGGGAGGGATCTCAGGTTTTGATAGTCAATAAAATGTTAATTAGATTGGGACCAGAACAAACTGAGTGGTCACTCTTGTATGTTCCTAAAGCAGGAACTAACCCCCTGGGTTGAGACCTGATTGTGAGATTGAGTTTAGGATTAGGAATAAAAGAAGGACAAATAAAAGTAGTGATGGGCCTCCTAATAAAAAAGGAGGAAAGAAAAATTAATCCCCTTGTGTGGACTAGGATAGGTAACAGGCAAGGGTTAAAAATCATACCCTTACAAATTGAACTAAAACAACCAGGAAAAGTAGTTTGTAATATTCTATTTCTATTGAAGGAAGAAAAGGTTTCCAACCAGTAATAGAGGGATTAATTAAAGATGGACTATTAAAACCCTGCATGTCACCGTACAATACTCCAGTTCTCTCAGTCAAATAGACTGATAGATCATATAGATTAGTGTAAGAGGTAAGGGTTATAAATCAAATTGTCCAAACCTGCCACCTGTGGTGCCTAATCCCTACACCCTCCTTAGTAAGATACCGTATGTACATAAGTAGTTCAGTGTGGTGGATCTAGAAGATGCATTCTCGGCGTATTCCCTAAACTTTAGGAGTAGGGACCTCCTTGCTTTTAAATGGGAGTTTTCTAACTGGGAGAAAACAATAGTATGGCTGAACTATGCTGCCACAAAGTTTCATGGAGACCCCAAACTTATTTAGTCAAATCTTAAAAAAAGTCCTGAAGGAATTCCAACCTTCCAAGGGAGCCGAGTTGTTACACTGTGTAAATAATCCTTTAATTTCTGGGGAGAGGAAGGCCAAGGTATTAAAAACCACCATAAGCTTGCTTAATTTCCTAGGAACAAAGGGGATTACAAGTCTCTAAGAACAAATTGCAGTCTATAGAAAAAGAAGTTAAATATTTAGGACGCCTGATTAGTGAAGGGAAGTGGAGAGTAAACCCAAAGACAATATTGGAAATAGTGGATCTACCTTTGCTTAAGACAAAAAGAACCCCCAAATTTTTTAGGTTTAACTTGTTACTGTAGGTTTTGGATTAACCAATATGCTCAAAAATTTTGTATCTCAAGTTACTAGAAAGGGAAACTGATCCCTTGCAATGGTCTCCAGAGAAAATTCAGGCAGTGAAAGAGCTAAAGCCGGCCCTCATTACGGCTCCGGTACTGGCCCTCCCATCTTTAGAGAAACCATTTCATCTGTTTGTAACAGTAGACCAGGGCATGGCCCTTGGGGTGCTCACTCAAACCTGGTGAGGGAAGATGTAAACTGTTCCTATTGTCTTCAGGCTTCTCAATCCTGTCTTTTTTGAGCGGCCCGAATGTGCGCAAGCAGCAGCTGCCACAGCCCTGCTGGTACAGGAGAGTCGAAAGCTAACCTTTGGTGGGACCCTAATAGTAAGCATCCCTACACCAGGTCAGGAATATATTAAATCAAAAAGCCAGGAGATGGTTAGTGGATTCTTGAATTTTAAAATATGAAGCCATATTACTAGAAAAAATAATAATTTGGTTGTAACAACAAATACTTGCCTGAATCCAGCCAGTTTTCTATGGAAAGGAGAGGACAGCAAAGAGACATCACACTGTAACTGCTTATATATCATGTAATACCAAACCAAAGTTAGATCAGACCTTTGGGAACCTCCACTACATAATGGTATAAGGGCTGTTTGTGGGTGGGTGGCCCGAGTGACACATGACAAGAGATATAATGGGTATGGTGTCATTGATGGAAATGAACACTCCTTATGTGAGAAAGGTAAATTAACTAATGGCTGGTTGGCTCAAACCTGTGAATTACATGCTCTTAACCAGGACCTAAAGCTCCTTCAAGGCCAAGAAGGCACTATATATGCTGATTCTAAACATTCCTAAGGGTAGTACACATTTGGAAAAATCTGGTCAGCAGGGGCCTAATTAATAGCCGGGGAGAAGAACTGGTACATGAGGAACTGGTCAAGCAGGTTTTTAGAAAGCCCCCTGCTTCCTGCAGTCGTAGCCATAGTTCATGTAAATGTTTATCAGAAAGGGAACACTATGGAAGAAGCTATGGGAAACAGGCTTGCAGATGAAGCTCCTAAGCAAGCCTCCTGGAGGAAGAAATTAGACTATTTAGCCTGATCCCAGACATCTCTAAGGTAGTATTAAGGCCCCAGTTTATCAGAGAAGAAGGAAAAATTAGACAGGATAGGGGTCACTCAAACTGAAGATGGAAAATAGGTACTTCCTGATGTGAAAGAAATGATAAGTTAACCCCTGAAAAAAGAACTAATGTCTATATTACACAAAGGGAGCCATTGGGGGCCCCCAGGCTCTGCCTAATGCAATAATTAGTAATTATGGGTATATAGGGACTTATACCCACGCTAAACAAGTATGTGGAAGTTGTATAACTCATCAAGGGATAAACAAAAAGGTGATTAGAAAACAGGCCATGGAAGCAAGACGTCCCAGACTAAGACCATTTCAAAGCATTCAAGTAGATTTCACGGAAATGCCCAAAGTAGGAAGACTAAAGTATTTATTGGTGATCATAGATCACTTTTCCATCGGGTGGAAGGCTTTCCGCCTCCAATAGCCGCCCCTGGGAATGTGGTCAAAATAATGTTAGAACAGATTGTACCTAGATTTGGCCTGAATTTGGAAAATATTAATTCAGATAATGAGAGCCACTTAACCTCAAGGGTGTTAAGGGGAATTATGGAAGGTTTACAAGTTAGATGGAATTATCACACCCCTTGGCATCCTCCTTCCTCTGGAAAGGTAGAAAAAAATGAATCAAACTCTCAAAAAGCATATCGCCAAACTAATCTTAGAAACTAAAATGCCTTGGACCAGATGTCTCCCAATAGCCCTTCTTAGGATTAGGACAGCCCCAAGCAAAGACATGGGATTGTCCCCCTGCAAGTTATTATATGGGCTCCCATGTTAGGCAGAACTACAGATCTCCCTACTAGGGAAACCAAGGATCAATTCTTAAGGAAGTGTATACTGGCCATATCCTCCACCCTGTCATCCCTTAGGTTAAAAATACTTATGACTCAAACTCTGCCTCTTGAGTTCATAGTTCCTCATTTCCAGCCTGGTAACTTGGTGCTGATTAAGACTTGATAAGAAAACAATCTGGGAAGGTCATTTTCAAGAGCTCCTGGCCACTGAGATGGCTATGCAAACAGCTGGATGGGAATGGATTCACTATACTTGAGTCAGGGTACTGGTAAAAGAGACCCCAGAAGAGAAGGAAAAAGACCAGTGGAAAGTGCATGGGTCACCTGAAGAACTCTTAAATCTGAGAAAAACCTAAAAGAAAACATGGGTTGGCCCCATTTCTGTAAGTTAATGTGACTGGGATGGGCTACTATACAAAGAGCAGAAGGTCCTCATGGAAACTGGCAGGGAACTCCTCCCTACTCAATCAGGTTGGTAATTAACGTAACCAAGACGGTAGCACCCCAGACTATTAAATGTAATGCCTGCCCGGTCTTACCTTGTGAGAATTTAGAAAGACAAAGACAGCTCTCACAGGTGAATAAATACCTTTGTGTTGAACCAGATACAGATTAGAGTAGGGCGTCACCCTGCCCCAGCTGGGATGGTGTATGGTGGACTACCGAATTTCAGGGTTGGACAGTAGACATGGGGTGGGTATCTCTGGGCTGAAGACTCTTAAAGAATAAACTACATCTGTCCAAGGGCTCCCCACCAAATAACCGCCAGAATTTAGAATGCAATCCTGTACTTATCACTATTAACAATACAGCCATTCTAGACCAAAACCAAAAGTACCATCTAAGATATATGTGTTAGGGGCAGCCATCACAGGGAAAGACCCCCTAGGGTGATTTGTTCTCAAAGTAATTGAAAACTCAACCTTCCATTTGCCCAGGACTACTCCAACTCCAGACCCTAGTAAACACTTTAGTCCACCAAATAATGACCCTAAAAGGGTAAAAATAATTGAGGTAAAGGATTTAGGCAAACCTTAGAAATTAAAACAGGGTATGGGAATGTGAATGCCTGGGCTGAATGGGGCAAATTTTCAGCACAAGCCCTCAGAAAGAGTAACTGCTATGTGTGTGCTATGGGATGCTCAGGCACAAGTGATCCTTTTCCCCCAGCATGAGATACTGATTCTGAAGAAATGTGCTGCATGCTGGCTGTATACCAAGATGAAGATGCATGGGGAAATGTGACTTGTAAGAGTCTATCATTGCTCTTTCCCACATTGTGGAGGTCAATCCCAGAACAATCCCCTCTGTCTCTATAAAGAATATAAACCACACCTCTTACCTCTCTAGGCAGAGGGCAGAGTTCAATAAGCCCACGGAAGAACTCTCAATTTGTACCCACATCCTAAACGTCACTGATGAGTCAGGCAATGGCAATTATTCAGCTCTCTATATACCCCAGGCTGATGTCTGGTGGTATTGTGGGAAAAGGAACCTCTGTAACTTCTTACCATTCAATTGAACTGGGACTTATGCTTTAGTCCCCTTGGCCATTCCCTTCACCCTGGCATTCCATAAGACATCCAGAAATACACGTGGCCACCGAAACTGGAGAGATTTAACAAATTCTTTTAATGCCAATATATATGTTGACTCAATAGGAGTCCCTAGGGGGTTGCCTAATGAATTCAAGGCCTTAAACCAAATAGGTGCTGGGTTTGAGTCAGCACTCTTCTGGTGGTCAACTATTAATAAAAATGTGTGTTGGATTAACTACATCTATTTTAAGCAACAGAACTTCATCAGTTATTCTTGGGACACCCTCAAAGTGGTAGCTAGTCAGTTAGATGCCACCACCTGAATGTCCTAGGAAAACAGGCTTGTGCTAGACATAATACTAGCAGGAAAGGGGGCATATGTGTTATGCTTGGTGGGAAATGAACTTTCATTCCCAACAAAATTGCCCCGGGTCGGACCATCACAAAAGCTTTATAACGACTGACAATTCTAGCCAACAAACTGGCAGAAAATGCTGGGATTAATGACCTATTTATTGGATGACTAGAAGGTTCGTTTGGAAAATGGAAAGACATGGTAGCTTCAGTCTTCACATCTCTCATAATTGTGGCAGGAGTCTTAACAACAGTGGGATGTTATATTATCCCTTGTGTGAAGGGCCTAGCACAGAGATTAAATGAAACAGCTTCTAATAATCAACTGCCAATTACTTACCAGCAAAATAAACTGCTACTATTAGAAATCAAATTAAACTCACTCTCCTATGAGGAAGAAAGTAAACAAATTCTAGAACAATTCATGGGCCAAAACTGTTTAAATGAAAATGAGACCAAAGGAAGTAAATAGAAAAAAAAAAAGTGAATTTATGAGAAAATATTTTAAATGGTCCTTTTTCAAGGCATGATAAACCTAAGTACTGGCAGCCAGCCTGCGGATATAACAAACTGTACAACTCATGCACCTAGAAGGTCTTCAGCCCGTTAAAGGGAAGAAAGTTTCACTATTGGAAAATCACAATTTAAGCAGGGAAGGGGACAAGGGTCTAACTTTATAAGTGGAATAATGAGACTTAGGTGACCTCCTGGAAGATTGTAACCCCACAGTACTCGACCAGTGAGGAACTGGGGGA
The DNA here is from genome assembly GCF_009761245.1 of Sapajus apella. Classification (NCBI taxonomy): domain Eukaryota; kingdom Metazoa; phylum Chordata; class Mammalia; order Primates; family Cebidae; genus Sapajus; species Sapajus apella. The sequence goes on from NW_022437024.1 coordinate 6,533,467, forward strand.
GGGACTTGCATGCTAGAAGATAAATTACCTGCTGTAACTGCCTGACGTGTGCCTACCCACCAGACATCCAATCTTACAAGACCACTATTAAAAGTTTCGCTTCAACTGTTGTTCATGTCTTCAAATCCAGTCTTTGGATTTGGATGGGTGAATATGTGTTTCTCACAAAAGAATTTGAGAAGCCTTGGCATTAATTCTTAAAATGTCAGGTAGAATTCTTCAGTGAAGCCATGTGGTACTGTGTTTTTCTTTGTTACAAGGTTTTTTATTATTTACTGGTTTTATGTCTGTTAAGATTTTCTATTTCATTGTGATTCAGTCTGGGAAGATGTATGTTTCTAGGAGTTTATGCATTTCTTCTAGTTTAACCAATTTGTTGACATAATTACTAGTCTTTTATAATCCCTTTTTAAAATTTCGGCAGCATCAATGGTAATGTCTCCTTGATATTTCTGTTTTTATTTAAATCCTCTCTTTTTACTTAGCAAGGATTCGCCCTCTTTGTTGATCTTTTCATAAAACCAACTTTGAGTTTTGTGGTCATGTTGTTGTTTTCCTATTGTTTACATGTTCTCTTTGTTCTTTTTCCTTTTTTGTTATTGTTTATATACTCTCTATTCCATTTTTTCCTGCTCTTACATTTATTATTTCCTTTCTTCTGCTAGCTTTAGCCTTAGTTTATTTACCAAACTAACATTTGCTCGTTCTGCTTACCAAAAGAGGTCCACTAGGCACTTGCATCCCACACTTGGCTTTCTGCCAGCAAGCTAGGCTTCTTACACATTTAAAATGTAAGGATATTTTGAGATCATTTCAGGTCCAAGATGTCTGATAATTTATGATCATCATGTTAGCATCAGGCACCTTAACTCAGCATTTGGTTCATTCCACAACCTCAGTGCTGACTACCAGCATCAAGAGAAACAGGTTAGAAATCTGACTCTCAGGACCCACTTAAATAGAAAGAGACTAAATTCTGAAATGGTGTCATATCTTCCTGCCACTGAAGCAGTTAGGAAAAAAGACAGGAAAAAATTCAATCCAGTTAAGAGGAAGGCCAGGAAAAATGTTAACCAAAAAAATTCCTGTTCTCAGCTGGTCAGCATCATCAAAATCATCTTGTCTCACAAAATCTTCATCTCTTCCAGGAACCAAAGAAATGGCTTCAGCCTTGATTCTCATGACTTAATTATAAATTGGTAATGTTTGTAACCATATTGTAAAACAGGGGCATTAGAAAATCAGACTCATCTTCATAGTCAAATATACCATATTCTCTGCAGAGTTGCTACTGTAAGATGGAGGAACCTCACCTGAAGCCTTCTTGGGTTCTTCAGGCTCTTCCTTATTCTATAAATGTTGGTACCTGCTGCTGCAGACCAGCTCAATTGGTGCTAATGCCACCAATGCCAACTCCATGGTGCAGCAAGCTACAGAGAAGATAGGGTGAGTGAGCAAGCTGAACAGGTGCAGGAGCTGCAGCTGGGAGTGCTGCGAGGCTGAAGGCAAAGTGCCTCAGGTGGGTCTCAATGGCAGCCACTGCACCTGGGCAGGATGCACTCCTCAAGCTGTAAGCACTGCCAATTCTGAGAATTTTATAATTGCCCTTTGGATTTCTTTGAACCATCGGTTTTGCAGGAGTGTGTTGTTTGATTTCCACCTATTTGTGAATGCTCCAGATTTCTTCCTGCTATTGATTTTAAATTTCATTCTACTGAGGTCAGAAAGCTACTTGATATTATTTCAGTTTTCTTAAGTTTGTTGAGATTTGTTTTGTGACCTAATGTGTCATCTAGACTGGAAAGTCCTGTTTGCTTTAGAAGAATATGTATTCTGCTCCTCCTGAGTTGAATGTTCTGTATTTGTCTGTTAGGTCCATTTGGTTTGTAGCATTGTTCCAGTCCTCTGTTTACTTACCTTCTATCTGGTTGTTCTACTTATTAAAAGTGGGCTATTATTAATATCTAGTATTATTGTTTTGCTATTTATTGCTTCAGCTCTGTCATTGATTACATTATATGTTGGGTGTTCGAAAGTTGCTTTATATATTGAGTGTTCTGATGTTTTGTTATAGCCTTCTGGTTAATTTACCTTTTTGTCATTATATAACGTCCTTCTTTTTCTCTTGTTATGGTTTTTTACTTAAACTTTACTTTGATCATGTAAGTATGGCCACCCCTGCTCCCTTGGTTACTATTTGCATAGGATAGCTTTTTTATCCTTTCATTTTTGGCCTATTCATGTCCTTAAATCTAAATGGGTCTTTCGTCGGTAGCATCTAGTTGGATATTATATACTTTCTGTCCATTTAGCCATGCTGTTGGTTAAATGGACAATGTCTTTTGATTGGGGAGTTTAATCTATTTATTTTTAAAGTAATTGATAGTGAAAGACTTATTATTACCATTTTGCTAATTGTTTTCTGTCTTGTATCTTCTCTGTCTTTTCCTCTCTGGCTGTTTCTTAGAGTTCATTGATTTTTTTGGGCAATGACTTGCTTTGATTTTTTTAGGTAGTGACATGTTTTGATTTTTTTCCTTGTTTATTTTTTGCATGTCTTCCATAGGTTTCTTTTTGTGTTTACCATGAGTCTTATAGAAAATATCTTATATTTATAGCAACCTTCTTTAAGCTGTTAAATTCAATTACAAAAGAAAACTCTGTACTTCTGTTTCCACTCCACCACACTTTGTTATTGATGTCACAAGTTACATCTTTTTATACTACATATCCATTAGCACATTGTTGTAGCTATTTTTGTACTTTGGTCTTTTAAATGCTATACCAGAGTTTAAAGTAATTAATTTAGCACCATTACAGTGTTCTGTATTTGTCTATAAATTTATCTTTACCAGTGAGTTTTATACTTTTGATGCTTTTGTGTTTCTCTAAAGTATTGTTTCATTTCAATTTGAAGGACAGTTTCTTATAAAGCAGGTCGTGTAGTGAGGAACTGCCTCAGCTTTTATTCATCTCATAAAATATTTCTCTTTCATCATTTTTGAAGGATGATTTTTATCAAATATAGTATTCTTTAGTGACAGTTTTGTTTTTCTTTCAGCACACTGAATATATTATTTCTCTCTCTTCTGGCTCACAAAGTTTCCGCTGAAAAATACACTGATAATCTTATGAATGTTCTCTTGTATGTGCTTAGTCACATTCTCTAGCTACCTGTGAAACTCTCGTTTCATCTTTGACTTTTTGTAATTTGATTTTAATATGTCCCTATGGGATATTCTTTGGGTTCTTCATAGTTGGCAGCCAGTAGGCTTCCTGAAGCTGGATGTTCATTTTGTTCCCCAAATTTAGGAAGCTTTCAATCATTACTTTCTCAAATGAGCTTTCCTCCTTGTTTTTTTTTCTTTTTTCACCTTCTGAAAATCCCATAATAATGTATAGATATATTGGCCTACTTGATCATGTCCATTGTTCTATTTGGCTTTCTTCTGTTCATTGTGGGATTTTTGTTGTTGTTGTTGTTGTTTTCATTTTTTGCTTCTCTGGCTGGACAATTTCAAATAACCTGTCTTCAAGTTCACTGATTATCTCCTCTGCTTTATCAATTCTGATTCAGAATCTCTGTGGTAAATTTTTCAACTCAGTTATTGTATTCTTTAGCTCCAAACTTTCTATTTGATTCTTTTAATAATATTTTCTATATCTTTGTTGATATTCTCATTTTATTCATCTGTAATTTTTCATTGAGTATGTTTATGATGGTTATTTTGAATTATTTGTCATATAATTTGTATATCTTTATTTTCTTAGAATTGGTTTGTTTTGTTCCTTTGTTTCCCTGGCTAGGTCATGGTTCCGTTTCTTTGTGTGCCTTATTACCTTGTGCTGGGATCTGTGCATTTGAAAAAAAAAAAAAAAAAAAAGCTAACTCTCTCAGTCTTTGTGGTCTGGCTTCACACTGAAAAAAAAAATAAGCTTCAAAAATAAACCTGGATAGAGATTCTGTGTGCCTTCCAAACCTTTTATAAAAGTGCATCTTCACTCTACTTGTACTTGTAAATTTCCAAGTAGAGGGATTTTGCTGGTTTCTATTTTGTGGAGCTCATATTTTCTTTCTTTTTCTGGTGTCTGTCTGTTGTGTTGTAGGTTCTGTGGAATTCCTGTGAGGTGATCAGATCATTTTGTTTTCAGTAGTGTGCATAAGTATGCTGCATCCCATCAGTGCTTCTGGTTGGATAAAACAGAAAGAAATCCCTCAGGCAATCTCTTTAAAAGCTGGAATGTTGAATATATGCTCCTTTCTTCTCTCCCACTTTCCCTGACCAGAGAGAGGCTGACAAGGTACAGAGGCCTTGTCTACTCTACCATAGGACCTCTGGAACAATAAGAAGCCACCCAGCTTTCCTTTGTGCTCAACAGTCTCCAGGAATCTAGGGTATGACAGGTCCTGCAATGCTCCAAGACAGATAAGACAGAAACCAGTCCTTCTGATAGTACTCCCACAAGCTGGAATGTTGGACACATGAATCAACTCTTTTCCTCCCCAAGAAGAAGCCATAAATTGGGAGTTTTCCTAATCATTGTATGCTGAGCTGTAGACAGAAGCAATAGCAAGGACGTGCTAGTTCAAACTATCATCTTTGTTTTCAGTGGCCCCCAGACTGGTGCCATTTCCTGTCAGCTTTTAGATCCAGGAAAGACAAAAGCTAGTTTCTTTGGTAGCCTTGATGGTGCTAAGTCTAAGTGTTAGATATATGTTCCAGTGTTCTCTTTCCCTCCTCCTTGAGGGGAAGCCAGAAATTGAGAGTTTCCTTCTGACCATTGTTCATGCCACCCTGTGCCAAGAGGCTCTGGTAAGTGAATTCCACTAATTTTTCTACCAACTCTGACATGGCTGGTTTTGAATTCACCTGGGTTATAGGAGCCTCCTCTTAAGTGGTTTCTGGTTTTCTTACAAAAGGAATTAGTCAACATATTGTTGAATTTTTCTCTCCATGAATAAAGGAAGGTCTTAGGGTCTGCTATTCCACAGTCTTGTTGACATATCCAACATAAATTCTTAAAGCAATTTTGAAAGCATGCTTCATGCAAGCAAACATCACTTTATCATTTGACTTTTGACTACAGAAATAATTGACCCATATAGAAAGCTGGTTTCTTTAAAGTGCCAAGCTAATTGAATCGATGTTGTTTCTTTTTAGCTACAAAGCATTTTCTTTTACCTGTTGGCTTACGTATGCTGGAAAGAAGCTGTGCCAAGTGAGAAACTGCAGAAATATTCCAGTCAAGAAATTATTTTTTTTCTTGGTCAACTGGAATGAAACGTAAGTTTAATCTTTACTGTGTTTGGATCACTTATCTAATAAAGATCAGCTTCCCCCCCCCCTTTTTTTAAAGCAACAGATGTGATTTAAAAAATATATGCTGCTAGTTGATTTGATTCAGTGGAATGATAAATATACTAGGGCTAATAGATAACTGACTGTTCAATTCAACAGATTAAAAGTCCATTTAGAAACCCAGACAAGTGTCCAATTCACATTATTGAACTGAGAAAAAAAGGAAATTGAAAAAAAGAAGACTTATTAATCATTTACACACTGTGCATATCAGGAATATGCTCTCTTTGAGAAAGAAGTAGAGAGTGTCCAGAAATAACAAAGAAAATACCCACCCTCCTGATAATGTGGGTAATCTCCATTTTCTCCATTTTCTCACATAAGCTGAAGTACAAATTTACTTAAACAATCAAATTTTTTTTTTTTTACAATAAGCTTAATTTGGGGTGGCTGGCTCCCATTTCCTTCTTCTGTAAAGATTTGTTAAATCAAGAAGATAAAATACTTTCCTAACATTATAACTGTCCTTCTCCCCTTTTTTTGCTCCCCACACTCAACCCTTCTCCTTACTCAGAATCTCAGGGGGCTCCTAGGCCTCACCCACAGCTTTTCCATGGTTACTGCTGCATTGCTTCATGCTCTGCTGACTTGCTCTCAGTCATTTCTCTGCAGTGTCTATTGCTTCACTCAGATCAATATTCTTCCCACCTCAAGCAGAAGAAAATTCCCCAGCCTACTCTCCCTCAGCTCTTTCAGAGGATCTGGCTTTCTTAGCAGATAATTTGACTCTCAGCATGATACTTTTCCATCAATAAAAATGTGTCTGAATTTGTAGAAGAGGATGATGTTAGTACCATCTATCCTACTCTTACTCTTACTCTTACCATAATCAATGGAGACTGTCTCCTGAAACATGGCATGTGACCTTCAATTCTCACATACTTCATGGTGCCTCCCATTCCAAACTAAATCTTCCTTGTTCTAGGACCATGACAATCTCTATCTCCCCTTCCTTGAGTAAGGTTATTTATTCCTTTGACCAAAGACCTGATACTCAATAATAATATCCCTTTTTCTTTCATAGAATCAGTTCTGCCTGTAAAATTTTTCAGTAGCTCTCCAATTCTTATAAGGCAAAGTACAAATTATTTAGCAAAGCAAACAAGGCCTTCTGTGTTTTGGCCCCTACCTATCTCTGTATCTTTACCTCCAGAATTACCCCCATTCCCTGTTCTTGCTATCCACCACTCATTTGCATCTTATCTGCTTAACCTAACTATCCCTTGACTGTCCACCAGTCATTCTTTTCATCTGTCTACTTACCTTAACTATGAACTGAGAAGTCATGCCTCTGCCATGGTTATTCCATGTCAGGAACACAGTATTCCATTTGCCCATCTGGGAAACACATAATTATCTTTCAGGATGCCTCTTCTACCTCTTCTATAAACCCCTCCTGTTATCATTGGGTAAAATTGTCCATCTTTTCTTTCATTGCTTTGTCTAACCTGTAAATTTCTCTTATAATACTTTACTGAATGTGTTTGTTTAGATTTCTGTCTGCTCCTACCAAATGATACAAAGATTTTTTTTTTTAATTTATTTAGTTGCCAGCAGCTAAAGCTGCACCAAGCAGGGTAAGAGTCCAATAAGTATTATTGGGCAAATTAACAAATTTGGTATAACAAGTAACTCCTTTAAAAAGTCATTAACCAAGCCAAGTACAGTGGCTCATGCCTATAGTGCCATCATTTCAGGAGGCTAAGGCAGATGGATCACTTAAGGTCAGAAGTTCGAAACCAGCCTGGCCAACATGGTGAAACCTTGTCTCTAAAAATGTAAAAATTAGGCAGGCATGGGGACTCACACTTGTAATCTCAGCCACATGGGAGGCTGAGGTAAGAGAATCGCTGGAACCCAGGAGGCAGAGGTTGCAGTCAGCCAAGATCACTCCACCCTGGGCTATAGAGCAAGTCCAAAAAAAAAAAAAAAAAATTGATCCACTCAATCCCTAAAAGTATTCTTCTGGTTTAATTAAAAGTAATTTCTGGTTGTTTTAAAACATCAGATTTATGTTCAACTCACACAGTTGTGCCATCATATAGATAATTCAAGATAAAAATCTAATTCTAAAATCAATTTCAAAGAAAAGATTTAAACATAAGACCCAACACCATAAAAACCTTAGAAGAAAACTTAGGCAATACCATTGAGGACATAGGCATAGGGAAGGACTTCATGATTAAAATACCAAAAGCAATGGCAACAAAAGCCAAAATAGACAAATGGGACCTAATTAAACCCCAGAGCTTCTGCACAGCAAAAGAAACGGCAACCAGCAGAATGGGAAAAAAAAAATTTGTAATCTACCCATCTGACAAAAGGCTAATATCCAGAATCTACAAAAAAACTAAAACAAATTTACAAGAAAACAACCCCATCAAAAGTGGGCAAAGATATGAACATTCACTTCTCAAAAGAAGACATTTATGCAGCCAACAAACATATGAAAAAATGCTCATCATCACTGGTCATTAGAGAAATGCAAATCAAAACCACATTGAGATACCATCTCACACCAGTTAGAATGACAATCATTATAAAATCTGGAGACAACAGATGCTGGAGAGGATGTGGAGAAATAGGAACACTTTTACACTGTTGGTGGGAGTGTAAATTAGTTCAACTATTGTGGAAGACAGTGAGGCAATTCCTCAAGGACCTAGAAATAGAAATTCCATTTGACCCAGCAATCCCATTACTGGGTATATACCCAAAGGATTATAAATCATTCTACTATAAAGACACATGCACACATATTTCATTGTGGTACTTTTTACATTAGCAAAGACCTGGAACCAACCCAAATGCCCATCAATGATAGACTGGATAAAGAAAATGTGGCACATATACACCATGGAATACTATGCAACCATAAAAAAAGAATGAGTTCATGTCCTTTGCAGGGACATGGATGAATCTGGAAACCATCATTCTCAGCAAACTAACACAAGAACAGAAAACCAAACACCACATAGTCTCACACATAGGTGGGTATTGAACAATGAGAACATAGGGACACAGGGAGGGGACCATCACACACTGGGGTTTGTTGGGGGGTGGGGGGGCTAGGGGATGGATTGCAGGGGGTGGGGAGATTGGGAGGGAATAACATTGGGAGAAATACCTAAAGTAGGTGATGGGGGATGGAGGCAGCAAACCACCATGGCATGTGTATACCTATGTAACTATCCTGCAAGATCTGTACATGTACCCCAAAACTTAAAGTATAATTTTAAAAAATCTGAGTGCTAATTCTGATACTTACTAAGTTGGCCTAGTTCCCACAATCAGAAAGCGTCAGAGCTAGCATTTAGACCCACTGTGACTCGTAAGCTGATGGTTTTACTGTGACTTGCATACTTTTTCTTACAACATATAAAATTTTGACAAGAGTATTTATATCCCATGAATAGTACTCATGTTTTAAATAAAGAAATAAAATAATAACAAACTCTGTTCTACTCCATTCTCCTGCCAGTAGCTATACCATTTCTTTTCTTCTCTGCTTTGTAATGAGACCTTCCAAATAACTATCTACATTCACTTTATTTAGTTTTTTTGTTTGCTCTATAACATACTCCAATCAAGCTTTCATCACCTCTGCTCCACGGAAATTGTCACCAGTAACCTTCATGGCTAAACCCAATGTTTGTTTCTCAGTCCTCATTTTATAGGACCTGTTGGAAGCTTTTGGCACTGTTGATCTCATGCTCCAACTTGAAATTTTATTTCCACATGGCTGACTCTTACCTCACTGGCCATTTGTTCTTCATGTCCTTTCCTTCTCCCAGACTGATTATAATCTTAGCCCTTAACCCTTTTCTCTGTTATACATGTCATTATTCCCTCACTTTTCGCTTATAGTTACATACCTTTAAATATCATTTATTTGCGAACAATTCCCAAATTTATATCACCAACCCAGGCATCATTCACAAACTCCACACTTAGAGAATCAATATGTCTTAAACTAAATTTTTATTCTTATATTTCAAACCACTCCACCCATGGATGGCCACTCTGGATAATCAATTCTAATTCTAGCTGGTCAGATCAAAATCCTTAGTCTGAATCTCCTTTCAGTCCCCATGTTCAGAAAATCCTACTGACTCTCTTCTCAAAACATATCTAGAATATGTTCTCATCACTTCCAGCGGTCTAAACAACCATCATCTCTCCTCTGTATACCACAATGCCTGTATAATGGTCTCCCTACTTCTCTTATACCTTTATAGTCCTTCTTGCACAACAGCTAAAGTGGTCTCTTTAAAATATCAGTCAAGGCCTGTCATTTTTCTGTCTGAAAATCCTGAACTGGCTCTCCGTTTTACTCAGTGAAAAGATAAAGTCCTTGCAATGGCCTACTGTTTTTTATTTTGTTTCAGTATTAATAGGAGAGTTCTGAACAATGCAGCTTTCAGCAAGGCGCAATGGCTCACTCCTGTGATCCCAGCACATTAAGAGGTGGATCATTTGAGATCAGGGGTTCAAGACTAGCCTGGCCAACATGGCGAAACCCCATCTCTACTAAAAACAAAAAATTAGCCAGGTGTGGTGGCCTGTGCCTGTAATCCCAGCTACTCAAGAGGTTAAGGCAGGAGAATCACTTGAACACGGGAGGCAGAGGTTGCAATGAGCTGAGATTGCACCACTGCACTCCAGCCTGCGTGACAGAGTGAGACTCTGTGTCAGAAAAAAAAAAAAAAGAAAGAAAGAAAAAGTGTAGCTTTCAAAATCTCTCACTTTTCACTCTCAGAAACTTACTCTGGTTTTAGAAAAACTATTTCATATAGAAGAATACAATATTAAGAAAAATTTTAATGATTATTCATTCTTAAATACTATAGTGAGGCAAACATGTGGTTAAAACTTGAGATCTGTACCTGTTCCTTAGTTAAAAAAAAAAAAAAAAAAAAGCAACCTAACTCCATTTACTGAATTGTCTCTTATATTTTTTCCTTTTTTGTCTGAAAGTTCATTCCTTTGATTTTTAAGTAGCCCTACAAAAGTTAAAAAAATAATTCAGTGAATGCAAGACTATTCTGGCTTTAAAAAATCAAACATATTAAAGAATGAATAAATAACTACTTAGGAAGCACTTTTCTTATCCTAAAGGAATTTCTTTTTATTAATAAAAATGACAGAATGGAAATTGGCAGTAGCTATCCACTGTAACTTATATAATTTTTTTCATTTTTGTTATAAAAAAACTAACAAGTGAAGTTATACATGAAGAAGCCAGACCTAATAGGAAAAAAGAACATTCTAGATCATGTGAGAAATAAGGTGAAGTTACAGTTTTCATCCTAGCACAGAAATATGAAAGCTGAATAGAGAGTCAATTATAGGTAAAAGAAAGAACATTAAAGAAATTGCTGTGCATTCCACAGGATCATCAGCATTTTATGTCAAGTTTCAGAGCTTCTTTTAAGCTGAGAAATACAACCATATTACCTTAAATGAATATAACAAGTATGAAAGAACATGAATGAAAAGAAAGGACTTTTGGTTTTGGATACCTAAACATATAGATATCTAATTTAATTTTTGTTTTCTTTGAGATGGAGTTTTGTTTTTGTTGCCCAGACTGGAGTGCAATGACACAATCTCAGCTCACCACAACCTTCGCCTCTAGGCTTCCTGATTCTCCTGCCTCAGTCTTGAGTAACTGGGATTACAGGCATGTGCCACCATGCCCTGCTATTTTTTATTATTATTTATTTATTTATTTTTTGTATATTTAGTAGAGACAGGGTTTCTCCATGTTGGTCAGGCTAGTCTAGAACACTCGACCTCAGGTGATCCACCTGCCTCTGCCTCCCAAAGTGCTGTGAATACAGGCGTGAGCCACCGTACTGAGTCCCAATTTAATACTTTAATCTAAAATTTGACAGTCTTTAACAATAGAAGATTCTTCTCAGTCTAGTCTTTATTTTTCTCCTTTGAGTCTAGCTAGACTTACGTATTTGTCAGTTCTCACACTGTTACAAACATACTACAAGAGACTGGATAATTTCTAAATGAAAGATGCTTACTTGACTCACAGTTCTGCATAGCTGGGGAGTCCTCAGGAAACATCAAATCATGGCAGAAGGGATAGGAGAAGCAAGTACTTTCTTTACCAGATGGCAGGAAAAGAGAGAGCAGGAGAAGCTTCCACTTATAAAACCTTCCAATCGCATAAGAACTCAGTCATTATCACGAGAACAGCAGGGGGAAAATGCTCCTATGATCCAATCACCTCCCAGCAGGTCCCTCTCTCAATAACTGGGGATTACAATTCAAGATGGGATTTGGATGGGGACACAAAGCCAAATCATATCAACTTACATTTTATATGTCTACAACAAATGTGTTTTTTACACTCTGAGTATTAAGTGCACAATGGCTAATACAAATTATTATAATACTGATTGAAGAAATGAATATAATGCTGATATTCAACCTAAAATTTGCCATATTTGTGTTATATACTAGTAGTTCCACTTCGTGTAAAAGAGAAAGACTTAGAAAGGTTAAATGCATCTTAGTCAATAAGGTCATTTTTTAAACACAGATGTATCCAAATCCAAACTTGGACTCATTCTTTCCACAGACAGTTTATATATTGGCATCTCACAATTATTATTAACTCAGTAACATCATTCCCTAAATTGTATTCATTATTCCCACCTCAATTTTCTCTTTCTTCTTTGTTTCCTATCAGTGAAAAGCATCTGTTGTACTCTAGAAACTAGAATTCATCTTTAATTCTTTATTGTCTCATTCCACTGGTATGCCATCAGTCAGATATTAGTTATCTCTTTTACTTCTAAAATAGCTCTTCTGTCTTTCATCCTGTTAGCTGCTCTATGACCACCCTGGATCTGGACCTGATTATCTTAGAGGACACCATGTGAAGCAGAGAGAGATGTACTTTCTTAAATTCAACTGTGGTCACTGAACTAAATTAACTTCCACTTATCCCCAAGGCTGGATGCTGTACACACTGAAAAGAAGGAGTCACCAATGTTTGATCTGAAACTTTAGGTAAAATCTGCTCCCTAGTCTCCAGATTAGAAAGCCAACTCCTAGTGTGAGAAGATGCTTAATAACACCTGAGGCCTCAGCTGGGTGAACTTCAGTCAGCACCTTTCAGTTGGACAAAAGGCTTTGGTCATCATCCATATTCTAATAATCACCTACTGCTCAAACAACTTTACATCAAAGTTCAACTGGGAATGACAAGAGCGGTAGAGTCTGTTTATTTCTCTCACACCTCATGGCCATCAGATATCATCCCATAAAGCTGCTCAGTCACTCCTCAAGTTTCTTTCCTCTTTCTCCTTCCCATTCATCAGCAATTCATCTCCCATGACTCTGGCCCTGTCTGCCAAACTTTGTTCCGATTTTCTCATTCCTGTTTGGCATTCCCATCTACTAATAAACATATCTGCCCATCTCAGCTCCTAGAAAAAAATTTCCTTCATCTCCTTATCTCACAAATAGTTCTTTCCCAAACACCATGCTTCTCTGAGGCATTATCATATAATGATCATATAATTGACATATGTTTGTATAATGATCATATATGAGAATCTGTTTATATAATTCTATACAATTGAGATGACTCCAGAAAAGAATGAAAGGTACATGTCTTCCTGCCCCTGTTAGGGACATCAGATCACAGTCTCAACTTTCTGTCAAAAGACCCTTCTCAAATAATCACATCACCCATGTATATCCCACCCAGTCTTATAATATTATTTAGGACCTTCTGGACACTTGCTTATATATATATTGATGGCTCCAACTCAAACTCGAGTTTTTCACACCATTAAAAATCTTGTGTCTATCCTTAGCCAATTTTACTTGTTAGTATTTGTAATCCATCCAGGATCTGAGCTCAGAGAGTCTTGACTTTATTATATCCAGAGATCATATATGTGTTACATTTCAGTGACCATCCCCCAGATCCCTAGAACCTCATCATGACCCAGAATGGTCCACATTGGAAATGGCAAACAACTCTCTACACTTTGGCTCCATGTTTCAAATATTTCTTTTTGACTTTAGGGAGAAGTTCAAATTCCTTTGCCTAGCATGTAGAGCTCTTAAGCAATCTGGCAACCACCTATCTTTCTAATTACATCCTCCACAGCTTCCCCTATCAATTTGACTTCTTCTGTTCTAGCCGCAATGAACCATTCACCATTTCTCAGATACACCTAATCTTTCATCCATATATGCTCTTGTCTGTGCTTTTTCCTCTTTCTGGAATCTTCTTTTCCAAATCTCCATCTCATTATAGCTAACTTAATCCCTCAGAACCATTTTGAGTTATTTCCTGCCTTCTCCAATTCCCTAACACAATGTCTTTCTAAGTCTGTTTTTCATCTGTGCTTGCAGCAACTTAAGAATAAATGTTCAAATTATTGTAACTATAAATATACACTTACATGTCAACATTATCAGGAATAATTTTCACCAGTTGACAAAACCTCACTACCATAGTCTACGTACTTCTGTTAAATTCCCGTTTTTACAAGATCAAACAAAAAACTTCAAGAGGCTGTCTCTATTCAAATAAATATCTTTGTTCCAGACCAGTACAATGATAAGAATGTTCTTATTAAAAATATCAGTACAATTGGGTAGGTAATGCTACCTCTTTCTTTTATTCTTAGGATCAATTTTCCTCTTGAAATAAAGTCACTTCCAAGGGAATCCATGCTCACTGTAAAACTGTTTGGGATTGCCTGTGCAACCAACAATGCAAATTTATTGGCGTGGTCTTGTCTTCCATTGTTTCCAAAAGAGTAAGTATATCAATTGTGAGTAATAAGCCTGTCATTTCAATAAAACATTCTTAGAAGTAAATATTTTGCAGTATATGGCATAATGAGGAAATCAAGGCATTTTATTCTAAAATTGACATAGTTCAATATAAATCATGATTACTGAAAGCAGAACTGAAAAGTAAAATTGTAGAAACGGCTTTAAAAACAGGACTTATGCTCAACTTGTTAGCTGGCTCATTTATAATGAAAAGGTATTGGTATGACCAATCTCAATTACTTTTTCTTCTCTGACTAGCTGATTTCTTTGGAATTAGTAATTCAAAATGATTTGGATTAATACTGTCATTTAGAAAGAATGTAAGTCATGGAATTCTGACTAAAGTAAAATTATATAAGGTAACTGGCTTACTGAGCTTTTCTTGCCAAGAAGAAATATTTAGCAACTTTAAGGTGATATTTTTCAGAAAACTAAGTCAATTATATATTCAGATATTCTCTCAGAACTAATGATCGTTGAAAAATGAAGTGTTGATTTAACCATAAATCTTGGAAACTATTAATATTCAGAATACTTGATAAAATCAATTACATGATTTTCTATGGTATTAAGGAAAGAGTATTTTTTAAAAATCAATCATTTTTCATATGGCTACTCTTGCTTCAGAATCAAATGATAAAATTCAGGACTTTCGAAAAATTAAAACATATATTATAATGTTAATATCTTTATAAAGTATGTTTCTGCCTCTGCTGTTTTAGAAAGATATGGTAATGCAAAAATATTTTTTAAAAATTGCATTAGTCTTTATTTTCCAGACCTAATCAATATGAAAAATTTTAGCAACCATAATAGATGTTTAAAAATCTTCTTTGTTGTATTATTTCTGTTGTACACTGTGTGTGTGTGTGTGTGTGTGTGTGTGTGTTGCTCTGTTATTTGTTTTCATGCTTTAGCCCATTTCTATACTGGTGTTCCTTGAAGACAGGGAACGTGTATATCTTTGTCACATCTATCATCTAATGTAGCACCTCATACAAACAGGCAATCACTATAGGTTTGTTTACTAAATTGAACTGAGGGGAAAATAAATCAGTCCCTATAGAAGAGATAAAGAATGAAATAAGATTTCAAAGTCTATAAGAAACAGGTTAGCCCTAAAACCAATACCTATTGCTATTAGCAGACATTTCAAAGATATAATTTTTATGCTAAGTACTTTATATTCTTTCTCACTAGGAGCAGCTATACAAGTGTCCTTCCTTCTCATAAGTGAGTTTCCTTAAAGTTTCACCTTCAGTATTTGTAAGATCTACCATTTTTTGTAGAATATTTCTAATTAATCACTGAAAAAATGGTTAAGTCCATGTTACTCTCCCCTCATGTAACACACTACTTGCACATACAAATCAATAAACACTAAACATATGATTTAGAAATATTTTTGTCTTTAAAACTAATCTTGAAGACATTTTTCCAGATGATCATGATAGTGAAAATACCACCTCCATGTTGTTTTGTCATATGTCACTTACTATTGGTAAGCATTTTATAGGCGAGTGGTCATAGAAGATGAGCATTTGTGAGAGATGGCATCTGGGACTGATCCTAGGCGGCAATTTTAAGGGGATGCGTCAAAATTGTAGATGATGAGACATCAGAAAACACAACTCACTTCAACAAGTACTCAATAAGCATTTCTAAATATTTTTTTAAAAACCTGTTTCTCCTGAAAATCAGAAAATCTGCTTTTCTCCTATGCTGGGTAATTTAAGGAAATACAGATATTTTTAAGAAACCAGAAACACATCACATGGCGCAACTGGGAGGCTGGGAAGACTCCACTTTGCTCATTGCTTCGAGTTACAAAGATTCTAACCCTATTTATTTGATGCAGATCTTTCAAATCAAAGCAAATTGGTGACTTAATTTTATTTTCTTTCATGGGATAATCCCTGCTCGTAAACATTTGATATTGAATCTGTCTTTTATTACTGTTCAAATTGCCCATAGCTAGCCATGTGGAACTATAATGAGTGCTTATGTCATTTTTTCCAACACATATATCAACTGAAAATATGCAGAATTAAAGGTTTCCTATCTCTTTATGGTCTCCAGAAGTGGATTTCAGATGAACCAATGGTGATTAAACTCAGGTACATCAGTTAGGGCTGCATCAACAAAGTCTGAAAATAAAAATAAACTTCTACATTTTCAAGCATGCAAACTGATCTTCAATTCTATCTCAAAAAGTCTCCAAGTCCAAAAGTAAATTTGGCCCACAGAAGTTTTATAGTGCTGTCTTTTGCAGACAAGGCTTCCACCTCATCTACATTTGTAATGTCACCGCAATGTAGCGAGAAAGTGTTATCCTTACCTCAACAGTTTCCATGAGCTCCCTCCCCTACTCAAGTTCAAAATTAATAGTTTGGTAATTACTTAGCATTTCTAAATTGTGGTAAGCTACTTCAGAACAGAGATTCTCAACCCCGATTAAAGCATAGAATTTTCTGAGGAGATTTAAAACTAAACACAAAGCCGAAGGATGCTCAAAGATTCTAATTTAATTGGTCTGTGATCTGGTCTGAGTACCAGTATTTTTAAAGCTCCCAAGATGACTTTAAAACCTTGATAAATTAGGATGTTTTTCATAATTTCAAAAAAGACCTAAAATAAATCTTAATCTCAAAACAGTTAGATTCCTTAGACAATTCCCCAAGTAGCCAAACCTGACTCCATTGTATAAAATTGTTTCAGACATATCTTCAAAATCATATACCTGAAAAAAATTGTAGATGAGAATTTCTTATCGTTTTTTCTCCTATCCAAGAGAGACCCTCAGTTAGTCCAAATATGTCATGTACAGGTAAAGAACTCTATGATGAATGAAGACTTAAAAACCAGCAATTAGTACCAGGCTACTTATAAATAGAACAAAAACTAGAATGTATGTCTGAGTTTTACTACCTTAAGCTGCCTCCCTTCCTGCTCTTAGGTGCCATGTCTTTCTCCATAAACATTCTGTAAACAGTTTGCTATCCTACAAGAGGGATGTATTTAGATGTTGTCCCCTCTAAATCTCATATTGAATTATGGTCCTCAGTGTTGGAGGTAGGTCCTCGTGGTAGGTGTTTGTGTAATGGGAGCAGATCTCTCATGGCTTGGTCCTGTCCTTGAGATAGTGAATAGGTAGTCACAGATCTGGTTGTTTAAAAGTGTGTGGCACCTCCTCCCACCTGGTCCTGATCTCACCATGTGAGAGACCTGTTCCTCCTTTGCCTTCTGCCAGAGTGTAAGCTTCTTGAGGCCTCCCCAGAAGCCCAGCAGATGCCAGCACCATGCTTCCTATAAAGCCTGCATAACTGTGAGCCAATTAAACCTCTTTTCTTTTATATTACCCAGGCTCACTTATTTCCTTACAGCAATGCAAAAATGGCCTAACCCAGAAAATTGGTACCAGAAGTAGGGTATTGCTATGAAGATATCTGTGGATGTGGCATTAGAACTGGGTAACAGGCAAAGGCTGGAAGAGTTTGAACCACTCAGAAGAAGACAGGAAAATGAGAGAAAGTTTGTGATTTTTGAGAGACCAGTTAAATAGTTGTGGTCAAAACACTGATAGTGATATAAATCCTGTAAAAGCTAACAAGGTCTCAGATGGCAATAAGGAACTTTTGGGAGCCGAAGCAAAGGTTACTCTTGTTATGCCTTAGCAAGGAATTTGGTTGCATTGTGCTCATGCCCTAGGAATCTGGGGAAGTTTGAACTTAAGAATGGTAACTTAGGGTATCTGACAGGAGAAATTTCTAAGTAGCAAAGCATCCAAGAGGTAGCCCAGTTGCTTCTAACAGCCTCATCTCAGATGCAGGAGTGAAAAAAACGACTCAGAATTAGAATTTGTATTTGAAAGGGACACAGAGTATAAAAGTTTGGAAAATTTGCTGCCTGGCCATTTGGCAGAGAAAGAAAAAGCATTATCAGGAGAGAAGCTGAAGTGGGCTTGGAGCAAGTACTTGTTAGACATATTTGCATAACTAAAAAAGAGCCAGGTGCTGATAGCCAGGAAATGTGAAACCCTAGGAGGAAAGAATGGTTTCTAGGGACAGGCCCAGGGCCCTGCTGCCATGTGCAGCCTCAGGACACTGCTCCCCACATAGAGGTTGCTCTGGCTCCAACCTCAGATCAAAGTGGCCCAGGTACAGCTTGGACCACCATTTTGTAAATTGCAAGCTATAATCCTTGGCAACTTCCACAAGGTGTTAAATCTGCAAGCATACAGAGTGCAAGAGTGAAGGAAGCTCAGCAACCTCCACCTATATTTCAAAGAGCATACTGGAAAGCCTGGGTACCCAGGCATAAACCTGTTACAGGGGCAGATTCCTCACAGAGAACCTCTGGTAGGGAACTGCAGAGGAGAAATGTGGAGTTGGATTTTTCACAGAGTCCTTACTGGGGCACGGCATAGTGAAGCTGTGGGAAATGGGCCACCGCTCTCCAGACCCTGGAATGGTAGAGTCACTAGCAGTTTACTAACTCATCATAGAAAAGCCACAGGGGCAAAGCTGACCAAGGTCTTAGGAACCCACCATTGTATCCGTGTGCTCGGGATGTGGGATATGGAGTCAAGGGTTATTTTTGGAGCCTTAATATTTAATGACTGCCCTGCTGGGTTTCAGACTTGCGTGGGACCTGTAACTCCTTTCTTTTGGCCAATTTCTCCATTTTGGAATGAGAATTTTTACCCAATTTCTGTACCCCCATTTTATCTTGAAAATAAATAATTTGTTTTGATTTTATGGGCTCATAGATGGAAAGAACTTATCTCTAGATGAGACTTTGGACTTGGACATCAGACATTTGAGTTAATGCCAGAATGAATTAAGACTTTGGGTGACTATTGAGAAAGGATGATTGTATTTTGCAATGTCAGAAGGACATGAGATTTGAGGAGCCAGGGGAAGAATAATATAGTTTGAATGTTGTCTCCTCCAAATCCAGTGTTGAATTGTAGTTTCCAGTGTTGCAGGTAGGACATGGTGGGAGATGTTTGGGTCATGGAGATGGATCCCTCATGGCCTGGGGCTGTCCTTGAACTAGTGAGTGGGTACTTGCAAGATCTGGTTGGTTGGCAGTGTGTAGCATATCCTCAGAATTTGCTCCCGCTCTCACCACATGAGACACCTGTTCACCCTTTGCCTTCCACCATGATTGGAAGCTTCCTGAGGCCTCCCTGAAAGCTGAGCAGATGTCAGCGCCATGCTTCTTGTAAAGCCTGCAAAATCATGAGTCAAGTAAACTTCTTTTCTTTATAAATTATTCAATCTCAGGAATTTCTTTATAGCAACACAAGAATAGCCTAACACAACAGGGTACCAGCTCAGCCTTGCCTAGACTCTACTCTTACTCATGAAACCTATTAGATATAATAAAGTCAGCGGCCAAAATAATTTTATAACATCAGATCCTTTGGTCCTGCCTGCTACAAATTCTTTGGCTACAAGATGCCAGCAGTGGACACATAGAATACTATGGCTAAAATTGATAATTGTTTTATGTAAACACCTTATCTTGTTGCTTGAGGAAAAGTGACCCAAAGAGGGTAAACCAGCCCATCTGTTCTCCTGGTGTCACAAATTTTGTGTTGGCTTTTCCGGTCAACGAATTTATAAAATATATTTAAATTGAAAAGTGTCTTAAGGCTACTCCAGAACAAATATTTTGAAATATTATGTTTAGCAGTGTAGTCCTTCTTCTAATGGCATCGTATTAAAAACCTCAAAGTATATGAGTGATTCCATGGATGTGTTTTATCAAGAGAATTTATAAACCCATAGCCCAGCCTAACTGAGATCTTCCTACCATCTATCTGAAGCTCACCCTCAACTACCAGCAGAACCCCAAAGCTATATCAAAACTCTGAAGATCATTGATTTTGTCCAAGAAGCTCAAAAAAGTTAAGCTAATAAAGGGAAGGTAAATAATAAAGACAGGCTCCAGATGTCCTGACACAAAGTCTGGTGTTCTTTCCATTACATGGAACTCTTTTTTGTATACCCTGCCTTCAAAATGTTTCATTTTAACTAGCTTAATAAATGTTTTCACAGCAGTAATACTTTAAAAATGACCAGTGGTCCCATTTGCCTGGTCTTAAAAGTTTCTATTTTCATCTTCTTTCTGAGAACTACCAACACTCTTAGATGTATCTTTTCACATTTCAATTTCACATCTCAATTTCCTCATCTTCCCTATATTCTCTGTTTAATGAAGTCTATGGAAATGTGTTCCCTCCATTATGCTTGCAGTATCTAAAAAGATTTTTAGGCAAATTTTATTATCAAAAAGTAAATTAATATCAAATACATGAAGAACCTCCATAATACTGCCAAACATCTACTTCCTTTCCCCCTCGAATGACTTTAAGTTGTGTATATATTAGCCTTAATGGATAGCTAGAAGTTCATTCACCCTACACTCTATTTTTTGATAGATTTCCCCATACACACACCTATGTCAAGTGTTCTGACTTCACTCTGCCACGTGTGCCTCAGGGTTAAAGCCTTGGTGACTGTTAATATATCCAAGATTCAATCTGAAGACAGTAATTACCATCAAATTCTTGAGTCTACTCATCCTCTGTCAAGACCTCTTAGATCATTCAGATTTCTGGATTAAAGCATAACCAAGACATATAAATATGACAAGACCACAAATATAACACATTCCACAGCTTAAGTGTGAATAAATAATGCAACTCCTATATCACACTCTTCCTCATGAACTCCCACCCTGTAACTAATGAGAAGAAATAAAGTTCCATCTGTGACAAGGTATTAGTTCAGTATCTTTTTTTTTTTTTTTTTGAGATGGAGTTTCACTCTTGTTACCCAAGCTGGAATGCAATGGCACGATCTTGGCTCACCGCAGCCTCCACCTCCTGGGTTCAGGCAATTCTCCTGCCTCAGCCTCCCAAGTAGCTGGGATTACAGGCACGCACCACCATGCCCAGCTAATGTTTTGTATTTTTAGTAGAGATGGGGTTTCACCATGTTGACCAGGATGGTCTCGATCTCTTGACCTCATGATCCACCTGCCTCGGCCTCCCAAAGTGCTGGGATTACAGGCGTAAGCCTCTGCACCCAGCCCTAGTTCA
Source organism: Sapajus apella (assembly GCF_009761245.1). Lineage (NCBI taxonomy): Eukaryota > Metazoa > Chordata > Mammalia > Primates > Cebidae > Sapajus > Sapajus apella. Next base: position 6,554,758 of record NW_022437024.1, read on the forward strand.
GTAACTTTTAATAGTCCTTTTAGAAATATGCAGTCTCTTCTGGATAAAAATGCTGGGTCACTCAGATAACCTTCTTACTCTCTGGTTATCGTCCTAGGAGGTGGAAAGGATATATAAGAAAAGGAGAAAACAAAAAACATAAAAACAGATTATTTGCCCTGGTGAGCTCCAATACCCAAAGCAAAGCCCCTTTTTAAGCTCATGGATGCTTGCTATAGCTGAAGTCTGCAGCTCATGACTGGGGCTCCCCCTGCTTGGTCAGGGTTTCCTGGGAAGCCCTGGGTGACTCAGGCTTTCACAGGCACCATGGAGCCTTCTGAGGTTTGCCAATGACTCCCAGTTGACCCCAGGTTGAATGGTCCAATCAGATGCCCTTATTACAGAACCCTTATTCCCACCAGGGAAACTCTGGAAACTCTCCCTCTCAAAAATCTTTAGATATTTCCAGATCCCATCTTATCTACACAGAACCCAGAGAAGGCCCAAAAAAGCTAAACTCACAAGTTCCTCCTGCCTGTTACTCACATAATGCCCAGTTTAATGGCGATGCCACACGTAGCACAGAACCACTCAAGAGGTGATTTCCTTCCAGGGTCTGAAACAGAGTGCAAAGAGGAGCTCCTCTGCCTTCAGCATTATGTTTTTTGCTCACTGATCTCACACGTCTCCCCATCTACTTGCCAAAGCAGAGGAGAGGCAAACTGGGATGCCTATGTCAGCCGTGCTTATTCGGCTCCTTCTTTCTCTGTCTTCTACTTCTCACCCTCCCCAATTTCCAGGAAGTGATGGGCTTTTCTTTCATCATGTTCTCCTATCCGATATGGCACATCCTCCTCCTTCCTCACCTCTGTTGATTCTTTTCCACGCACAGAAACATTGTTTCTGAATGCTGTGGAGAACATTACGACCTCCAAATTTGGTGTTAGACATGTTTCTTTCTCCTCTAGCATTCTGCCTAATTCAAAACTTTTCCCGGGCAGATTTGGCCATTTGGGTTTGGCCATTTGGGTGAAGTTCATATGCCCTGAAAGGCAAAAGGGAAAATTACAATAATAATTTTCTAATCTCTACCTCTATTAAACTAATCCTTACCTTCCTAATACTGGTCCCCCAATATTGTTATACCAAGACAGATTTTATTCAGGTAAGGGAGGGATGCAACAAAGAAACAAGACTTAAAATTTATCCTGCTAGAAGAATATTCTTAAGTTATATAAAACATCTGCCCATATTTTAATAAAGCAAATTATACTCCCCTAGGCAGGTATTTGCTTACAATATCTTTAAATAGAGAAAATAATAGAAGAGGCAGTCTTCAGAAAGCTAAAGGTCTAAAGAAAGCTTTATTTGTCGAATGTCTTCCTCTTATTTTGCATAAGATCTGTTAAATGGCAAGACGGAATTATATATTGCTTTTAGAAAAACTCACTTGATGCATTAAAGTTATTTATAAACTTAATTTTGTTGACTTTCAGTTTTGCATTTTCAATTTGGCATATTAAAATCAGAGGCTGTTTTCCATGATTTTTGGAACATTTTTCTGATATTCTGACTCATATACACAGCCAGGTATGACTTCTTTTCTAATTTATACAAGGATCTGTGGATTTGGATGTTACTGAAGCTGTTAAAACCATGCACGAACTCTTCCCTGTTTAAAGCCTTTCCTGTATGTACTCTCATTTACTATGGTAATTTACCACCAATTTTTAAACATTTAGAATATGAATAATCTTTCTATTTATGAGTAAGAAAGCGTTTCCTCCGTGAAGCCCCACAACTATTTTTATTCTGCAAATCATATGCTATGCTAATTTAAATCTTTTTTCTATAAATTTAGAACTTATATCTTTAAAGGTTCCCAGGGATTTAGTCACTCCATGGAGCAAATATGTTCTGAAGAGTTGACATCTGTATTGATTTAAGGCAGTTGTAACTCCAAGAATATAAATCTAAAATTCTTAAACTCTAAGAATATAAATCTAAAATTATTAGTTCTACCTTATAATCACCATTGATGGCAATTAAAAATAATTGCTATCCATTAGAAACCACTGTGGGTAAATAATTTTCTCATGTGAAAAATAAATGTAGGCTTCTACAAAAATAGCCATGAATGTGGTATATTAGAAACGAACTGTTAATCAGTGTCTAGGCTGGTGGACTATCTCATTTCTTTTCCAGCAACTGAATAAACCCACTATAATAGCTGATTATGTTTATACTCCAAAAGAAAACATTTACAGATAATAATAGCTTCCATCATGATGTGACTCTTGTCTGTCTGTGTATTGTCTTTTGCAGAAAATCCATTCTCGGGTCTATGTTATTCAGCATGACATTTCAGAGTGAGCCTCCCATAGAAATGATAGCTCCAGGAGTGTGGGATGTAAGTCAGCCATCCCCAGTGACCCTGCAGGTAAGTGCCAGGCTACAAGATTAAAGTACACATGGTAAGTGTTAGTTGACAAGTAGTTTGTTGTCAATTACAGAAACAATTTCTTCTAGGATCACACATTTTAATAGTCTTCTCTGCCTTCAGCCTTCTGGGATTTGTGAAACCTCTACTGCTTTTATTTTATGTACAGTACTCTCAAAGCACTTCTATCCCAGCTTATATAATGGCAATTTCAAACCATTCTCCATCCAACAAGGTCATGTTGGAGAACTATGGAGTGTTTGCCATTAGTATACTCATTATGGCCGTTCACTTTTCTTTCTATTGTCTAAAAACAGTCATTGGTATGAATTATTAACTTGGTATCCTACTCACACCTGCCTCAGCTTTGTATCATATTTCTTTAAAATTTCTTCTGTTGCATGTTTCTAAAATGACTAGCAATTAACTGAGTAGTAGGAAAGAAACTGGAAACAAATTGTCCTTTTTTTTTTTTTTCTTAAAATCTGTCTACTCTATGTGATTTGCAATCATAAATGAAAGGTGGTAAATGACTTCAGGCTTTGGTCCTTAATGCTTACAGCTCCTTATGTAACTCCCAATTGTAGTTCATCAGATTGGTTGGAAACTTGAGGCATGCACAGTCACATACACAGAAATGCATGGAACATGCATGGAAAATGCATGGAATTTTTCCTCTATAGGAAAAATTAGAATATGTTCTCTGGGCATCATCCTTTAGAACAGAGTTTTCCAACCTTACCAGTATTGACATTTTGGACAAGAAAATTCTTTCTTGTGGGGACTGTTCTGTGCATTTCAGGATGTTTAGCATCATCCCTGGCTTCTTTCCACTGGATGCCCAAGGCACTTTCTCAGTTCTGACAATCAAAGAATGTCTCCAGATATTGTCAAATGTGCTTTTGAGAAAAGGATGTCCTCAGCTGACATCACAGATCTAGAAAAAATTAGTAGAGTCTTCAGGCTCTTAAGTTTCCAGGCTTGTGGTGAAAGGTTTGGGACACAAAGTTGAGAAAAATGTGCAGAAAAATATTTAACATGGAAAGGAAAAATTAATACTAATAAAAATATGGCATCACGTTCTTGCAGAGGAAGATTCAACCAGATGACACCTAAAGATCCACTTCTAATCTGTGGGCATGTTAAAAAAGGATGCTTATTCAGATTAGATCTTGGCACAACATCAGAGACACTCCACACATGGTATCTTATCAATTAGCATTTGTTGTGTTTTAAAAGAACAAAATGATAAATATAATCCATTAATAAAGAGGAGAGGCTCATCACAAACCTGGTAAATATATTCTACAAATGAAGAAAAATGGCAAAATGCTAGAGATTCAATTCAATCACACTTTATTCATGTTTTATATATAAGACTACTATGCTCCAAACATTATGATAAACACTCTTACTAAAATGAGCAAATACGTAATACTAAACCAGGAATTCAAGGAATGCAAAATCCAGCTGGAGAGACAGACTTTCACAACTCAATCTGACGTAATGTGACAGATACTATACCCATTGTAGAAACACTAACACAATGAGAATAGCAATGAATATTTCTGAGGGAAAATAAAGAAATGTATGAAGTCTGGGACAGACATCCAGAGGACATGACATTTGAATGCCCTTTAGAGAATGAGTAAATTCTCACTAACGAGTTTAAGTGGGAAGGATTATCCATCATGAAGGAATGCACAGTGCAAACACACAGATTCAGAAAAGAGTTGGCAGTTTCAAAACATGGCAAGTTAGTTAAGATTGAAGAATAAATTACGTGAGGAACAGTGGTAAAAAGTGGAAAATCATTAGGGTACTAGATTGTGTACTAGGTTTGGATATGATTATCTGGGCAGCAAGTCATAAAAAGTAGTTCTAGCAATTGTAGAGAATGTCTTAAAAAACAAGAAGATTAGATATATGAACACTTGTTTTTGTTGATTTTGTTTTTGTTTGGATTTTTTACATGTGTTTTATTGGTTGTCGGTTTTTTTCTTCATTTCTTTTTGAGACAGGGACTCACTTTGTCACTCAGGCTGAAGTGCAGTGGCATAAACATGGCTGACTGCAACCTCCACCTCCTGGGGTCCAACGATCCTGTCACTTTAGCCTCCCAAGTGGCTGGAACCACAAGTGCATGCCACCATACACTGTCAATTTTTTTTTAATTTGTAGAGCTGGAAGTCTGACTATGTTGCTCATGGTGGCCTTGAACCCCTGACCTCAAGCAATCTTCCTGCCTCAGCATCCTGAAGTGCTAGGATTACAGGCATTAGCCACTGCACCCTGCCCGAATACTTGTTAAAAAAAATTTTAGTGCTCGAAGTTAAAGATCATAAGGCCAAAACTAAGAAAAAACAATTAAATGGTAGATTTTAGAAACTTTTTTTAAACAGAAGGGGACACAACTATATGAAGAAAACATATAGGGAAACAGAGACAGAAACTTGAATTCCTGAGTTCATAGCAATGTCTTCAGTTTTAAGAATGAACACAGAGAAAGAATAGACAGTCTTCAACAGAGTAATATGATGAACTCAGTTTGAGATATATTGTATTTTATATAGACCTGTGGGGTGTCTAGGTGTAGGTATAAATCATCTTTCTTTAAGAGGACAGGTGTATTTTCTATTAAACTATTTTATGAACGATCCAAAATACCTCAGGTTAATGAAAATTTTCAAGTATGACCATTGCCAGAGTTTTGTGGATATAAATTCATGATTTTAGGGTTCTATAGGGAGAGAACAGTGGTGGTGGTAGAAGAAGGGAAGAATCTATCAGATGAGAGACTGTCCTTGATTCTTCTAAGATGAGGTGAATAGTTCCTTTAGGAACACAGATTTTGCCAAGTGGAATCTGAAGGAAAATATCAAATATTCAATAATGGCACAGATTTCCAAGTAAATATCTGGATTCATAATAGAATTCATCTTTAAAATAAGTGGAGGAAGGGCATGTAAATCATTTCACAGTATGCAAAAGTTAAACCATCCCAAGTTTACAAAATAATTTGAAACTGTATAGATACATTAAAAGGCTCACAGCATGATTTTAATTGATGATGCAATATATAAGATAGAGTTATTAAGGTAGTAAAGTCAAACCTTTAATAGTATCTATTTAGTTACATAGTCAGCTAAATTTAGAGCAGAATCTTTCAACCTAAAGATTATGAGATGGTGAGGAGATTATAGTTCTCTACCCATCGTTTTGTTAGGGAGTTAGTAGAGTCTTGGGGAAAGACATCTGGCTGAGTTAGAAAATCTGGATTCTAGTCTTTCTTTTACAGACAGCCTTACGACCTTGAACAACTCGCCTAAACTATTTTTTCTCTGCATAATGAAAAGACTATACTAAGCCGATCTGATTTCCCTCTTCCGATGGTCCTGACTAGATGGTGGTTATTGCCACACTGCAGCCACTCCAGTATGACAAGGGATGTGATATGACACAGATGTGATTACTTCCAGTCAATACTTTTTTTAGGTCCTATGGTTGATTGATGTACCAACCAGAAGCAGTGGACAGAGTGAAATAGAATTTAGTTCAGAAATGGAGGCAGATACATAAGTTATTGCTTGACTCACTTAGCCTGGGTCTCCCTCAACTTCCTGCCTCTCCCGGAATGCAATCTAGGGGAACAGCTCTGTCACATATTTAAGCACTAAGCACAAAGCTGTTTCATAAAAATTCATGTGGTTCTTGTTCTACTCTATGTTTCATCATTATTATTATTATTATTATTATTATTTGGAGGCGGAGTCTCACTCTGTTGCCCAGTCTGGAGTGCAGTGGCACCTTGGCTCACTACAACCTCCGTCTCCCGGGCTCAAGCAATTCTCATGCTTCGGCCTCCCAAGAAGCTGGGATTACAGGTGTATGCGACCACACCCAGCTAATTTTTGGATTTTAGTAGAGATGGGTTTTCGCCATGTTGGCCAGGCTAGCCTCGAACTCCTGACCTCAGGTGATCTGCCTGCCTCCGCCTCCCAAAGTGCTGTCATCTGTATTTCTCTACTTCCTTTCATCCTCCTTTGTACCTAAAATCACTGTATTCTGGCTTGCCACCACACTCGGTCAGGTACCTGCTTATCCCTAGGTGCCAAACCCAGCGGTGGTTTTCAGTCCTCATCAGGCTAGCCTTCCCTCCGCTCTTCTTGGCACTCTCTGTCTCTTCCCCATGATTGAACTCCCTAGTTTTCTGGCTTTGGTGTTACTGCCCTTGCTTATCTCCTTGAACTGCTGTCTGTCATGCTCTGTCTCCTTCCCATGGACAATTCTCAAAGGCTCAGTCTGCAGGCTGTGGCCACGCACAGTGCACATATTCTCCCTGGATGCTCTCATTCATTTATTTTCTTTTCTTTCTTTCTTTTTTTTTTTTAAAAAAAAGCTTTCTTGAGATATAATTCACAAACCATATTATCCTCCCATTTAAAGTGTGCAATTCAGTAGTTTTTAGTATTTTCACAGATATGTGCAACTATCACTGCAATCAATTTCAGAGCATTTTCATCACATCGATAAAGAAAGCCCATACTCCTTAGCTCTCACCTCTTATTCCCCCAACCTCCCTAATCCTAAGGTACCACTGATCTTCTTTCTATCTCTATAAATTTGGCTATTTGGGTCATTTCATTTAAATGGTATCATACAATGTGTGATCTTATTTGTGGCCAGCTTCCATCACTTAGCATAATATTTTCAAAGTGCATCCATGTGGTAGTACCAATTGGTATTCATTCCTTTTTATATATTACATACATATTTTTATACAATATTCTTACATTATTGTAATATGTACATATGAATATACCATATTTTATTTGTCAATTTGTTAGTCAGTATACATTTGGGTTCTTTCCACTATTTAGCTATTAAGAATATTGCTGTTATAAACACATATGGACACTTTTTTTGTGTGAACACATCTTTCTTGAATATATCCTTAGCAGTGGAATTACTGGGTCTCATACATTTCTAAGGTTTTTGTCTCAGTATCTGTGTAAGGGCACTTATGAGTCTGTATCTCTGGTTCAGACTTCTTCACACCTCAGGCTTCAGACAAATATAGCCACTTACTTGCTGAAACTCCCACCTGGATATTCTATTGGCAGCTTCAAATGAAACATGCCCCAAACTGAGCCCACTTCCTCTCCAAAATTACTTTCACCCTCTGAATTCTTTATGTCTGTTCATGCCCCACATACACCTACCTGTTTTTCTTGTCTCCTCCCTCTTTATCTCCACTCATATTCAGTCTATACGACATCCTGCCAATTTATCTTCGATATTTTTCTTGTCTATCCTCTCAATTCTTCACCTCATCTGCTGGTTTCCTTGGTTTAGTTTTGTCATTCTCTAATCCAAAATCTATATAGTCACAAGGGTGATCCTTCTAAAACTTAAATTTGAACCTGCCAGTTCACTGCCTAGACTCTTCAATAACTCAGCACTACCCAGAGGATTAAGGCCAACCTCTGTAGCATGACCCCTATCACATCACTTCTCTTGTTTGACACTTGAAGCTTCAGCAACTTTGAAAATGTTGTAGTTTCTGACATGCACTGTCCTGCTTTCACCTTATATGAATTTATGAATACTGTTCCCTGTCTGTAATGTGCCCCCTCCCCTTCACTGTCCACTGTCCACCCCTCCTCTGAATCTGTGTAAATGAAATTCATCTTTTGCCATCCCTGGACCCTCTAGAAATCTATCCTTACCCCCTCCTCTTCTACTCATGCCAAGCCAAATTAAGTGCCATTCTTCTGTGTTCACATAAAACCCAACAGCATTTTTTCAACACATTCACCACAACATATTCTTTTCCACTGACAAAGAGCTCTGATGGCATTGAAGGTATTATATCACAAGCATCTAGCACAGTAGTTGGAAGAATGTATTTGTCAAATTAATGATATATATCCATATTTCTGATGACTACAAAAACACCACCCACAGATATATCTCAATTTAGCCCTTTGGTCCACTTATCCAAACGTGAATATCAAAATGTTTAGCTCTTCCTTTTATCTAAGTGGGATGTCTCCTTAAACCACAGATCTTACTTACTCATTCAAAGTATTTTACTTTATCTAACATTTTAGTACATGCTTATCTTCCATTACAGCGTTAGGAAGAGGCACCAGTCTTATCATTGATAGAAAGTTTTTAGAGCACATTATATTTGAGTTCTAATGTAACAGATCCTTTTTTCTCACTCCAAAACCACCATATGGATCCCTCTTTTACAACTCCTTTTTTCAGACTCACCACAATTGCCACTCAATTAGCAGTTATCCCTCCTTCCTCTGAACTGCAATAGAACTCATGGTCTAACATGCATATGTCTTTTTTTTTGAGACAGTCTCACTTTATCACCCCCACTGGAGTGCAATGGCGTGATCTCAGCTCACTGCAACCTCCTCCTCCAGGGTTCAAGCAATTCTCTCTCATGCCTCAACCTCCCAAGTAGCTGGAATTGCAGGTGCACACCACCTTGCCTAGCTAATTTTTGTATTTTTAGTAGAAACAGGGTTTCACCATGTTGGCCAGGCTGGTCTTGACTTCTTACCTCAAGTGACCTGCCTACCTCAGCTTCCCAAAGTGCTAGAATTACAAAGATGAGCCACCATGCCCAGCACGTGTGTCTTATAATACCATCCTACACACAGTCCAAGTAGAAGTTCTTTGAATAACCTGACAGAATCATAGGGACCCAAAATTGGCCCAGGGGCACCTTACTAGGGAAATTCACAACAGATCCTGTGAGCAGTACCAAGTCATGAAGCCATGATAGAAATCATGGTGGCCAAGTGTGAAGGACAAAGGAAGAGCAGAAGTGAAGCAAGATGGATAAATGGAGCACAAGAAGTTGATCTTTAAATGTGTAAGGAGGTGTGAATTAGAAGGGAGGGTAACCAGGTTTGAATATGTTCCTTTATCCCAAAAAACACCCCATATTTGTGTTGTTGTTGTTATTGTTAAAACCAGGAGTGTATCCTCAAGGCTTAAACAGGAATATGACAAATGAATGTCATGGCACATGCAGTGATGACATTTGAGTAGATCTCCTAGAACATTCCTTTAAAAAGAAATTTGGTACCAAAGCCAGGCTTGGTCAGCCATAGCTATAGAAGTAGAAAGAACAGAGTCGAGTGTTGGTCAGTACTGAGAGCACAACAGTGAAGCACACTGTAGGCTGTGTATTTATTATTCCCTAATTTAATTGTTAATGTGTGTGTATTTCCTCCTCAATTAGACTGTAAGTTAGCAGAAAATAATAGGTATTACTTATATCTTCCATAAGGTATGGTGCTTAAAATTGTTCTAAAGCAAATGCATTAAAGCATACTTTTGGAGAAATTTTCTCTTATAAAAAGTGCAAAAGGCAGTTAGGATAAATTTCAATATTTTCTATAGTAACTCAAGAAATCTGTAGCTATTTAGCCTCATCATTCATGAAAAAATGCAATTTAATATAGAAGCTCACTCATGTATCAGAAATAAAAATCGTTTTCTAAGTAAAATATATACAAATAATGTATTACAGGTTTGTACACAGGAGTTCTTTTGTATGCTCATCTACTACTCTCAGTTTTCTCATCCACCGTGCCATTTACTTAGTATCAACATAAAATTGCACTAACTCATTAAGAGTTATTTAAAAATATTTGCCCATATAAAGAGTAGCATGTAACTTGCTCTTACTGGATGCCCTTCCCTCTAAGATACCAAAGTTCATCTTTCAAGATTAATCTTTGTCAACAGATTAAACATTTGCTGTAATGTTTCAGTTAAGCTGTTCTGTTACTTGTTTCTTTCTTCCTTTTTTTTTTTTTTTTTGAGACAGAGTCTTGCTCCGTTGCCAGGAGCCAGGCTGGAGTTCAGTGGCCACGATCCCTGCTCACTGCAACCTCCGCCTCCCAGGTTCAAGCAATTCTCCTGCCTCAGCCTCCTGAGTAGCTGGGACTACAGGGGCACACCACCATGCCCAGCTAATTTTTGTATTTTTAGTAGAGATGGGGTTTCACCACGTTGGCCAGGATGGTCTTGATCTCTTGATCTCGTGATCCTCCTGCCTAGGCCTCCGAAAGTGCTGGGATTACAGGCATGAGCCACTACGCCTGACCTACTTGTTTCTTTTGTTATTTTGGAGTAGTAATTGATACATAACATAGATTATATCAAAAACAAAAATTAACAAATGTTAGGGGTTATAGAATAAAATCACTAAAACTTTTCAAATAAATAAGCTCTCAAATATATTAAACTGTGTTTCAAACTGAAACTCATACCATCTACTTTGTAAGGTTCCTCAATTTACTTTGAGATTCCAACCTAACATAATTCAGCAGAGAAAAATAGTGTCTGTGGGATTTCTAATATTAAAATGAGAAAAAGAACAGTATGTGTAATAACCTTAAGCAAGTCTATGGAGCCCTAAAATGTCCAGCTCATTTACATAGTTTGGAACTGTCTTTTTTGTTAACTGTAATTTTATTTACTAAAATCAGATTCTGAATCACTGAAACTTGTTTTAATAGAAAATACATTGAGCCAGGAACAAAGCCCGGATTTAGAACTGTCTATAAATCTGAACTACAGAACCAAAGCAGAAATATTCTATTTTACTTTTTACTAGCATAACAGTTCTTTATCAAAGAAGAGCTCACTCATTCGTACAAAATGATTCCCAGACTTGTAGATTTCATGAAGTAGAGATCAACATAGATTAACTCTTTATTTTCTCAGGTGGATTACATGAAAAAAGCATAATTTCCAATGTTAAATTTCATTATTTCACAAGGAATCATTTTAGCACTGAAATGTTAAATGGATATAATCTCAGCATTAACCAAAAATGTGATATATTCATCTTTATGGAGAGGCCATATATTGTTACTATTTGTCTCATTTTCCCTCAGACAACATTACAGGTGACCCATCTATATCATGTGTATAAATGATTGGCTAAATATCTTGTATACTAAAATCCTAAGTCCAAGCTCTAAAAATTCTTTTAAAAATTATTAGATATATATTTTTTTAAATATATATGTTAAAAATATAAATTGCACAGAAAAAAATATGAATTATTCTGTTCTTTGGTTTCTGTAAATCTAAGATAGGAGTATTAAATTAATAATGCATTTTCAGATACCTTCAACATATGGCAAATCATTGCTTTCTTTCAGATTGATTTTCCAGCTACTGGGTGGGAGTTTATGAAACCTGATTCTGAAGAGAATAGAAGTAATCTTGAAGAGCCACCAAAGGAACATTTAAAACATATTGCCAGACTTTCACAGAAACAGACTCCCCTACTGTAAGTGACCTAGGTCTTGTAAGTGAATTTTGCCTGCTGTTTATGATTTCCTCAATCATCCTTGAAGTATGATATCTTCAAAGAGTAAGCCTTTCTTCCTACATAACTCGTTTCATTTCTTAATGTCATGTTTGTTTGATAGTCAATTAATGTTTAGGAGGTAAATAACTAATTGTGTGGGTTTTTAACGATTTATTTCCTGTGGTCTTAAGGAAAAGTAGAAAGTTTGGAAATTATTGAGTTCAAAATAACAAAGCAGAGAGTGATTAGATATAAATCAGCACATAGCAGTGATAAGCCATCTCCCAAACTTCCTTCCAGGGAGTAGGAAGTTGTTTTAGTCAATAAGGAAAAACAATACTTAATTAAGGCAAATTTTAAAAAGAGCAGAAAAGAAATAAGTCTTGTTTTAGCAGCACAAAATTAGTGACAAAGGGGTATTTTGTAAAATAATATCTTTGAATAGAAACAAAATCCTAGGGAGAACTGTTAGGGAATTAGTGGCATTGTAGTTGTTACTTGGCAAAATGCATGTCACAGCTGAATGTGCTCATGAATAACATACCAAAGCCATCAAACTAAGAAAGTCTCCCTCTCTCTCTCTCTCTCTCTGTGTGTGTGTGTGTGTGTGTGTGCGTGTGTGTGTGGTGGGGGGGGAGGGTGGGTGAGTTGATGGGGAGAGAGAGAGAGAGAGAGAGGTTATGTAACATGATAAGGCACTTTACTGCAAGAGTGAAAAATAATGTAAAGGTTTTGAACAAGAGAATTATGTGATCAGAAGAATTTTGTTGAGTGATCTCTTTGATCACAAGTTGAAGAATGGATTGGAGAGGACGTGGCAGTAGGGCAAGCAGTTCAGTAAGGAGGTGAAGGTAGCAGTTTAGGCAAGAAGTCATGATGGCTAGAACTAAAATATAGCAGTGGATAGTCATAGAAGTGTCTAGATTTGGGAGACATATATTGGAAGTTGAGAATATATAACCTGATAATTAATTAGAATCTTGGAGTAAGTCCATTAAGAAATTAAAGAATCAAAGTTAAGTCAATAGATAATCCAAAATTTTGAGTTGATCAATAGGCAGATGATAGAGTCATTTTCTGGAGGAGGACTCATTTTGGGCCATTCCATACTAGGGCGTTGAGTGCAATCAGTGTTCTTTTGAGTAATCTTGCTACTTTTCTACTCTCTAATTTCAATGTTTATTACTGTTTTTCTCATTCACTTCAAGCCGGTGACGTCAAACTCCGTTTTAAACTTCCAATGTGCGAGTCCTGCTCCCATCTCAAGGCTTTTTTATTTGACATTCCCTCTGCCTGAAATACTCTTTCCTAAGTTCTTCACATTACTAAATTATCTCATCCTTTAGGTTTTAACTTAAATTTCACCTCAAAAAGTCCTTCTTTGACCACTCTGTGTGATAAAGCCTTTTTTCCCTCACTCACTATCATATTACCTTTTATGTCATCACACTTAACACAAGCTATTATCCTGCTCACTCAGGTATTTAGTTCTTGTCCCCTCATTAATTTGCAAGACCTGGCAAAGGCAAGGAACCCATCTCTCTTGTTTATCACTATATTTCTAATGCGATACACTGATGATAATGTGTATGAAATAAATAGGTTATAAGGACCAAATTGACCTTGCATAGTTTCCGGTATAAAAAGTTGCCTTAAGAACTGAAGAAAAGGGATGATCTCACAGACCTCATGACATATATATTGACAATCCATTGTCATTCAAGACTTAAGTGTCATTATTAACTAGGTGAAGCATCTTCTTCTGTCTCATTTGAAAATGTAAGGTCATATATTCAACAAGTGTGCCACTAATAAGAGGCTAACATATTTATACTCAGAGATTTTTAATATGAAAAAGACGCCTTGAAATTTTAAATATATTCAAACAAAAAGAGGTCAAAACCAACAAATAATAATCATGGTAACTGCCTTTAAATATCAGAGGTTTGTGTTTTTAAATTAATACCAGTAGATTCTAATTGTTTTATATTTCAGTTTCTATTTAAGCTAACAACACTCATAAAATAAGCAACATTTTCCTCTGTTTCACCCACTCAAATACAATTATTAATGTTCAGTACAGCACAGCTTTATTCTGGACTATGAAAACAGATGGAAAACAGCCTTCAATGTGGTGAAACTTGTGTTAGAATCAGATTAACCTCAGTTTCCCAATACCACATTTTATCATTTAGTTGGTAATGTAATTATTCCATCTTTCAAACTGACCAAAAGTAATCAGGGTGAGGAGGTTCAGACTCAATAAAATTCAGTGAAAATGTGCTTGTGATATTTGTAAAAATAAAAATTGAAAAAAAAAATTCTTCCTGATGTCAACCAAAAGAATGCTTCCAAACATAAACAACACCCCAGAATGAAATATGTAACAACAATTGTTCTAAAATAGATTAGTGCTTCTACTTGTACCATGAAGAATATCTAGTGCAAGACTAATCCCCTTGACTGAGAGAATTATGAAAAGAGAAAAATAGATATGAAGCAACTGTTTTCATAAATTAAACAAACAGGACTTGAGGCCAGCCTTGGGATTAAAGTGGCTTTCAGCCTGGAGTCACTTTCTATACCTGGTTCCTCCCACATGACTTGGGAAGGTAGATTATAAGAAGAGAATGCAGCTCCTGATGAGATATTTTTAAAAAGGCAGAATTTAGATTTCAGTGATGCTGAGGCAGCTGGCACCTTCAGAGCATCATACTGGAGAGCAGGATGGGAGCTACAGAAATCTGTATTGGAGTCTTAAATATTTAGTTGAGTGCTAAACTACTCATGAGCAGGTGGAAACATTCCAGGGCCTACAAGAGAACTGCTTCAGGGAGATATAAAGTAAATGTGATTTGAGAAGCCACACAATTCGGGGAGACATAGAAATTATGACCAAGAAGCATGGAGAAAGCTCACAGGCCATTCCTTATCATAATAAAGAAACCAAAAAGACACATATTAGGATTAAGTCCACTCTAGCCCTGGATTAAAGACTATAGTAGGCCCAACCTAACAAATCATAAAAACCAGTCTCAAAGAAATTAAGCTTATCTTCCAGTAATTGAACTGTCTACTAAAAAAATGAGATTCAACATCTGAAAAATAGCAGAATACTGACTCTCAACAATGTGCTATTCTAAATGTCTAGCATATAATCAATAATTAAAGCACATTTGAAAATGTCTACCATGCAATCAGTAACCAGGAAAATAATTGGAAAGAATCAGGAAAATATAAACATATCCTGGGGAGAGGAAGTGGTAAATAGAAACAGATCCAAAGAGTTTTAAATTAGCAAATAATGATTTCAATATAGCTATTATAAAGATATTTAGTGATTTTTTTAAAAGTATGTGAATGAACAAATGAAGAATCTTACTAAAAAATGGAAATTTAAGAGCTAGAAACACAATGCCTAAACTATTTGTTTAAAAAAATAGAAAATGGGCTTAATAGATTGTGAAATGCAAGAAAAAAAGAACAGGGAGCCTGAAGTCAGGGCAATAGGAATTATTCTCCATGTTGAAGTACGAAAAGAAAATAAACCCTGAAAATAATGACAGCACCTTGTGACCTGACAGACAATATCAAACAATACGTGTGGACTGGACACAGCAAAAAGCAGAAAGATACTGAGGCAAAAAATAATTAAGGAGATGGACAAATTTGATGAATTTGATTTTTAAACAAATTAATTTACCCACAAATATAAGAAGAAAAAGGCTTAGTAACCACTAAGCACTACATACCCTCTCTCTTTCCTTCCTTCCTTTCTTTCCTTTTTTTTCTTTCTCTCTCTCTCTCTCTCTCTCTCTCTCTCTCTCTCTCTCACACACACACACACACACACACACACCAAACACTACCCAGGTACATTATAGAGAAATTGCTGAAAAATAAAATAAATATAAAAATTTGAAACATCAGCGAAAATAAACAAAATACATATAGAGAAACAGCTATAATATTAATATAATATTCTATATAAAATACTAACTACAGGCTTCTCATCAGAAATGATTCAAGCCAAAATGTGGTGGAATATTATCTTTGTGTGTTAAAAATGAAAACAACTTTTCAAATTAGAACTCTATAAACAGTAAAATTATGTTTCAAAAATGAAGGCCAAATTAAGATATTTCCAACCAAATACAGCTTGGTTTATTATCAGTTCATTTATACTATATGAAATAGTAAAAAAAAAAAAAAAAAAAAAAAAGTACTTCAAGCTGGAATAAAATGATACTAGATGGAAACTCAAATTGATGAGAAGAAATAAAAAATACCCCAAAATAGGTGAATAAATAAAAATACTTTCATTTACACATTTATTATTTTCTTTAAAAAGTGATTCAAAAATGATCGCAATGTATTCTGGATTTATAATATATAAAAAATAAAATTTATAATGACTTCAATAAGAATCAAAATGGAAAATGGAAGTATATTGTTCTAAGTTTTTTTTTTATTTTATGTGAGGAAGCATAATATTAATTCATAATTGGCTGTAATATGCTTAAACAAAGGATATTTTAATCTCTAGAAAGCCACATTTCTTAAATCTTAAGAGTATATTTAAAAGCCAAGAAGATAAAAATGAAATATAACAGAAAATAAAATCTAAAAGAAAACATAGAGTAAAGGGGACCAAGAAATGGTTTGGACAAAGAAAGAAACACCCCATAAAAACTAGCAGCAACACAGGGAGCCATTGGTATGGTTAGGTAACCATCTCAATATTACATTAAATGTAAATGAACTGAACTCAAACTAAAAAGCAGAAATTCTCAGCCTACATCATAAAAGTAACATATAATTTTATTGTTTTTACAGAAACATGTTTTGTATATAAGCAATCAGATTAAAAGTAAAAGAATGAGAATATTTACCAGGAAAATCATCTCACCTTGCTAGGTCCAGAAAAAAAGTGACAAAGTTCAGTACCTAGTCATGATAAAAACTCACAAAACTAGAAATAGAATGAAACTTTCTCAGCCTTGAAAAGTGATCTATGAAAAGTTTATAGTTAGTATCATGTTAAATCATGCAAAAATGAATGCTTTCTCCTAAGGTTAGAAACAAAACCACAATGTCTGCTTCCAACATTTATCTTTAATATTGTATTGGAAATCCTAGCCAGTACACTATGTGAAAAAAAAAATTAAGGTTAAAATTGAAAAGAAAAGAATAAAACTGACAATTTTCTTTTTTTTCTTCTTTTTTTTTTTTCACACAGCATGATTATGTAAAGGACATAGCATTTGAGATCAACATGCAAAATCTAATTGTGTTCCAGTAAAAATGTATATAAAATAAATCTATTTTGAAATTGTATATGCTATATCAAAATTTTATTTATTAAAATTTAGTAAATTAATAACATTTTATTTACTAAAAAATGTAAAACTTTGCTAAGGAAAATTAAAGAAAATCTAAATAAATGAAAGAACATACTATATCTATGGATTGAAAAGATTCCTATTTTTAAAATGATAATTCTCTTCAAACTCACCTATAAATAAAATATAATCCCAATGAAAATCCAGCAGATTTTTGTAGAATTAAAAGGCTGACTTCAATATTTATGTGGAATGCAAAGAAACTAGAAGAGTCAAAGCCTTCATGAAAAAAGAACGAAGTCTGATTTTCTAACTTTTATGAATTTATGTACTATATATTCACAGCACTTAGTATAGTGTGATATTGCTTAAGGATAGGCAAATAGATCAACAGAATAGAATTCAACGTAGGTAGAATAGAGAGCCAGAGCCCCTTTTGTATGTTTAATGTATTTTTGACAAGACCGTCCATGCCATAAATGAAAAAAGTGTGTTCACCAAGTAAAATATTGCTTTCGGAATACTTCAGAAAAAAATCACAAGAATGAATGTTAAGATAGGCAATGTTTTCTTAAACAAATAGAGAAAGTAATAACTATTTAAGAATTTCTGAATTGGACATCATCAAAATTTAAAACTATTCATGAAAAGACACTGTTAAGGAAATCTATAGGCAAGTCACATTTTGAGAAAAATATGGGCAAAACATTTTTATGACTAAATTTTTGTATCCAGAGTATATGAAGAAATCATGCAAGTGAATCTAAACAAAAAAGTAGGGGAAAGACATGAGCTTATAGTTCAAACAAAAGATGTAAGAAAATAACATGAAAACACCAACTAAATGTAAATTAGAAGCACAATAAGATACCACTATACACCCATTAAAATGGATAACATTATAATAGAGAGACAAAATCAAGAGTAGGCAACAATGTAGTACAGATGGAGCTATTATACTCTGCAGGTAATAATATAAAATTTTACAATTACTTCAGAAAACAGTTTCACAATTTCTTGTAAAAATGAATACCTTACATATGACCACATCCTTCCTCTCATAGATATTTCCTAGGAGAAATTAAAAATACATTTATATAAAAACTTGTGCACAAATGTTCACAGCAGCTTTGTTCGTCATACCCCCTCAAAAGGAAGCAGCCGAAATGTCCATCAAACAGGAGAGTGAATAAGTAAATTGTGTTATATTCATACAAAGGAATGATATTCATTAATTAAAAGGAATTAGCCACTGACAAACTTAACCAATTTGGACAATTTCAAAAACATTATATGATAAAGTGAAAGAAGCTATGAATGAAAACATATTTACTCTATGATTTGATTTATATGAGGTTCTAAAAAGTTAATATTTATCCAGAGTGAAAGAAATCGTACCAGTGCTTGCCTCTGATGAGGTGAAAAAAACTATATATATTTTGATAGGACCGTGGTTGTTATCTGGTATATGCAATTGTAAAAATGATTGAACTGAATCTCTGCCATGTCCTTGAATGTGCATTTGTTTTAACAACAACAAAAAAAAAGCATTGTTCAGTATTGGAGAAAAAAAATTTAATCTGAGAAAATGTTTTAGTAATTTTACTATGGATATTTTTTCTTCTGTGGGCTTTTCAAAGGAAAAGGTGGTAGCAAAATATGTGTAAAAAAGAACCTAACCACACCTTAAAAATCACCTATAATCCAATCTTGTCTTTTTGCAGATGAGGATAACTTTAAAATAAATTATAGAGAAACATAGACCTCTAAAAGCTTTTATTATGTTTCATTAGCCTTCTTGGGAATTTTAGCCGATTCAAGCTCAGTGTCAGTTTGGAGGGGAGAGTGCTCAAAAGCCATTGTCGTGTGAGGGAAGCTGTTCTCCAGTTGAACTGTGGTTCTGAATACTTCTACTGGAGTGTGAGCAAAACATGATAAACTGTCAGCAAGTCAAGGCCCTAGTCCTAGATTTAGATCTTTTATTTCAAACTACTCTCCAGGGGGAAATACTTGAGCATCTAAGAGACTAGCATTACTGACATTGTCACGCCAAACTTCCCATGAACTCTGAACATTTAAAGACATAATCCAGGGATGAATTGAGATCTTTGTTTTTGAAGTTAACAACAGCCAAGAGTTCTCAATTCTGATAACACTTGCTTTGAAATGAAGAAAAATCATTACTAAAATATGCCGTTTTTTCACAGGCCCACTTGAATCTCAGTTAATTTGAAAAAATTATGATAATAAGAGAGTAAATAGTTGATTACTTTTGTTTTAAATAGGATGTGTTGCAGGATTCAGATAAACTTGATTTTCCCTAGAGGAGAGAGACTTGCCAACCAAAATGACTTATTAAAAAAAAAAAAAAAAACACACAAATAAGAGTGAACAAAAATAAATGTGAATTATCTGAATTGATTTTTTTTCAAAATAATAATACAAAAGAATAAAGTTAGTGGAAAATAAACTGATGAAATAAACTATGAAACCAACCCAAGAAAATAAAAGACATTTTCCAAAAGTAAACTAAAATAAAGTTCAAATACCTACAGTAAGGTTTTGTACTGCATATTTATAGCAAGATTTGTTAGTGCAGCAAACTCCAGTAAATTACAGTTTCCAATCTGGTTTTTCAGACTCTCTGAAGAAAAGAAAAGATATTTATGGTTTTATCGCTTCTACTGCAATAATGAAAACTGCTCCCTTCCTCTGGTCCTGGGTAGTGCCCCTGGATGGGATGAAACGACTGTGTCAGAAATGCATACCATTTTGAGAAGATGGACATTTTCTCAACCTCTAGAAGCCCTTGGGCTTCTGACTTCCAGGTAAGAATTGCATAACAAGCATGATATTATTGACTGAAAAGAACTTGCTTGAAGAGAAATATAGAACCATATGATTAATTCAATAGCTATTCTGTTTGTTCTCAATTTTGATAGTTGTGGATATTAATTTTAGATAAATGTAAGCTATGAATATAAATTTTAAACAAATCTAAGCTATAATCATGTCTTCTGCACTAAGCTTGTAGTGTAGTAAATTGGAGAAGTTTCTTAAATGAGGAGTCTAGTTCTTACAGAAATAATAAAAATAAACAGGGAAAAATAACCCCTACTTCTCTCAAAATAAAAATGTCTTTAAAAATTAGGATGATTTCTTGTACTATTAAAATATGCAAAGTTTAGCAAAATGACCTATGTATAGTAGGTGTACAATTAATATGATAATGATGATGATAGGAGTAAAAAAAAAAATATATTCCTTGCATGCACTTCAGATCTTCCCTCAGAATCAAATGCCTGGAGCACCAGGAAAGGGGCTAATGATGTCTTCTTGTTAAGGAGAAGCTTGTAGGAATAACTGTGGTAGCTGGCTCTGGTCTAGGAGAAACAAGTCTTCCTTGGCTTCCCTTTTATATTCAAAGCCAAGAAAAGATATTTTAAGTCTGTCCTGATAGCATCAGCTCACTGATGCCATGAAGAAAGTCTGCAATCTCTTAAACCAGGCAAAAAAATGTGAAACCCAGTTCTATTCTGAATCCGCTCGCAAGAACCTGAGAGGAAGAGGAAGGTGGGAAAGGGAGTTACATGAAGAACTTTCAAACTGACCTTTTTTAGATTTATTTACTAATTACTGTCCTTCATGAAACTTCTGGGGTGGGTAAAGGGGAGAGTGGGTTTTTTCCATTATTTGTAAAATTACTAGCTTCTCAGTCACCCAAGCTTGAAATTTACTTATTATTATTGTACTCCTCACTTTGAAGATTTTATTAGTTTTATGGCTCTTCCATTAACTGATGTGTGCTCGGATGCCTTCTTCTTTCTCTGTATATATAATGGAATATATATATATATATATATATTTTTTTTTTTTTTTCTATTATTTGAGCTTGCAACTTTTTTCTTTTATAAGCCTTCTTCTGTGGGGTCTTCCCTGACCTTGCCATGTTAAAATTGGTCTCTCCTGGCCTAGTACAGTGCTCTATTGCTTTATACATTGCATTTTATGGTAACATGTTTATATGCCATATGTAAAATGTGTATATTTTCACCCACATCAGACTCAGAGCTACTCGAGGCAAAACAGATCATCTCAGTGTTTCTGTTTCTGGAAGGCTTAGTATCACCTAGGACATAGTAGTTCCTTAATATTGAACCAATCGCTTTCTAAGATATATTATTATTATTTGTACAGTAGTTTAACATTTAAATTATAAGCAATTTGAGGACATTATCGATATTATTTATTTTCTACATGACTTTGTACAGTTACATTAGTTAATGAAATAAGTCTATGGTAATTAACAATTGATTGGTTTCATTGGGATATTCACAATTCATCATGCTAGTGTTTAAAGATCCTTTTGGGAAAAAGTTCTCATTTCCAACATAACTCTAACTTCTTTTTCTGGTTTAGATATAAGATCAGCTAAAATCTATAAAATTATTATGCAAAATTCTAGCTATTTTTTGCTGAAGTTAGACTTGGGCTATTAGCACAAGTATTATTTTGTCATTCTTGAATGGATTAACTAGTAGAGAGTTCATTCAAAATGTGACAGTCACAACTGACAGAATACAAGAAAATACTGATAATCATCTATCTGACAAGGAAATTTTATTCAAAACATATAAAGACTTTTAAAACTCAACAACAGAAAGACAAATAACCTAATTGTAAAATGGGTTTCTTCAAAGAAAATATACAAATCCCTAACATTTACATGAAAAGATGATCAATATCATTATCCACTAAGGAAACAGAAGTGAAAATCATCTAACATCTGAGATACCATACTCACTAGGACTGGCTATAATCCAAAAATACAAAAAGGACAAACAATAAAAAGTGTTGAAGATATAGAGAAATCGGAAACCTCATTTATCTCTGGTGGGGATGTAAAATCCTGCAGCCAATTGGAAAACAGTGTGGCAGTTTCTTAAATGTTAAGCCCCAAGTTACCATATTACCCTTGAGTATATATTTACTATTAAGTATATACCCAAGATAAATGTAAAAATATACCCACTCCAAAACTAATGCACACATGTTTATAGCAGCATTATTCACAATAGCCAAAAAGTAGAAACAACGAAAATATCTACCAACTAATCAATAGATATGTAAAATGTGATCTATCCATACAATGTAATATTTTTTGATAATAAAAAGGAATGAATAGTAATATATGGTACAACATGGTTGAACCTTGACAGCATTTTGCTAAGTGAAAGAAGCCAGTTACAGAAGATGATATATGGTATGATTCCATTTGTATAAAATGTGCAGAATAGGCAAAGCTATAGTAAATTAGCAGTAGTCCAGAGCTAGGGCAAGTTGTGGGAAAATGCAGAATGATTGCTAATGCATATGTGGTTTCCTTTTGTGGTTATAATTGTTGCACAAATCTGGGAACATGCTAAAAACATTGAATTGTGCACTTTAAATGGAGTGGATTGTATGGTATTTCAATTATATCTCAGTAAAAGTGTTTAAAATTTTTAAGAAAATAATTGTGAAGAAAATATCTATGAATCTGTGTAATATCTTTAAAGAATAGTTTTCCAACAAGATAACTTTCTAAAGTTCAAATTTAATGGAATATTTTTTAGAAAAATCTTAAATAGAATGAAGAGTCTAATACTGCTCTGTTTACTCGCTTATAAAATAAGAGGATTAGCTGGATAAACTTCAATATTCTCTGATCCCTGATAACTAATCAGGATTATGCTTTCTGAGTCTTCGTTATCTAAACAGATCTTCAAAATGTATTTGGCTCATGCAATGTTTTACATGTCCACATAAAACACTTACTTAGTGCCCCTTAGTACTATCTCATATTAACACCCATAATAACCCTATGATGGAAGTACTATTATTATTCCTGTTTTGCATATGAGGAAACGGAGGCCTATAGAGGTTACCTTGCCCCAAGTTCCCTGTAAGTTGAAAACCTGGGAATAAAATCCAGGTATTCATGAGAGCTTACAATCTGAACCATTCTGCTTAAAGCCTTTCTGCATAAACACCATAAACACACTAGGCTATTTACATATGAAATATCTTGACTATCCTAAAACAGTTATTTGTTTTATTTATTTATTTAATTTTTTAGAGACAGAGTCTCTCACTCTGTCGCCCAGACTGGAGTGCAGTGGTGCTATCTCGGCTCACGGCAACATCCTCCTCCCAGGCTCAAGCAATTCTCCTGCCACAGCCTCCGAAATAGCTGGGGTTAGCCACCGCACCCAGCTAATTTGTGTGTTTTTAGTAGAGACGGGGTTTCACTGTTGGCCAGGCTAGTCTTGAACTCCTGACCTGAAATGATCCGCCCACCTCGGCCTCCCCAAGTGCTGGGATTACAGGCTTGAGCCACCACGTCCGGCCCAACAGTTTTTTTTTTTTTTTTTTTTTTTTTTTTTGTTTAATTGTAAATAGGAGTACTTAGCTATCTCATCATACTCAGATGTTTCTACTTCACTGTGTAATTTCTTTTTTTCTGAATAATCAGATTTTTAGAAGTTATGGGGACTGATTTTAAAGTAGAGGGTGTTTATTAAGCTTCATTCAGGGAATTTAGTAGGATCCTGATTTATCTGCACGCTGGAAAGTTTCTTATCATGCACCAAATAAGGTCACTGAAACGGTTGGAGTATTTCCATTGTACTCATCCTCTGACTCCCACTCTCAGTTTTACTGAACTATTAAAAAACTTGAGGACAAGCTGTTTCCAGAAATGAACCTTTCAACTCCTCTAAATTAAAAAGCTGACTTTTCTGAGAACAAACAGTATGTGCTTATTAAGTGAGTTGTCAGAGTGAGTTCTTGAGAGATCTACATTTTTTCTCCTTTGAACAATCTATTTTTTAAATGGTTTAACCTCTTGACAACTGGTGTGCTCCATTTCCAGCTTGGAGAGTTTTTAATATTGCTATTTACTTAATGTGTCCAAAGATTCACCATCTCCTTTTAGTTTATCTTTAGCAAGAGACATGAGGAAATTTAATTTACCTAGGATAGGCCATATGGTGTTAATATTTCTACTACTGAGTGCCAGCCGAGAGCTCCCTGGGTACTGATACTTCCATTAGAGAAGGCGGTGCTGTCAGAAAAACAGAGACTAAGGGCTAAGGTCTGTGGTTCTTGGCAGATGGTTGCTATTTTCCTGAACTCTGATGCACAGGCACAACTATTCAACTGCTAATAACAAGCAAAAATTACCCAAGGAATTAAAAGTCAGTTCAAGGAAAGTATTCATTTAAAAATAGCAACTTTGAATTGGCATCAGAGGATTACATCAGTAGCTTAAATAAAAATCTGACAAGGTACCAGAACTTGCCATCCCACATGATATAAAATTATTGTTTTGCAAGAAGAAAAGCAATATTTAACAGGCAGTGCCTTAGCTTCCAAAATCAGTTTCCTTGGAAAAATAGTTCACAAAAATGTTTGCTCCACACCATTGTATTCTTTATTGTATGTGTAATTTATATGGATGCCATTGTTTACTAGCATTGTAAATAGAAAGAATGGAATATGGCATAGGAAGGCAGTTAAAACTCCCACATTTGACTGAATAATTAAGTTATGAATGATGGTGTATCTTTTCCATTTATTTATTGAACAAAAATGTATGTACAGACAAATGGGTAGGCACTGAATCGAAGAGGCAGAGGAATAAGCCATAGTGACTGTCTCTGAACAACATACAATTTATAGGGAGAGATTCAAGCTAGAGGTCACCACGCAGTGTGCTCTGTACCATCATCAAAATAAGTATTGAGTTGTCTACAAGCCCAAAGGAGAGAGAGGAAAATGCTTTAAAAGAAAGTAAGGAAAAGTTCACAAAGAATTGAATTCTGACTTGAAATACAGGAATTTTCTGAATGGGGAAGGGGGAAAATGACATTCCAAGAAGGAAGACTAGCATGTACATGGTTATAAAGATTCCGAAAATAGTGAGTCATTTTATGTAACATTAGAAGAGAATTGTATCAGGAAACAAAGTTGAAAAGCTTGTTCATTTAGATTGTTTTGGGCTTGGTGAGCCAGGTAGGTACTATGAACTTGTTATGGCAAACCATGAAATTTTGTTAAGAATGGAAGTCATAAAATCAGATTTATGTTATATGTGCATAAATCTGGCATCAGTGTAAAGAATAGATTGAAAAAAGAAGAAAATGAGAAAAAGAAGATTAGATCGATAACAGATATTGAAATAATGCATTAGAAAAATAGTCTGGGACTAAAGTAAGAAGTCTACCTAAGCAGTAGGAATCCACAGAGCAGATATGAGAGAACTTTCAGAGGAAAGTGAAAAAGAGAAAGAAACAAGGAAGACTTTAAGCTTTCAGACCTGAGAAACTGATAGATAATTGCATCATTAATCAAGAAAAGAATTTTAGATGAAAGAGCAAATTTAGGTAGTGAACATTGGAAAGTTCTATTTAAAAAAAAAAAAAAAAAAAAACATAGGACACATAGAAAAAGATGCCTGGTGTGCAGTTGTGTATGCAAGTCTGAATCTTAGTGTATACAAAACTTGAAAAACAATGCGGAAGCTGTTGGCTTTCAGGCAGTAGTTGAAGCAACGGAAGTAGAGGATGTGTGATGGGTACTCTGTGTACCTATAGAAAGGAAGTACAGAAAGAGGCCAGGGATGGAACTTTCAAGAACAGCAACATTTTAAGGGCAGAAGCAAGAAAAACCAGGGAAATAAACAAAAAAAAAAAACAAAACAAAACAAAAAACTTGACCAAAATGTTGCAGGAGATCCAGAAAAAGTTGGTATCTTAGAACTCTTGAAAGAGCTTTTCAAAGGCTTAAAAGAAGTATTAAATAGAATTAGGTCTAAAAACAGAGCAAGCAGAAATTTTATCCAAGGAAAAGAGTGTAACTTCTTCCTTGCAGGTGAGAGGGAAGGAAAATATGAACACAATTATAGATAAGTATGGATATAGAAGAAAAATATTGGGAAATTTCAGTATTCCCTATCAAGGAAGAGTGAAGCTGAAAATGAGGAAGGTGGAGATATATAAACACAAAAATACATATTTTGTCTTTGTACATTTTTGGAGTTTCTTGAGTTACTTCCAGATTTCACAGTTTAGAACATAAGCTTTGAAATCAGACCTGTCTGGTTCTGCGGGTTATTACTTGAATGACCTTGGTCAAGTATCTTTAACTCTAAAGAGTTATATTCAAGCTCAAATCTAAAGGGTAAGTGGGAATGAATTGACAAAAGGGAAAGAGAAAGAGAAGGATATTCTGGGAAGAAGGAACTTAAATATGACTAAATCTTAAGACAGGAACTGCACTTAGGAAACTGGAAGAGAGACAGTGTAGCTGAAGTCCAGGGGAAGAGTGTATGATTTAAGATGAACTGACATTTTAAGGTGGAACTAGACCATGTTGACGACTTCTAAAGCAGGACCCAGTTAGGCAAACTGATCTTTATACCAGTAGCAACAGTAAGGCATAAATGATTCTAAGTAAGAGAATATTTTGAACAGATTTACGTCTCTTAAAGATCACTCTGATTTCTGAGGGAAGCATAGATTTGGTGAGGAAAGCAAAAGTAAATGTGCTTCCAGTTAGGGAGCAATGGAAGTAGACTAGGTGTCAGGGAATGGCAATCATCCTAGGAAGGTGACAGCAATGATGTAATGAAATGAACACAATGTGAAAATGGGAGTGAAAATGGCAGGACTGAATGGGGAGGGGCTGTGAAAAAGAGATGTGTCAAGGATGTATTAGTCTGTTCTCACATTGCTATAAAGAAATGCCTGAGACTGGGTAATTTATAAAGAAAAAGGCTTTTATTGTCTCATGGTTTCGTAGGCTATATAGGAAGCATGACCAGGGAGGCCTCAGGAAACTTACAACCACCGCGGAAGACAAAGGGGAACCAGGCACACTTCACATGGCTGGGCAGGAGGAAGAGAGATGGGGGGAGGTGCCACACACTTTTACACAACCAGATTTCATTAGAACTCTTATCACTAGAGCAGCACCAAAGGGGGAAATCTGCCCCAATGATTGAATCACCTCCCATCAGGCCCTACCTCTAACATTGGAGATTACAATTCAACTTGAAATTTGGGTGGAGACACAAATCCAAACGATATCAAGGATCAGTTCCATGTTTCTGTCTTATGCAAGTAGGTCATAATAGAAATATTCACCAACATGGGGCACACTAGATGACAAGCAAGTTTTAGAAGAACCTTATTGTTCAGGCTGGGCACAGTGGCTCATGCCTGCAATCCCAACACTTTGGGAGGCTGAGGTGAGGTGAGCGGATCATCTGAGGTCAGGAGTTTAAGACCAGCCTGGCTAACATGGTGAAACACTGTCTCTATTCCTGGCTAATTTTTGTATTTTTAGTAGTGGCACAGGCCTGTAGTCCCAGCTACTCAGGAGGATGAAGCAGGAGAATCACTTGGACCTGGGAGGTAGAGATTGCAGTGAGCTGAGATTACGCCACTGTACTCCAGCCTGGGTGACAGAGCAACACTCTGTCTCACCAAAAAAGAAAAGAAACTTATTGTTCAGATTAGGATCCATTGGTTTTGAGGTGTTTTTCAAATGGTTGAATTTACAGATCTGGTTTTCCAAAGAAATCTAAGCTAGAGACCCCAATTTGTTTTGAAATCATCCACAGAAGGATATGAATTAAGCGAAAGATACAGATGAATTTGCTTAGAGAGAGGGAACATAGGGTAATAAAAGAACAGCCTTGATGTTTAAACTGAAAATTTCTATCCTTTTCAGCACATCACGTTGTTTTTGTATACAATGTGTAATGCATCCAAATATATCTACATGGTACTTTCAATACACCACTGGCTTTATGGCAGTGACTTTTTAAAATTAGCTACATGTAAAATCAACTTGTAAGTATATAAGAGGAGCAAAATCAGGAATTACTCTTTAATTGTAAGTAGTAATTTTAATTCACTAATACAATGACTATTTGGTTAATTCCCAATTTTAATATGCAAGTCCATATACTATCAATGCAGAAATATCTCTATATAGTTTCCATGTCTCCTTGGATCTGAGTTTCATTATTATTCCTTTTAGATCATGACTGAGCCAATGCCTCCATCCAATTAAACAGATATCGTTGCTTACTATGATATATCTTTATTGACCCATTTAGAACGTGGTAAAATAAATAGTATACCCAAGATAATCTTGTGATTTTTATGTAAGTGCATATAAAAATATCTAGTCAAAAAAATCAAAGGTCCTTGCTAGAGGTGCTGTAGAAAGCCTACTGGCCTAGTGTATTGGATATTTGGATGATAGTTTCAGCACTACAAACAAATGGTCTTGGGAAAACTGCTTCAACTCTGGGCTTGAGTTTTTTCATCTGTATAAGGAGATTAAACTAGGTCCCAAGTTTCTTTGGGTTCTAATATTTTATAACCAAAATCCTTGAAAGAACATGAATTATTCAGTAGATAGACATTTACAATCATCTTTAAAAATCCTATTCACCACTTTGCCTAGGAAAAAAAAATTCTTCTGTCACAGCTGATCATTTTTAGTGCTAGAAAAATAGCAAAGATATTCATATTGACATTTTTCTTCCAAGCTGATGCTGCGTGTGTCATCAGACTCAAAATCTGTTGGAGAAACAGTTCTGCACTTCTGATGATTTTCTAATTCTAACCTGACATTGGGGCTTTTTGCTGTGAATAGCCTCATGGCATATTCTGCATGAATTCTTGCTGTGTATTCTGAAGTCTGACATTTCCATTACACTTAAATTTGATCTTAGATTTCTTTGCTTTTCAGTTTACTCAAAGTTGCTTTTTTTAAAAGGTCGACATTTGTTATATCGCATTTGGCTTTCACCCATCACTTCAAAAGTTCTTTGAGTAAGATGTCCCTATATCATTTTCAAACTAGAAAAAGAGGAATAAGTGAAAAAAAAAAAGGGAAGAAAATTTTAAAAAGGAACAGAAATGTTTTTTTTTTACTGTCAAATGGAAGAAATTGAAAAATATATTTTTCTTTTGAAATGTTATTTCATGACTCCACTGGCCCTATTGGCGTTTGCCTAAATTCTCTGGATATTCCTACGGCACTCTGAGATGAGAGAAACTGTAAATGTTTGAGAAAATAGAAGAGTAAGAACAATTCCCAAGTCTTCTCACTGTTGGTCAGGTGACTTCACAGATAATTTGAGCCCAGAGAAGACACAGGCTGAGAAACAGACCACAAGTGCTAATTTCTTAACTTATGGCTACATAACAGTGACTCATGCTAAATTTGCTGTGTATATCAGAGGTTCTAAAAGTGAGGTCTGAGGTCCCCAGAATGCTTACAGGGGTGTCACAAGGCTAAAAATTATTTCCGTAATAATCCTAAGATGCCATTTGCCTTTGTCCCACTCATTTGCTCATGAGTGTAGAGTGGAGCTTTCCAGGGGCCACATGACTTTAAATAAGGCAACAGATTTACCATGGAAGCAGTAAGAGAATCCAGCTCTCTTCCATTAAGCCAGATGTTAAAGTGACTTGCAAAAATGTAAAACAATATTACTAACCTCACCAAATATTCTTTGTTTTTGTTTTCAGAAGTATATTATTTATATTAACATATAATGGGTTTATTAATATGATTGTAAATTAATTGATAAATATTTCTTAAATATCCTGAATTTATTTCTAATATGATAGTTATTGATAGATATCCACATCAATTAAAACTCTCTGAAGTCTTCACTAATTTTTAAGAATGTAAAAATGTCCTGAGACCCAACGTTAGAAAACCACTATTGCACAACAAATCCTAACCATTGGTCACTTATTACCTCCACCTTGACCTAGAGAGTTACCTAAACACTTGGTGCTATTCCTTCCCTGCACATGTAAGCATTACCATTTCAACTTAATCCTTTGCTTGACCCTGCACTTTGTGTTTACATTGTTGGCAAGATAGAGAGTTGTTGTTTCATTGAAGTTCCCTTGAAAATAATCATGAAGTGGCTTTAATTATACCTTTCCACCTTCTGAGTTTTTAGCCAACTGTCTTTGATTCTTTTTTATTAACCCTTACAGTCTTCGTGGAGTATTTTTTTCTTTGTCTCTCAATGCTCTCATCAGACAATGGCCCATGTTCAAGTGCAGGTAATTTCTGAATGGTTATTGTACAGAGTCATATTTATCTTAGCTATGAGATCTTGTCCCTTAACAGATTCCAGAGACTCAATTGGTAGCCCAACTTGGAGGCCAACTAAATCCTGAAGAGCAAGACAGAGTGATTTGTGTTTTCTCCCTATTAAGACATATTTGAGAAAGTAAGTTAGCAAATATAAAGTGCTTAGGTGAACTCTTAAAGAATAATGAATATCCTTAAAGAATTGATTATTGTGCATGAACTCTTGCTAAGCCTAATTTTAAAAAATATTTTTCATAATAAATGCAAAGTTCTTTTTCTTTACATGATCTCCTTCCCAAGAAATAATGAAATTTTACTGACCTTTATCTTTTTTATATCTGAAGCCAGATTTCCATTTATTACATTGTAATAATCTATTTTATGATTGATTATAAGAAAGTTTCTTATAAATGTAATTAAGGACCTAGTTGACATCAGCCTGATGAATCTTCTAACAGTATTTTGTTTCTGTTCCACATTGAAAGTGTAATATCCACTTCTATAGTAATTAGTAGTTTCAAGGTTAGCAGAATTGCTAAAAAATGTCTCCTGCTATGACATGCAGGAATTATATGTGTATTTTTCGAGCAAATCAAATAAAGCAGGATAACCTGGCTTGTGGAAAATTCAAAATAGGTTGCAGTTCTTCTGTAACATATGACATTTCAGTCTGTAAATATCACACCAAAGTCAGAGAACTAATGGGTAGCCCTCACCTCATTGAGGCTCATGTTACTGAGCGTGAAATGCCAACAACTATATCCCCAAAGAGTGTTTAAATAATTTCTGTTAATACCACAGAAAAGAAATGCCAGGATTTGTGGAACATATTTTTCCATCGATCTATACCTGAGTTAAGGGACCCTGAAATGATACCAAGTTAAGCATAAATTCTCCAGAGGTCTCCTATGTTAGAAGAAAATTCTAAGTCAACTAAAAAGTAGAATGCTTCTTCTTTTACACAACAACGTATACTCTTAAAAGGGCATGTGATTTGAAGCTTTTTTCTAGTGTTATCCGAGTTTGCAGTTATTCATATACATTCATTAACTAGTTGGACAAGCTTTACTTTTTAAAAGTATTATTCATTTTCTTAGCAATTAATAAAACTTTCATAAAGAAAATTTGGAAAACTTTTAAAACTTAGCTTAAAAAAGAAAATTAACCTTTGATAACTCCGTTCAGATATTTGGTATTAATATTTTGGTCCTTCCCATCTTTTTGTTAATCATATTGAGAAAATATACATATTTTAAAAATGTTATACTACAAAAATGGCTCTTTGTATTTTTATTTCATTAAACTTTTTTTTACTATTTTGAAGGAATGCGTATATTCTATCACATAATTATATCATATTTAACTATAAATTTTTAGACATTTATATTATTCCCAATTTTGTTTGCATACACATCTTCACACACATCACTCATCATATTCTTAAAATAAATTCCCAAGAGGTAAATAGATAGATCAAAAAAATAAACACACTTCAATTTTTTTTAATTTTTGTCTATAATACATGTTGGCCTATATTGCCAACAAGTATGAAAGAGCCCATTTTCCAGGAATTTCAGCAATACTGCTGGCATCTTTTTAAATGTGGCCAACACCTCCTAAAATAGTCAAATGCAAGTTATGTTCAGATACACTTTAATGTCAAGTTAGGCCTTAATCACATCTCAGAATGCAATGTGGTTAGTTTTATAGCTATTTCTCTTTCAGTTTCTTCTTGAACTTCAAGCAATAGTAATGAATAAATAGAGACATTCCTTTCCATTAAAGTGCAAAAAATTCTTCCCAGCATTTGCATATATTGATACACACATACAAGTTTCCTTTTTGACTGTACTATATAGGTAATGTATTACTAATTTTTAATTCACAGATAGTGTGTTATTACGATGGAAGATTTGTGGGTTTCTTGAGTCAAGAAAGTCTATCAGTGAGATTTTTCCAGCAGCATGTGCTCACTTTGTGTACCTATGTCCCATTTTGGAAATTCTCACAATGTTGCAAGTATTATTTTTATGCCTGTTATGGTGATCTGTGATCAGCAATTGTTGATGTTACTATTGCAATTGTTTTGGGGCATCACAAGGTGCACTCCCAGTAGACAGAGAACTTAATCCATTAATGTTGTGTGTGTTCTGATTCTTCCGCCTACTAGCTGCTCCCTGTCTCTCTGCCTCTGCTTGCGCCTCCCTATTCCCTGAGACCCAACCATATTGAAACTAGGCCAATGAATAACCCTACAATGGCCTCTAAGTATTCAAGTGAAAGGAAGAGTTATATGTCTTCCACTGTAAATCAAAAGCTTAAAATGATTAATCATAGTCTGAAAAGCATGTTGAAAGCTGAGATAGGCCAAAAGCTAGGCTTCTTATGCCAAACAGTTAACCAAATTCTGAATGCAAGGAAAAGTTATTGAAGGAAATTAGTAGTGCTATTCCAGCTGGGTGTGGTGGCTCACACCTGTAATCCCAGCACTTTGGGAGACCAAGGCGGGCAGATCACGAGGTCAAGAGATGGAGACCATCCTGGCTAACACAGTGAAATCCCATCTCTACTAAAAATACAATATTACCCGGGCATGGTGGCACATGCCTATAATCTCAGATACTCAGGAGATGGAGGTAGGAGAATCCCTGAAGGCTGAGATTGCAGTGAGCTGAGACCGTGCCTCTGCATTCCAGCCTGGGTGACAGAGTGAGACTCCATCTCAGAAAAAAAAAAAAAAAAGAAGTGCTACTCCAGTGAAGACAGAATAATAAGAAAGTGAAACAGTCTTATTGCTGCAAGGGACAAAGTTTGAGTGATTTGGGTAGAAGACCAAATCTCACAACATTCTCTGAAGCCAAAGCCTAATACAGAGCAAGGCCCTAACTGTCTTCAATTTCGTGAAGCTTAGAAGAGATGTGGAAACTGCAGAAGAAAAGTTTGAGACTAGCAGAGTTGGTTCAGAGGTTTAAGAAAAAAAGCCCGCCGGGTACAGCGGCTCACATCTGTAATCCCAGCACTTTGGGAGGCTGAGGCGGGTGGATCACCTGAGATCGTGATGAAACCCTGTCTCTACTAAAAATACAAAAATTAACTGAGCATGGTAGTGGGTGCCTGTAAGCCCAGCTACTTGAGGCGGGGAGGGGAGGGGGCGGGGCTGAGGCAGAGTAATTGCTTGAACCCTGGAGGCAGAGGTTGCATTGGGTCGAGATTATTCCACTGTATTCTAGCCTGGGTGACAGAGCAAGACTCTGCATCGAAATGAAAAAAGAAAGAAAAAGAAAAAAAGAAGCCATATTGGTAAATTAAAGGCAATTCTTTCAAGCCCTGCCATTGATTTATCAACTAAGTTTATATAGTATTCTAAATCCTTTGTTATCATGTCAACAATGTTAACAGCATCTTCACCAGGAGTAAATTTCATCTCAAGAAACCACAGAAAGTGCTGATGTAGAAGCTGCAGCAAGTTATCTGTAAGATCTAGCTAAGGACATTGAAGAATGTGGCTACACTAAGCAACAGGTTTTCAATGTAGATGAAAAAGCCTTCTACTGGAAAAAGATGCCATCTAGGACTTTCATAGCTAGGGAAGATAAGTCAATGCTGGGCTTCAAGGCTTCAGAGAACAAACTGACTCTCTTGTTAGGGCTATGCAGCTGGTGATTTTAAATTGAAGCCAATGCTCACTTACTATTTAAAAAATCCTGGGGTGCTTCAGAATTCTGCTAAAACAACTCTGCTTATACTCTATAAATAGAACCACAAAGCCTGGATGACAACACATCTGTTTGCAGCATGGTTTACTGAATATGTTAAGCCCACTGTTGAAACTTCTGCTCAGAAAAAAAGATTCCTTTCAAAATGCTACTACTCATTGACAATGTACCCAGTCACTCAAGAGCTCTGATGGAGATATGTAAGGAGACTGATGTTGTTTTCATGCCTGCTAACAACATCCATTCTGAAGCCATGGATCAGGCAGTCATTTTGACTTTCAAGTCTTATTATTTAAGAAATATGCTCCATAAGGCTACAGCTGTCATAGACAGTGATTCCTTGGATGGGTCTGGGTAAACTGGAAACCTTGTGGAAAGGATTCACCATTCTAGATATCATTAAGAACACTGGGTTCATGGGAAGAGGTCATAATATCAACATTAACGGGAGTTTCGAGAAGTAGATCCTAATTCTCATAGATGACAATAAAGGGTTCAGAACTTCAGTGGAGGAAGTAACTGTAGATGTGGTAGACATCGTGAGAACCAGAATTAGAAGTAGATCCTGAAGATGTGACAGAATTGCTGCAAACTCATGACAAATTTGAAGGGATGAGGAGTTGCTTCTTACGGATGAGCAAAAAAAGTGGTTTCTTGAGATGGATTTTATTCCTAATGAAGATTCAGTAACATTGTTGACATGATAATAAAGAATTTAGAATGCTACGTAAACTTAGTTGATAAAGCAGTGGCAGGGCTTGAAAGAATTGACTTTAATTTTGAAGTTCTACTGTTGATAAAATGCTATCAAAGAGCATCAGGTACTACAGAAAAATCATCATGAAAGAGAATCAATGGATGCAAGCTTCACTGTGGCCTTTATCTTAAGAAATTAACACAACCACCCCAACCTTCAGCAACCACCATCCTGATCAGTCCACAGGCATAAAAATGGAGGGAATACCCTCTACCAGCAAAAAGATTAGAACTTGCTGAGGGCTCAGTTGATTGTTAGCATTTCATAACAATAAAGTATTTTTAATAACCATTTTTAAGTTAATGATTTGTTTAGACATAATGCTATTACACATTTAATAGACTATAGTATAGTATAAACAACTTTTACATACACTGAAAAAAAAATCTGCAACTGGCTTTATTGTGATATTTACTTCATTGCGGTGGTCTGGAATCAAACCTGCAGTATCTCTGAGGTATGTTTACACATCTTTCTCTTGAATTACCTTCAGATTTATTTTTTTCCTATGCTTTTGACTAAGGGAAGAAAAGAGATCTGGAATTTAAACGAGTGGCATTTATAAAATTAGTCCTATTGCAACCAGCGGAAACTATCTCAAAACACAGAAAGAAATATAGTTGACTTTATAGTAGGATTTTTGTGATTACCATCATCATGGTCAATGCATTTTTATTCATCGCAACTATATATGGAATGAGTTGCTAAATCCTAGGAATAGAAAAAATATTGAATAATCCTCATCTTCAGTTGAATTAGCCATTAGTTGAGGGATAAGGACACATATGAAAAAGATATAAATTCTAACACACATTATCCTAAGTGAGAGTCAACCATTCAATATCTTTGGAGTTCAGAGAAGTGATTACTGTGGACTAACAGAGCCACCTTAAGGGAATTTGATCCATGTTTTGAAGGAGGACTAGAACCTAAAGAACTAACGGAGGTTTTTCCAGTAGATGTTACAATGTGCATGAAAGTGAAAATGCACATGCATTTTCAGAGTAGACATAATATATCAACAAGCCAGACTGATTTAGCGAATATTATGGTAGGAGAAAAATCTAGAGTGTTTTGCTAGCCTTGAATATTTAGATTAGCAGTGTATGCTTAAGGGAGGTTTATTAGTTACAGAAAACCATTTCACGTATTATGAGAAATAAACTTACAAATACTGTAGGTGATTTGATAAGGTGTTACTATTACAGATGTTAGTACTAGCATGAGGTAACTATGGCCTAGACTAGATAGCTGCAGAAGAAATTAAGCATTAAATGCTAGAGCCATTAGGATAGAAAAGTCAACAGAACTTGGCAACTTATTAGATGTAAAAGTAAGAGAACACTAGGAATTCCACCAACTTTTATTCAACTTTTATTCCCTGCGCTTGGGCTAGGGAATCATACATGAATGAGCCTGCCCTCAATTATGTACATAATATAGAATTTTATATAGAAGGGAGTTATTAACTCCATGAGGGGTTAAAATATGGCTGGAACAGCTTCACAAGTAAACTGATGCTTGAGCTTGGAATTCATGGATGAATAGAATTTCACCAGATGGGAAAGGTGAAAAAAGTAATAAAGAGGGGCAAAATATTACCTTTCACATTTTAAGTCTATGATTGGAGAAAGATGGTAACACAGACTACAGTGAAGAAGTGTGGTAGTACAGATGTCTTAGGTGTATTGCCAATGAGTTCAAATTCAACAGTCTTCTAAGAAATATGCAAAGTGCCTACAAATCTGAAGGCATTGGGGACACATCTATGAACAAAACAGACAAAAATTTACTACTTTTCTGGAGTTTGCATTCTAGTGGAAATAAATACATAATTAAAGGTATAGTGTTCACCAAAGAGCTTTGTTTTGTTGTGATGTTCCTTTTTTCTTTCTTTTTTGTCATTTATATCAGTAAGATAAAATAGTCATATGGAAGCATAGGCAACTGACAGCTAACTTAACAAGTCATCACTTAGGCAACAAAACTTACCAAGCAACTGTTGCCTCCAAGACTTCAAACTGTCCTCACACTGACCTTGATGTCTACAAGCTTCAGACAAATGGTTTAGTAATTGAGAGCAATAAACTAGAGTCAATCACATTTAGTTAGGAGAATCTTAGAGTCTTAATGTACTAAAGCAAGCTGACCTGCTTCTAGCTTTGCATTTTAATTGCACTCTTTCTGCCCTCCACCCGTGCATGATGTTATGCTGAGATCTGCTGACCTTCTCAATACTTCACCAAATGTATCTGGACCACAGTTCTCCGTAGGTTTCTTTGCTAGAATGTTCAAAGTGAGAAAAATACTGGAAATGTACTTGCCCGTCAGAAATAAGAGTTTTGACTGACTAAAATGCTCAGTTTAATGAAGAAAAAATATGTTTAGCATTCCATTTGAAGCTGCCATCAAGGACAGTTGAGTTGTGTGATACCATTGTTTACTTGACTC
Source organism: Sapajus apella (assembly GCF_009761245.1). NCBI lineage: Eukaryota > Metazoa > Chordata > Mammalia > Primates > Cebidae > Sapajus > Sapajus apella. The sequence goes on from NW_022437024.1 coordinate 6,591,974, forward strand.
TATGTTGGCATAGTTCCCATTTTACGCTTCAGTAACCCAATACGCTGAGAAAACGCTGCCCATTAAGGAATTTACGGTTTTCTAACCTTTACTGGAAGCCAGTTTTCAGAGCCCTCACCTGACTGGTTGAAAAGCATTCAGTTAGTTGTCTACAAAAGTAATTTGGGGTTTGTTTATTTATTTATTTGTAAATAAATTACCATAAGCAGTTCCTTCACGTTTTAAATTATGCTTTTTTATTTTTGCCTAAAAACTGTTTCTTTGGAATTAATTGTTCTTACCAAACCCTAGTAACATCTTATCATGTCAAAGCAATATGGACCCAAAATTATCTCCAAGCAGTTCGCAGGAACTTTGAATCTAATTCTTCTGATGGAGCAAGATGACAATTTGAGGAATCCATTTGAGGCTAAATTGTCTTTGGAACAGGGTTTCAAATGTTGAATGCCTTCACAAATTCATTACAGCAAAAAACATTTATTAAGTGCCTAATGGGTGCTAAATCTTATAACAGGCAAATGTCATCTAAAAATGAATAAGACACAGTTATCCTGAAGAACTTCACAGTCTAATAAGATTTAGCCATATTAAATTATTTTTGTTTATTTATTGTAACGAACTTTAGATTTCTGGGTTTTGTTAAGATCTAGCTAAGACTGGTTAAAAAATTAGATCCCATTTTTAATCATATATCAGATTTCCAGCTAGTAATAACTTATTTATCAAATGCTTAGCTAAAGAAGCAAAGATTTTTATACTATTTTAGAAAAGATTTTAGACTATCCGTAATCCACATTTTATAAATAAGAAAGCTGGCAGGAATTGGACTTAAAATCACATTTCCAAAGTCTAGTTGAAAGGATTTTCTACTGCAGTCCACATTAGAGTATGGAATATGGAAAAATAAGAATTATTTGGTGCTAACATTACCTTAATTGATTGTGTGATAATTGTTTTACCTTATGCACTGGGGGTAGAAATCATTCTCTGTTTTCCCTGAGATGTCTCATGCATTATTTCTTACTACTAACAGCTTAATGGATATATCTACTGTGTATTAGTTTTCCAGATCAAGAAATTCGTAAAGTGGCAGTTCAACAATTAGACAACCTCTTGAATGATGAACTACTGGAATATCTCCCACAGCTAGTTCAGGTAAGAACAGCAGAGTTGCTAAGGAAATCCAGAGTTTTAACTAATGATTCTCTAAAAGGTTCCCAATGAATCAACAATAGACTATCTAGAAGTGATATTTCAATTTGATGACCCAAGGGACTAATGATGTCAATATGAGTAATGCAGAATTCTCTATCTGAAATTGGTACAATTACAAAAAAAGTTACATAAATTCCAAAAAGGAAAGTTTTTAAAACTGATTTCACTTATTAATCAGAACATGAAAAAATAGACGTGCTTGTGATAAAATTTTATAAATACATATATAATGATAAAAAATACCAAATAAATGTTATGTAGAAATAGTCATTTGCTAGGCAGCTTCTCATAATTTATGAGTTTCTTGCACTTCTTTAGAGGCTTATAATATTGATCATAAATTTTATCATAGACATTTCTAATACCCAAATTTTGCCACCAAATAGTACATTTTAGTAATAGCAAATACTACAAGGTTGGAATAATTTTATAAAATAATATAACATTATTTAGAAATGTAAGCAAAGAGTGATTTAGTCTGAATATGATGAAGTATAAACAATTAAATTACACATTTTACACATGACCATGTAAATAACCGAATATCTAATTTATAGAAGGTAAGTTGTTTTTGTTTTTTCCAGGATGACTATATACTGAGTGCTAAATAGATTTAAACTTGTGATTTTTATGTTTTGTTTTGTTTTTAATCCAACTGTTTTTTATCTGAAAGGTCAGGTTGTTACAGTTATTTTGAATGTCAGTTGTCTCAGGTTTTGAAAAGTGGCGAGAAACTGGTGGAAGGAGCCTATATTAATGAACTTTAATAGAGGATGACTTCGCACAGAGATTATGAATTTCTCTGAAGTTCTCCTTAAGAGAGAGAGCTGGTTTAGAAATAGCTGTATCATCCAGTATAATCCAATCCTTCTTGAAAATAAGGATTAATCTAACTTACAAGTTCACCGCTCATCTCATGACTCATGGATATGGCCACATGCTATTTCTAGCCCAATTCAGGAGAGCACATTTTCAGAAAAGTTTGTAGACATTAAACTCACTGGAAAGCCTCTATCTGAGTAAGTACACTCAGCATCAGGAATGTCATTGAGACCCATATTCCCACAAATCCAATTTATAAGACAGGATGCACACAATCTAACACAGCAAATACACAGAAGACAAAATTAAAGTTTCATCTATGTTATGATTAAAAATGAAGGTTATAAAATGTTCATTCTGAGATGGAAAGAAATCTATAATGTGATTAGAAAATTTTAAAAAACTGGAAGAACTTCAAAACATTCATTGTCCTTAGACTTCTATACTCTACCTTGAATTTCAAACTTTCCAACACATAAAAAATCCTAACCTGTTGGTTGTTTTCTGGAATCATGCTATTTTGTTATGTATTGTCATGTTAGAATTATGCAGTCTAAATTAAAGCCATAAGAAAGAACTCTAAGACAGTAACAAAACAGAAGATATAGTTCACAGCTAAGAGTCAAATAAGACTCAGACCCAAGGGTTACCGCAAACCGGTTCGGATAATGTGGTGTTCACCAGAAAAAAATGTCTACATTCTAGATGGTTAGGCAGGATTTAGGGGGAAATTGTTATATCCGTGGGCAGAGTAAAGCAAAAAGCTTGGAAGCAAGGGAAAACAAATAGTTACTGAGTTCAAGAAGAAATAATGGGGCAGACATCTAAAAGGACAAGCATGGAGGTAAATTCTGAAACCTACCTCCTGCTCAAATGCCCATATGATATGCTCACTCTTAGGGCATAAATAAAACCCATGACCTAGTCAGCCCAACATTAACAAATAAGTGAGAGAAGGCCATGGCTGCAGTTCAAGACAGTACATGTTATTGTCTTACTAGTTTCAGACAGCATCAATAGTTTATGCACATTTGCTGAAGTCATCTTCAGCACCCTCACACCTTAGTAATTTATCAACTTTCCCATTCTTGGGGACGGCTAGCATATTGCTATGTCTCTTCAAGTGTATGTACAACTGGATGTTGTACTCATTTTTTCCTAGTGTCTGTATTGTGGTATAAAGCCTAGCTTAAACTCTTAAGCTTTGAGAGTATGTGTGTGTGTGTGTGTGTGTGTGTGCACGTGTGTGTGTGTGTGTGTGTGTGTGTGCGTGTTTAAGAGAGAGAGAGAAATAGTTATTAAACAATTAAATATAGAAGCTTTGTCTCTCAAACAGGAATGAGCATTTTTATGAGAACCTGGTTTTCGTTTTCACATATTCAGATTCCTGGGATGATAATAGCACCTCATCTACGGACTGCTGTCAGTGAAGTTCCTGCAGAGGGCAGGTTAAGGTGTAAAGTAGGTCCCTAAGGATAGCAGGGGCTGCCGTGGTTATCTGTGTTTTCTACCTGGTTGGGTATCCTAAAAAACTTAAGAGTCGTTCACAGTGGAGATGAAAGAAAGGATTTGGGACTGAGTTATGGTAGTAATAGTCAGCTTTGAAATTTTAACCAAAATCTCAAGGTCTGATGGTTAATAATGATATACCAGTTGATGATTTCTGTTAAGGCTTTTAGTGTGCATTAATTTCATCTCCAAATAAGAAGAAATATCTATGGCTTAATAATATTGTATTTAATAATTCAGGACTTTTTGTGTCAGTTTTCTCCCCCGGCACATGGTTGAACTCCACTAACCACCTGTACTCATTTCTTATCCATACACAAGGAAAGAAAGCAAGACCGCCCAAATCCAAATGATGTAATGAATGTGTTTTGTTATTAGTCATATACCAACTCATAAAATCATTGGCTGTGTTATTAGCATTTTGTTAAAATGTGCGTGCTGTTTTCTCTAGTCTTTTCTCAAGCCTCTTAAGTCTCTCTGTATTCTGCTATGATTTTGTTACTGAGAAGTAAAGTAATTGTGTCTCTTACTTCAGGCTGTCAAGTTTGAATGGAACCTTGAGAGTCCTTTAGTGCAACTTCTACTCCACCGCTCCTTGCAAAGCATCCAGGTTGCCCATCGTCTTTACTGGTAAGATTAACTAAAACAGGCAGGATGCCTTTTTTAATTGCCAACTTCTCTATGGAGCAGCTTTGGTAGAAGCAGATGATTTCTTTACCTTATAATTGATACATATCGTAAGTTAAAATTCAGTCAGATTTGAGTCTTTGTCAATGTGATTTTTATTTAAGAGGATAATTTGTTATCACTTTCAAAATCTACCATTTGGACAGTTGCTACTGTTAAACAGGAAGTTAAATCCAAATAGAATTTCAAATCTGAATGATACCCTTCTTGTAGCTTTAAATGACAATCGTAATTTGTATAGCTACTTCTTGAAGATTTTAATATAAAATCTAGCTATGAGACTGAATGTTTTTGGAAGAACATATGGTATAAAAGTACTTTCTGTACAAAGTTAGTTATAAACCATAAAATCCAAAAGCTAACATACACTCATTCTGTTAAAAATTTCTAGAGCACTAAACTTTACCCAAAGCATACATCTGAAATAGTATTAGTGAAGAAATAAGACTGATTCATGAGATGCCAGAATTTCTGTAGCAACACCTGAGGATATTACCATTTCAGTCTCCACATCATTTCTGCCAGAACTTAGCTTCTGTACCTCCACCCCACTATTTCTTCATGTACTGAATTAGGATTTTCAAAAAATGCTCTTGCTCAGAAGAGCCTGTCAGTTGGACAGTTGCTATCGGAGACTAACGAATACAAAAGATGATGTAGAAGAAGTTCAAGGACCTGGAGTAGCTTGTGAATTTCCAATCATCAGCCCAGGTTGCGTAAATGAAAAGAACAACTGTACCACTTTCTCTATACCAGGATATATGGAAGGGTATTATACCTACCATTTTCTTTACTTTAAATATCTTTAATGTTGCCATTCTCCAATTCCATATGGCATGTCCAACAATCAGGGTGTCTATAGTATATTGGAAATGGGTCCTCATGAATCTGAAGAGTTGGAAGAGGAAGACAAGGAGGAGGAGAAAAAAAGATGATGATAATGATGATGATGATTCAGCAGATATGGGTGAATCAGATGAAGATGAGGAGAAAGACAAAGTAGAGTCTTTGATGTTCCCATTCATAGGTGCCGCTGCTTGTGCCTTTTTTAGCAAGCCTTCTGCTGAAAGGGATTATTCTAGTCTGTCAAATAGATTTCTCAGTGATATAAATAAATAACTACATTGTTCTCAGCATATAACAGGAAAATCATAATGAAATATTGCTCCAGGCCCTGGGTTCTATGTGACATTACATTAGGAATTGGATTGTTTTGGCTTGTTTTGTGTTTTTAAAGTAAAGAAGGAAATGGGTTGCTTTTTCTCTCTAGCTAAGGAACAGACATTTCTTTCTTTTAAAATATTTTATACTTATAAAAATAGAGAAATGGAGAGGGAATTGTTTTGAATAAATATTTAATGTGTAGCAGAAATACCTATGCAAGGATAGATAGATACCATGTGACTAAACGATTCTGTGAAAAGATTTCCTGGAGTTGAGAGTTATTTATAAATGAAACAAAATTTGTAATTAGGCCAATCCATTTAGTGATTCATTATATTTTGTACTCACAGAGAACTAATTGACTAAATAATTTGAATGATAGTGGTTTGTCCTTTCTTATACAATATATCCTTGAATTTAAAAGTCTTTATCATCAAGAGCTTGACTTTACATTTTTCATCACTACAACCTTGAATTTAATTTCAAGTATTCAACATGATGACCTTGAATTTAAAGTCTTCAACACTATGAGCTTTATCATGTCATTCAGAGATGCATCATTTTGAAATGCAGTATGTAAAAGTATTTATGGGTTGTTTATTAACAAAAAATTCTTCACAATATCTTGCTAATTCTGTTTTGTTTCTCCTTTATACCCTTCACTATCTATTTTGTGATAAGTGACATGAATTTTATGTTAGGATTAAGTTGTTTTCCTGAAACACAGATTTTTTTTGTGATTATATAATTTAGAGTTAAGAATGAAATCCTTCTAATGGTAAAAACTCATATATTAAAAACAGTCATTTAAAAAAAAAAGATTTCTCGTATTATCACCTACACTTGATCCTATTGAGCATAATATTTTTTGCATCCTGGTTTTCATACTTTTTTTTTGCATTATTAACCCTGTAGATTCCATTTTAATTTCATAGGACAAAATTTTAACGATTATAAGTTTCAGTGACCTAAGGATAAACTTAGGTCTGTGTTTTACTCTCATGAATGTATGACAGGCATCATTTAATTGCTTTGGTTGATAGTTGTGACCCTTAAACAATAGGAAAACAGCAACTCAATATCAGTTTGGAGTGTCATATTTCTCTGCTTCAAGAAATGTTACTCATAATGAGATCACTCTTTTCATGAAAATCACTCAAGAAGTCATAGCAAAAAAAGAGACACAAGGAACTTGGTCAGAGACTATGTGATTTATGCTTATTTTCATTTTAAATGCCTAATTTACAAAGCAGAACAATTCCTCTTGTATGTTACTATAATAAGACATGAGATACATTGACTGGCATGAGGGCCTTCAATGAATAGACTCTTAACAAAGCTCTGAATGAAGTCTTACTTTCTTCAGTTTTCCGGAAAACTACTATAGTGCTTTGTGGTGTTCTCCTGTCATACCAAATGTAGGGCTCCATTAAACTCAGTGTTTACTTCCCTTAAAACTTTACTGGTTTTTTTATCACAATGAGATACCATCTCATGCCAGTTAGAATGGTGATCATTAAAAAGTCAGAAAACAACAGATGCTGGAGGATGTGGAGAAATAGGAATGCTTTAACACTGTTGGTGGAAGTGTAAATTAGTTCAAACATTGTGGAAGACAGTGTGGCAGTTCCTCAAGGATCTAGGGCCAGAAATACCTTTTGACCCAACGATTCCATTAGTGGGTCTGTACCCAAAGGACTATAAATCATTCTACTCTAAAGACACATACACACATATATTTATTGTGGCACTATTCACAATAGCAAAGACTTGGAACCAAGCCAAATGCCCATCAATGATAGACTGGATAAAGAAAATGTGACACATATACACCATGGAATACTATGCAGCCATAGAAAAAGATGAGTTCATGTCCTTTGCAGTGACATGGATATAGATGGAAATCATCATTGTCAGCAAACTAATACAAGAACAGAAAACCAAACACTGCATGTTCCCATTCGTAAGTGGGTGTTGAACAATGAGAACACATGGACACAGGGAGGAGAACATCACACACTGGGTCCTGTTGGGAGGTGGGGGACTAGGGGAAGGATAGCATTAGGAGAAACACCTAATGATGTAGATAACGGGTTGATGAGTGCAGCAAACCACTATGGCACATGTATACCTATGTAACAAACCTGGATGTTCTGCACATGTATCCCTACATTATTAAAATGCAGGCATATTAAACAAGTAACATAGCCAGATAACAATTTTGATTTTAATATTTGAACAAAAATATAAAAGTATATAAAATATAAAAATACGTAAAAGACATTTCTAAAGTATATTAAAATATAAAATAAAATATTGAAGACTTATCCTAATTGACTAATGATTGTTAAAATACTTGCACCATCTCAATAAGTTCATCTGCTAAAGTTGTATGAAAAGTGGAGTCATTTGAAAGGCATCAATAGGTGCACACAAAGTTCTAAATCAATGTCATATTGCAAATTCACGTAAATACAATCACGTCACTGTTTCCAAAAAGGTTGGGGGGAAAGCTTTTTTTGTGTATAATTCTCATCTTTATGAAAAAAAAATTATACCCATTTTTCCTTTCAGTGATTCAAGAAGAAACTAAGGAATAGAAAAGAATATAAATTATTAAGGACTGTTTGTTTTGAGGCCTTTGTTTGTAAGAATATGAAAAAAGAAATGAAATAAGGAAGGAGTTTTCTTTAACTTTGATTTAAGTTCAGGGGCACATGTGTAGGTTTGTTAGATAGGTAAACATGTATCATGGGGATTTATTGTGCAGATTATTTCATCACCCAGGTATTAAGCCTATTACCCATTAGTTATTTTTCCTGATCTTCTAAGGAGAGAGATTTTATACCTACATCCCCTTGAAACAAATAAAAATTAAGAATCAGGCAACATGCACTAAGCATAAAATAAAATTAATTATATTTAAAACATATCAGAGTTCAAATAAATAACCGATACCCAGAATCGTGTTTAGGGAGTGATTGCTTACGTGCAAAATGTTTGTGTTAAAACTTTAAAGATGCAGCTCATATCTAATGATTCATTAAAAAACATACTGAAAAATATCTTTTCTTAAAAAAAGGACTTATTTTTTAAAAAGCTAGAAACCCATCAGTCATGAGTTTAATGAGGTTTTTTTTGCACATAGATGAATTACTATTTCCTCAGATTCAACATATTCAACGCTGAACCAAATATCCTGTCTTGCTCACCCAGATCTTGAAGTCTTCCTTTTTTCTCACTATCATGATCAATTGTTCACCAAGCCCTGTAACTCTGTCAACAGCGCTCCCTGCTCCACGGCTTCCACCTGCAGCTATCAGTGATCAGAAGGTTGTCTCACCAGATACTGAGCTATGAATAAGTAAGATTGGAATGAAAACCATCTTGGCTATTTGGCATCACTGTGGGTTGCTTTTCTGAGCGGGGAAATTGACTTAGGCTTACTGTGAGTCTCTTCCACTGGAACAGTGAAGGTAGGATAAATAGCCCCTATTTTCCAAGGAAAGTAAGTTAACTAGAAGCTTTGTGTTTGAATTTAAAAGCTTTGCATCCTAAAAGGTGGCTATAAATAGAAACTGTAACATTTGGAGTTCATGCCTAGGAGGCCCCTCCCCCATTACATAATAATTAATTACAAAAGTTTAAATGTAGTGCCCCTTTCCATTTGGGATAGGACACACTTTAACCACTAGTGAAGTACTGAGTTGAGTGGTGGCTCAAGAAGATATGTCCACAGCCTAACCTCAGAAACCTGTGAATGTGACCTTATTGAGAAAAAGGGCCTTTGATGATAGAATTAAATTAAGGATCTTGAGATTAGATCCCCCAATTTCACAAGTGACCCCAGAATCCAATGGCAAGTAACCTAATGAGAAGCAGAAGAAAATAAGAAACATACAGAGAGAAGGTCACAAAAAGGGAGGCATTGATTGGACTGATGCAGCCCCAAACCAAGGAATGCCTAGAGCTACCACAAGCTGGAAGAGGCAAGGAAGGTTCTCCCCTGGAGCCTTGGGAGAGAGCACAGCCTTGCTTACACCTTGATTTTAGTCTTCTGGCCTCCAAAACTGTGAGAGTACATCTCTGTTATCACCAGTTTGTGTTAACTTGTTATCGCAGCCAGAGGAAAATAATACAATGGATTTTATGAAGGTTCTGAGTCGAGGGCCAGGTATGTCACATCATCCAGGAAGCTTTCCCTGACCCTCTCCCAGACACCACCTGGAACTGAGTACTGCTTCCACATTGTGTCCCACAGCATACGGCTCATGACTCTGCTGGACATCATCTGACACTCCCTTAGCACCACTGCTGCCCTGTCCGCTCCCTCTCCTAGTCCACAGAGTAGCTCAAGACAGCAATCATGTCACACTCTTCCATGTACCAATCTAGTACAGTCTCTGAAACTCAGTAGATACGCAAAGTTTTAAATATTATGATCCAACAGAAATGTTTTCAAGGCCATCAATATTTTCACACATAGTACTGGAAATTCCATGGTACTCAGGGAAAATGAAATTGCTGGTTTGCCTGGGACACCGTCAAAGGCACTGCTGTCCCCCTCACCTGGCTGCTGCACCCACTCGCAGCTGCTGCAGTGACCACTAAGTGAATGTGGCCCCTTCTCTGGAGAATTAGCCTCTGCTTCCATGGCCCCCGGCCTACGAGGCGGGAAATCTCTAAGGTAAAACTTACATTCCAGAGCCTCCTCATAAATCAGGTCAAGATTAGACTTGACCTGAGATCTCATCCTTGTTAATTCCTGGAAATGACAGAGAAGGAAACTTCCCTGTAATTCTTCTCTTACTCCCTCACAAGATTTATCCTGAAGAGCACTTCTTCAGTAAATCACAGTGAATTTCTGTCTCACACCCTGTTCAAGAGAACCTGACCTACAATAAGTATTTCTTTTTTTTTTTTCTCATTCTTTTTTTTTTATTGCATTTTAGGTTTTGGGGTACATGTGAAGAACATGCAAGATTGTTGCATAGGTACACACATGGCAGTGTGGTTTGCTGCCTTCCTCCCCTTCACCTATATCTGGCATTTTGCCCCATGCTATCTCTCCCCACCTACCCACCCCCCCGTCCCTCCCCCATTTCCCCCCAACAGACCCCAGTGTGTAGTGCTCCCTTCCCTGTGTCCATGTGTTCTCATTGTTCAACACCCGCCTATGAGTGAGAACATGCGGTGTTTGATTTTCTGCTCTTGTGTCAGTTTGCTGAGAATGATGGTTTCCAGGTTCATCCATGTCCCTACAAAGGACACGAACTCATTGTTTTTCATGTCTGCATAATATTCCATGGTGTATATGTGCCACATTTTCTTTATCCAGTCTATCATTGATGGGCATTTGGGTTGGTTCCAGGTCTTTGCTATTGTAAACAGTGCTGCAATGAACATTCATGTGCATGTGTCCTTACAGTAGAACGATTTATAATCCTTTGGATATATACCCAATAATGGGATTGCTGGGTCAAATGGAATTTCTATTTCTAGGTCCTTAAGGAATTGCCACACTGTCTTCCACAATGGTTGAACTAATTTACACTACCACCAACAGTGTAAAAGTGTTCCTATTTCTCCACAGCCTCTCCAGCATCTGTTGTCTCCAGATTTTTTAATGATCACCATTCTAACTGGTGTGAGATGGTATCTCAATGTAGTTTTGATTTGCATTTCTCTGATGACCAGTGATGATGAGTATTTTTTCATGTTTGTTGGCCTCATGTATGTCTTTTTTTGTAAAGTGTCTGTTCATATCCTTCGCTCACTTTTGAATGGGCTTGTTTGTTTTTTTCTTGTAGATCTGTTTTAGTTCTTTGTAAATTCTGGATATCAGCCCTTTGTGAGATGGGTAGACTGCAAAAATTTTTTCCCATTCTGTTAGTTGCCAATTCACTCTAATGACTGTTTCTTTTGCCGTGCAGAAGCTGTGGAGTTTGATTAGGTCCCATTTGTCTATTTTGGCTTTTGATGCCAATGCTTTTGGTGTTTTGGTCATGGAGTCCTTGCCTACGCCTATGTCCTGAATGGTTTTGCCTAGATTTTCTTCTAGGGTTTTTATGGTGTTACGTCTTATGTTTAAGTCTTTAATCCATCTGGAGTTAATTTTAGTGTAAGGTGTCAAGAAGGGGTACAGTTTCTGCTTTCTGCACATGGCTAGCCAGTTTTCCCAACACCATTTATTAAACAGGGAATCCTTTCCCCATTGCTTGTTTTTTTCAGGTTTGTCAAAGATCGGATAGTTGGAGATACGTTGTGTTGCCTCCGAGGCCTCTGTTCTGTTCCATTGGTCTATATCTCTGTTTTGGTACCAGTACCATGCTGTTTTGATTACTGTAGCCTTGTAATATAGTTTGAAGTCAGGTAGTATGATGCCTCCCGCTTTGTTCTTTTTGCTTAGAATTGACTTGGCTCTGCGGGCTCTCTTTTGGTTCCATATGAAGTTTATGGTAGTTTTTTCCAGTTCTGTGAAGAAGGTCATTGGTAGCTTGATGGGAATAGCGTGGAATCTGTAAATTACTTTGAGCAGTATGGCCATTTTTATGATATTGATTCTTCCTAACCATGAACATGGAATGTTTCTCCATCTGTTTGTGTCCTCTCTTATTCCGTTGAGCAGTGGCTTTTAGTTCTCCTTGAAGAGGTCCTTTACATTCCTTGTTAGTTGTATTTTCAGTATTTTATTCTCTTTGTAGCAATTGTGAATGGCAGTTCGTTCTTGATTTGTCTCTCTTTAAGTCTGTTATTAGTGTATAGGAATCCTTGTGATTTTTGCACATTGATTTTGTATCCTGAGACTTTGCTGAAGTTGCTTATCAGTTTTAGGAGATTTTGGGCTGAGACGATGGGGTCTTCTAGATATACAATCATGTCGTCTGCAAACAGAGACAATTTGACTTCCTCCTTTCCTATTCGAATACCCTTTATTTCTTTTTCTTGCCTGATTGCTCTGGCTAGAGCTTCCAGTACTATATTGAATAGGAGTGGTGAGAGCGGGCATCCTTGTCTAGTGCCAGATTTCAAAGGGAATGCTTCCAGTTTTTGCCCATTCAGTATGATATTGGCTGTTGGTTTGTCATAAATAGCTTTTATTATTTTGAGATACTTTCCATCAATACCTACTTTATTGAGGGTTTTTAGCATAAAGGGCTGTTGAATTTTGTCAAAGGCCTGCTCTCCATCAATTGAGATAATCATGTGGTTTTTGTCTTTGGTTCTGTTCATGTGGTGAATTACGTTTATAGACTTGTGTATGTTGAACCAGCCTTGCATCCCTGGGATGAAGCCTACTTGATCATGGTGGATAAGCTTTTTGATGTGCTGTTGCAATCAGCTTGCCAGTATTTTATTGAAGATTTTTGCATCTATGTTCATCATGGATATTGGCCTGAAGTTTTCTTTTCTTGTTGAGTCTCTGCCGGGTTTTCGTATCAGGATGATGTTGGTCTCATAAAATGATTTGGGAAGGTTTCCCTCTTTTTGGATTATTTGGAATAGTTTCAGAAGGAATGGTACCAGCTCCTCTTTGTATGTCTGGTAGAATTTGGCTGTGAACCCATTGGGACCTGGGCTTTTTTTGGGTGCTAGGCTCTTAATAGCTGCCTCAACTTCAGACCTTGTTATGGGTCTATTCACGGTTTCAACTTCTTCCTGGTTTAGTCTTGGGAGGAGGCAAGTGTCCAGGAATTTATTCATTTCTTCCAGGTTTACTAGTTTATGTACATAGAGTTTTTTGTAATAATCTCTGATGATGGTTTGAATTTCTTTGGAATCTGTGGTGATATCCCCTTTATCATTTTTTATTGCATCAATTTGGTTATTCTCTCTTTTCTTTTTTATTAATCTGGCTAGTGGTCTGTCTATTTTGTTGATCTTTTCAAAAAAACAGCTCCTGGATTTATTGATTTTTTTTAAAGGGTTTTTTGTGTCTCTATCTCCTTCAGTTCGGCTCTGATCTCAGTTATTTCTTGTCTTCTGCTAGGGTTTGAGTTTTTTTTATCTTGCTCCTCTAGCTCTTTCAATTTTGATGCTAGTGTTTCAATTTTAGATCTCTCCTTGCTTCTCATGTGGGCATTTATTGCTATATATTTTCCTCTAGAGACTGCTTTAAATGTGTCCCAGAGATTCTGGTATGTTGTGTCTTCGTTCTTGTTGGTTTTAATGAACATCATTTCTGCCTTCATTTCATTATTTATCCAGCCAACATTCAAGAGCCAGTTGTTCAGTTTCCATGAAGCTGTGTGGTTCTGAGTTAGTTTCTGCATTATGAGTCTAACTCGATTGCACTGTGGTCTGAGAGACTGTTTGTTATGATTTCCATTCTTTTGCATTTGCTGAGGAGTGATTTACTTCCAATTATGTGGTCAATTTTAGAGTAGGTGTGATGTGGTGCTGAGAAGAATGTATATTCTGTGGATTTGGGGTGGAGAGTTCTGTAAGTGTCTATTAGGTTTGCTTGTTCCAGGTCTGAGTTCAGGTCCTGGATATCCTTGTTAATTTTCTGTCTGGTTGATCTGTCTAATGTTGACAATGGGGTGTTAAAGTCTCCCACTATTATTGTGTGGGAGTCTAAGTTTCTTTGTAAGTCATTAAGAACTTGCCTTATGTATCTGGGTACTCCTGTATTGGGTGCACATATATTTAGGATCGTTAGCTCTTCTTTTGCATTGATCCTTTTACCATTATGTAATATCCTTCTTTGTCTCTTATGATCTTTGTTGCTTTAAAGTCTATTTTATCAGAGATGAGAATTGCAACTCCTGCTTTTTTTTGCTCTCCATTTGCTTGGTAAATCTTCCTCCATCCCTTTATTTTGAGCCTTTGTGTATCCTTGCATGTGAGATGGGTTTCCTGGATACAGCACACCAATGGGTTTTGGCTTTTTATCCAATTTGCCAGTCTGTGTCTTTTGATTGGGGCATTTAGTCCATTTACATTTAGGGATAATATTGTTATGTGTGAATTTGATACTGCCATTTTCGTGCTAGCTGGCTGTTTTGCCCATTAGTTGATACAGATTCTTCATTGTGTTGATTCTCTTTACCATTTGGCATGTTTTTGGAGTGGCTGGTACTGGTTGTTCCTTTATATGTGTAGAGCCTCTTTCAGGAGCTCTTGTAAAGCTGGTCTGGTGGTGATGAAATCTCTGAGTACTTGCTTGTTCGAAAATGATTTTATTTTTCCTTCACTTATGAAGCTTAGTTTGGCTGGATAGGAGATTCTGGGTTGAAAGTTCTTTTCTTTAAGGATGTTGAATATTGGCCCCCACTCTCTTCTGGCTTGTAGGGTTTCTACTGAGAGATCTGCTGTGAGTCTGATGGGCTTCCCTTTGTGGGTAACCCGACCTTTCTCTCTGGCTGCCCTTAGCATTTTCTCCTTCATTTCAACCCTGGTGAATCTGACGATTATGTGCATTGGGGTTGCTCTTCTTGAGGAATATCTTTGTGGTGTTCTCTGTATTTCCTGGACTTGAATATTGGCCTGCCTTGCTAGGTTGGGGAAGTTTTCCTGGACAATATCCTGAAGAGTATTTTTCAGCTTGGATTCATTCTCTTCCTCACATTCAGGTACACGTATCAAACATAGATTAGGTCTTTTCACATAGTCCCACATTTCTTGGAGACTTTGTACATTCCTTTTTACCCTTTTTTCTCTATTCTTGCCTTCTCATTTTATTTCATTGAGTTGATCTTCGACCTCTGATATCCTTTCTTCTGCTTCGTAATTTCGGCTGTTGAAACTTGGGCATGCTTCGCGAAGTTCTTGTGTTGTGTTTTTTAGCTCCATCAATTCACTTATATTCCTCTCTATGTTGTCCATTCTCGTTAGCATTTCATCAAATCTTTTTTCAAGGTTCCTAGTTTCTTTGCGTTGGGTTATAACATGTTCTTTTAGCTCACTGTAGTTTCTTATTACCCACCTTCTGAAGTCTGATTCTGTCATTTCATCACACTCCTTCTTTATCCAGCTTTGTTCCCTTGCTGGTAAGGAGTTGTGATCCCTTTTAGGAGGAGAGGTGTTCTGGTTTTAGTTGTTTTCATCCTTTTTGTGCTGGTTTCTTCCCATCTTTATGGGTTTATCTACCTGTTTTCTTTGTAGTTACTGACTTTCAGATTGGGTCTCTGAGTGAACTTCCAGTTTGTGGATGCTGAAGTTACTTCTTTTTCTTAGCTTTCCTTCTAACAGTCTGGCCCCTCTGCTGTAGGACTGCTGAGGTCCACTCCAGGCCCTGCTTGCCGGGAATCACCTGCAGCAGCTGCAGAACAGTAAGGGTTGCTACCAGTTACCTCTTCTGCTATATTTGTCCCAGTAGGATGCCTGCCAAATGTCAGTATGTTCTCTCCTTTATGAGGTGACTCTTTGGATATACGGGGATCAGGGAGCTGCTTGAGGAGACAGTCTGTCCTTTATTGGAGCTCAAGTCCTGAGCTGTGAGCTCCATTGTTCATTCAGAGTTGCTGGGCAGGTACATTTAGGTCTGCTGCAGCAGAACTCGTAAACTCCCTTTTATTTTTTTTTTACCCAGGTGCTCTGTCCCTGGGAGTTAGGGCTTTATTTATGAGTTTCCGTTGTGCTGCTGCCTTTTATTTTTTTTCAGGGATGCCCTGCCCAGCGAGGAGGCAGCCTAGTCACTGTCTGCCTGCAGAGGCTTTGCTGAGCTGCTGTGGGCTCTGTCCAGCTGCCGTGTGATCTTCCCTGCAGTCCTGTGTATATGGGTGTAGTTAGAACTGCCTTGGCAATGGTGGCCCGCCTCTGTTATGGCGGACTCTCTCTGTAGTGGCAGGTTGCCTCGGCAACATGGGTTGCCTCAGCAACAGCGGGCTGCCTCAGCAATGGTCAGACTGCCTCCGTAGTGGTGGAGTGTCTCAGTAATGGCAAACTCCCCTCCCCCACAGAGCCAGACCATCCTGGGTTCAGCTGTGCTTGCTGTGAAACTCTCAACCCAGAGCGTTTTCAATTACTGTTTTTTTTGGGGGGGTGTGGGAGCAGGGGGAACCAGCCGAGCCTGATCACCTGGCTCCCTGACTCAGAGTCTTTTTTTGTTGTTGTTGTTGAACGGTCGACCCTCTCCCAGTGTTCCAGTCGCCTGTTGAAAAGGCGCCGGGATCTCCCGTGCCGCGACTCACTGAGCCGGCTGAAACAGTGGTATTGAGATTCCTGGCGGTTTTTTGCCTAGGTATCTCCTTGCCTGGCTCGCTATTTCAGATGAATGGGCGACTCTGCCGTCTCAGGGCTCCAATCGCCAGCTAAGAGGGCACCCGGACCAGTGTCTTTTGTACAGAGAACCGCAATGCCAGGGTGCGGACCAAAGCAGCCACGCCAGCCGAAACAGCCACGCTGGCGACCCGCTGGGGACCCTCCTGGTCTGTGGGCAATAAAAATCCATCTGGAAATGTGGCGTCCACTCACCCTCTGCACTTTCACTGGGAGCTGCAATCCTGAGCTGTTCCTAGTTGGCCATCTTTCCCCTACAATAAGTATTTCTTACTGAAGATAAAGAATTTTAAAAAGTGTCTTTAGAAATTGGAGCATCAGTATGCTGTGGGATATATCATGGTTAGAATGGCAGTATCACAGTCTTTCCCACTCCTCCTGCTAAGTTGGATTGAACAAACTCCAAGAGAGAACCAAATTGAATGAAAATCTGTCTGGTAGGAAGGCATTTTATAACACAGCTCCTTTATAAAGTGTCACTTAAGGCACATAATGCAAAAATCTCCTCAAAGTGTTCCCTTCAACGTATGGTGACAGCCTGAGGTAAGTCTCCAATTTGCAAGCTCTATCAGTGTGAAGATTTTTTTTTCTGCTTTATTCATTAATATATCACAAGTATCTAGGGCAGTACTTGGTACTTTATAGGCATTCAATAATTTACTATTCAATATATGAATAGGATCAAGTTCCCTGGACCCAGCTGTGCGCATTCAGACTCATGTCAATAGGGGGCAGAGGAGAGCTGCTTCAGAGGTCAAATAAGAGCTGGCCTGGCTAAAGCAATTCCAGGAGATTGACCGGATCAGAAAGGAAGCGATGGATATCACTAGTGAAATCAAAACTGGAGAAGAGGGAGAATATTAGCAGCAGTCAAGGACTAACCAAGCCAGGACTTAGGGCGTAAGAACAAGTTGATGGGGCAGCATCTTCTGAACCAGTTGAGAGAACCACGAAATGAATTAAGCCAATGTTGTCTCTGGTACGGGTATTAAATGGCCATGTCCTCTGATTTTAATATGATATCCATAAAACTGAGATGATGCAAAAATCTATCCATTTATTTTTTTAAAACAAACCTCCCTAAACTTCTTTTGTCTTGAATTTTGGGTCAATTTCTGAAGTCACAGATGACTTTAAAGCAAAAAGATGTGGAAATTTGGCACCCTGTGATTCGAAGTCACAGTTATCTCACTCACCCCCTCTCCACAATACATATCCCCTAATGCCTGAAATTCCCTCATTTGCAAGTCACCCCTTGAGGTTAAGTATTGTTCCCTTCTAGCAGTTCTCTTCTAATATGAATAGATATATATTCATATTAGAAAGTAGATGTTAGTAGAAAGTATATATATGTATATATATATATTCTGAACCTAATGCTAATGGATATTAATTTAGTGACAAACATTGAGATGATGGACACTGTTGAACTATTAAGAATAAAACAAAGGATAATCTTTGCCTTAAAGAAGCCTAAGAGCTAACATATTAGCATCCAGGTTAGAGGAAAGAGCCCACTGGTCAGGTAGCAGAGACAGAGTAGAGAGAGGGAACTCAACAAATTTTGTCCACTTTACAGTTTTGCCTATGACCTTTTCCGTCTAAAAGTAGAGAGGCAAGGCTGGACACCCAGTGAATGAAAAAGTTTGTATGCTCCAATTCTGTCAGTTTTAAATACTGATAAAGGCTTGCAAATGAATACACCAAGGAGGTAAATGCTCTCTCTTTCTGCTTTGATGCCTGGAACACTCCCTGAAGCAAGGGTAAAGAGCTATTCTTCAGGGAGGTCTTGCAGAGCAGTAGAGCACACATGATACAGAATCGATAGGGGGCTTTAAAGCCTCAGTCCTTTACCTTTGTGAATCATTATTTTGCAACTAATTTATCTTTTTACCTGTGCAATATAATAAATAATGAATCATTTCTTCATTTTTCCTAAAAGAAAGATATGTCTCACTGATTTTTAATATTGATTTGCTATAATCAACTTTCCATCCTGTTGTTCTCAGAAATGTGCACACAGGGTAGAATCCCTACATTGAACAACTGGCTTAAACCAAAAGTAACTGTTCTCTATCCCAACCAACTTGAAGAAAAAGAGGCAGATAGTGGTAACAGGGCTTCCTTTGTACACAATAATCTGTAAAATCCATTAGCAGAGTTTTCCAGTTAAGGCATAATACAGGAACAGTTGTTTTTGTCTGTTTTATTTCTATTTTATGCAACAGGGATTTTTATGTAGTTCCCTTAATAAAAAGATGTTTAAAATACCATACAATCTTAAATTAATTTGGTTTCAGTTAAGCCTCATTACTTATTACGTACACATTAAATACCTATGAAAATAAAATTTTATACAAAGTTCTACCATAAATCAGTACAAAAGCCAGGAAAAGAGCTCCATCATCAATGTATCCTGTTTTAAATCATTTTTCCCTCAAAATCTTCTATTTTGTTAAGAAAAAGTGAAGAGTTACAGAAATGAACTTATATAGATACATAGTGAACTCAAATGTTGAAACTTGGACCCACCCAGGCCTTTGGGAACCGAGCTTCCTAATCCACTGTCCAGCAATTGTTCATTATAATAACCACATGCAATTACATCACTGCTTCCTTAGATAGTAATCTGGTTTCCCTATAATAATATTAGTCCCCCACTGTCAAAGTTTATACTAGGGATTTGGGTTAAGTCTTTGAAAAGCAGCATTATAATGTTTAATTATTTATTGTTTTTCAATCAGACTTCTTTGCTCTAGCCAACAAAAAATGTGGTCAACAAAAAGGTATTCTGTTTAGAAATTATTCCTGTCTTCTAATATTTGCATTTGGCATCCAAAATGAATATACTAACAGATATTCATAGAGTTACAGGATTTCAAAGTCAAATGGGACTTTAGGGACTGCTATCCCAGAAAGGGATCTCAACATCAACATGTTAAGTGATTTTTCCAATGACAGTCATCTAGCTGATTAAAGAATTGAAATCAAAATATTTTTATGCTATGTCATGCCCAATTCAGATTTCCTTCTAATTCAACATCTACTTTCAAAAAAGTGTAATTTGAAGAATTCATGAAATGTTTGTTTTTTCTATCAACAATTAGGAACTCATTCAACTACTGAAGACGTGGGTTTTTTTTTAACTTAAGAGCAAAACTGAAAAGAAAACAATATTGCAAATTGAGATATTTAAAAGCTCAAAATTTTGCCTTTAGTTATTGGCATGACTCACGTGCTGTCAATTGCAAATGTTAATGAATAGGTATATGCAATAAGCCCACTAAAATTGTATCCTTGAAGCAGCTTGGAAGTAGACAGTAGATTGTTTCCAGAATCTTTTATATAGTGTCTAATTCATATTTAAAATATTAAGTGTACTCTGTTAGTTTTACTATAAAACCATGATGTGATGATAACAATAACTGAGAAATGTACTTAGTAGACACTTTGTACTTATTTTTCAGCACCTATTTCATAAAACCAAGACTTTCTCAGTTTTCTCAAAAACATTATTTAATTAAACAACTAACAATGATGCTAATACAATTAAGTCAGCCCATTTTATTAAGTTAAATGAGTTAGAAAATAAATCCCTTTAGGATGGGAAAGAACATGACAATAATAAAATGCAGGCAAATCACTGGTTTCCTTCTAACTAAAAATGCACAGTAAGCAGAAGGGTACAGAGGACTGAAGGACAGAGAAAAGATCTGGAATGGTGACAGAAAATTGAATGTCATCAGCTCATTGTTGGGACTTACCCAGAATCCTTTCATCTTATGGCTCAGTCATTCCCTATGCTCATCCACTGGTGCTGCAATAACAGAATATCTGAGAAATAAACAACAGAAATTATGTCTTTTAGTTCTAGAGGCTGAGAAGTCCAGTATCAAGATGCTGGCAGGTTTGGTGTCTGGTTAGGGACAACTCTCTGATTCCAAGGCTGTACCTTCAACACTGCGTATTCCAGAGGAAAGGACTGTTGTTTCTTATGTTGCAGAAGAGTGAAGGAAAGCAAACCCTTTTTTGCAAGACTTTTTTTTATGATGGCATGAATCCATTCATGAGTGAATGGACCCTGAACAACTTCCATTAGACCTCTATCTCTCAATACTGTTGCATTGGAGGTTACGGTTCCAGCCCATGAATTTTTAAAGGGGACACATTGAAACCATCACATCCCCTAAATTTGGAACTCTCACATGTATTCACTGAACCTGGACCCAAATAAGGTAGAATCACAGCATATTATCATTGAATCATAGAATCATAGCAAGAGAATCAGCATGTTGGAGATACTTTTAGATGCTAATTGCAGACATCACTTTTGTCTGTATTCCATAGGCCAGAAGTCAGTTAACAATGCCCCTACCTAACTGCAAGGTGGCAAAGGAAAGTAGTCCATGTATATATACAAAGGCAAAATGCAGTTTAATTTGGTAAACCCATAGCAGTTTCTGCCATACAGGTAAAGCAGCATAGATTATTCAAGAAATCTGTCCATAAAGTGGTAGAGGAAGAGAACATGAAATAAAAGCCAACATTTACCTTTCCATATATTAATTGGCTTTCTTTTCAAAAACCAAAATTAGTCTTAACAGACAAAGACTACTAGCTAACTACTCCAGTAAGAATCATCATTTTAATAGATATCCTCTAAAAATCTCTTTGGTTTTTATCCATAGATAAAAATTTTATAAATAATTCCTAGAGATTTAACCTTTGGGTACATTTTGTAGCCAGTTTCTTTCTTCTGGAGGGCTCATTATTAAGATATCTATGTAGCTATGGTATATGCCTGGGATCTCAGCTCAAGAAGTTCAAAATTGAATTCAATATTCCTATCCTCTACCCTTTCAGTTCTTTCACCCACCATTCCCAAGCTTTTAAAAATATACAATACCCTAGTTTACAGCCCTACTAAGATACCCAACACAGAAAGTCTAGAAGACATTATTATTACCCAGTAATCTTTATTTGCTTATCCCTTACATCTTGATTCTTTTTTTCTCATAAACTTGTCTTTGATTTGCCCTTTCCTTTCTATTTTATAGATAGCACCTTTGGTATCATCTGCTTGGGCTATCAATACTGCTTCCAAACTGTTTTTCTTCGCTTCCGTTCTTACCTATCCCCAGTCCATCCATCCTCCATGCTGCTCTCAGAATCATGTTCACATGTAACAACTTAACCCAAACTCATAAAGTAGGCTCTAGGTCATGGGTAACCTCCCAGCTGGTTAGTATAATTTCTTAATTCCAGTTTCTTCTTTTCTTATGACAGAGTTCAGAATTAGACTATGAGATAAAATCCATTCTCTCTTAACGTGATTGGCAATGGAGCTTCATAGTTTCCACTCTGCCTATCTCCCACCCCATCTTGTAAGCCTTTCTACATCCAAATCCTTTTTTTTTTTTTTTTGAGGTAGAGTCTCCTTCTGTCACCAGGCTGGAGTGCAGTGGTGCAATCTCAGCTCACCGCAACCACTGTCCACCAGGTTTGAGCGATTCTCCTGCCTCAGCTTCCTGAGTAGCTGGGATTACAGGCATGCGCCACCACACCTGGCTAATTTTGTATTTTTAGTAGAGATGAGGTTTCTCCATGTTAGTAAGGCTGGTCTTGAACTCCTGACCTCAGGTGATCCGTCTTCCTCAGCCTCCCAAAATGCTGGGATTACAAACGTCAGCCACTGCGCCCAGCCCAAATATGATCTTTTTTTTCTATTCTCAAGTAGTTACTCAAATTCTCAGATCTTTCATGCCCTGATGACTTTGCACACAGTGTCCCAACTGCTTGAAATGTCTATATAGAATCCTTTAGAACTCAGCTCAAGATTTTATCCTCTTTGAAGATGTCTCTGACCTCAGTTCCCTTGTACACATCTACAATACAGTTCTTAACATTTCATAATTTACTTCACCATTTCCCTTCACTCGCAGATACTTTAAACTTTAAACTGCAAGTAGCCAAAAAAATAATAATAATAATAACCCTGATTCAACTGGTTTACAATGATGTGAAGAATTAATTATTTTATATCACATAACAAGAAGCTCTTCAGTGGAGTCGTTCCAGAGTTGTTTATTGCAGCAGCTCACTGATGGTGTCATAACTCAAATTTCTTTCCAACTTTCTGCTGTGCCATCCTTAGCATGTTGTCTCAGCCTACTTCACATCATTGTTACAAGAAGTTTGACACAGTGGATATCATATCCATATATGCATGATACCATGCAGCAAAAGTAAAGAAAGCGACTCTTCCTCAGTTAGAAAATTTTCCATAAACCCCAAAGCTGAGTTAACTGCTCATGTTATTTGCCAGAATTGGGTCCCTTACGATAAACCAGTCATGTGACCAGATGGCAATCTGATGACTCAGCTTACATGATTGATTTAACATATTCAGAATTTATCTCTAAACTGGTCGTCTTCCTTTAAGGTTTTTGGTATCTGAATAAAAGCAGATTCTTTTTGCAGCTGTGAAGGGGAGAGTAGATTTGGTATAGACAAACCCTAAGTTTCTCTTCTGCACTGTGAGGACAAAATTAACCATCCATCTCTAACATAGAATATTACACATAGCATATATGATGGGTACTCAATTCATTCAATACCTGTCGAATGAATAAAAATAATCACACCACTTACGCGTGTATTGCCTATAGGTTAATTTACCTTGACTCCTATCCTTTAAATAGCAGATAATCAGAACAAGTCGTATTACACAAGATGTACTTTTGCTCTTTTAAAAAAATGGACTCTCTAACTCTCTGGAATTGGGTGAAGTGGAGGTGAATGACTTAACAGAATAATCTGATGTTCTGAAAGGTTTTTGAAACAGTATCGTGTTAAACCTATCTTGCTCATACTGTGAGTTGTTTTGCACTGATTTAACTATGCTGTTTATTGAAACGATTGAAAATGAAAGGCTGCATCTATTTATTGGGCAAAAAGTGTTTTCTGGGGAAACCTTGTTAAGCAACCACTTACCATCTTTTAAAATACGATTTTCTGCATCGAGACTCTCTATGAGCTTTGGGAAAATACTAAACAGTGTCTGATGCTTTTTTTTTTTTTTTTTTTCTGGCTTCTCTATTCTCCAGTTTTATTTTGTTTTCCAGGACTGTGAAGATTCAGAGTTCTTTGTATGTTGTATTAGTTAATGGATAAGCCTTTTATTTTTAGGCTCCATCTTAATTTTGTATATCTTTGTTCATCAAAAGATTACTCCTTTTGATGAAAATGTTGAAAGGGATTTTAATTGCTTTTCTTCTAATTCAATTTTACATTTCATGTACAATTAATATTTGTAAGAGAAAGACAGTTACTTTCTTGTTTCTTGTCTAAAGAACTTCATATGTGTTGTTTTTATTTCAACAAAACCAAGACTTAGATATTTCAATCAAACACTTGTTACATTTAATAACTCAGCATTCTTGTACTTGTTTTATTTTTTGATCAGTGAAAAATGAACAGCTTGCACAAATAGTGACTTGTCTTCAGATTTGACAGTCTACCTGATACACTCACCAATCTTGACAGAATGTCAAATAATTGGTGTATATTGCTTGGGTTAAGTTATCTGAAGTTGTTAAAGGGAAGAACCCTAATGTACATGTCACTTTCCTTTTTAAACTGAGCACTGTGCACATATGTTTCTGAGAGTGCTGTAAATGTCATTAGTTTACCAAAATGGTGAAACTTCCGTTTTCTTCCAACTAAAATTTACAATTATTTTTAAAGAGGCTGCTGCTCAATAAACTGTTGACATAAATTGATTGATAATACTGAAAATCACACAAGACAGTCTAGAGCATCAATTACTAGATATTGTAGGAACAGCTGCATAAGTAGATCAGTAGACTTCAGTGAAGAGAGAGGCAAGAAAGTGCCTAGGAAGGATATTGAGGAAAGAGTTTTATGTAGTCATTCATTCTTTAATTCAAATATCTATTCTCCAAATTTTTGTTGACTGCCTATTATGTACATAATATATAGCTCTTGTGGAGGAGATAGAAAATATAAGCAAGTTATAATAAACATAGATTAAGCAATGTGGTTTTTTTAAAGTCTTCTAGCTATTTCAGGCAGCTACCACAGACACTAGAGTCAATTTTTCAACTTTTTTTGTCTCAATAAATTAATTTTAAATATTTCATGTAGTGATTTTCAAGTCTTCCTTGATTGGATTATAAACCTGAATTCAATTTATTTATTAACAATTATTTATTATTGGACATAATTGTATCAAGTGTCTGCAGACCCCTTTCCAGGATCAAGAAATTTCAAGAAGTGAATTGGTGATTAGGTGGTGACTTGGGTAATCTTCTGGAAAATTTTACTATCCTTTCTCTGCTGAAAAGAAAAGAATACTAAGGTTTAAGGTTAAAGACTATACTCTAGTGTGGCTCTGACTGAAAGAGTGTTACTAAGAATTCTAATCATCTAACTTTTCTGCTTTGACTACTCTTTGTTGTATGACAAGATTGTCTTATGGCAGACATAGTATAGTTAATGCTAGACACTATGGTAGTCATTTCAAATATTACTTCGTTAATTGACAACAATTCTTTAGTCTCCATTTCTCAGATGAAAAATATTAATAGAGAGGCTTGGCATACTGAACTATTAAGAAGAAGAGCCAACATTTGCTCCGTGCATGATACCTTAGGACCCATCAATCTACTTACATATTATGAAAGCTATAAAAATTATAATAAAAGTTAGAATAATGTAATAGAGGGAGAACAAGATTTGGAGAAAAGCATACTGGAGGTAAAACTCAGGCCTCTACTAGGCTGGGTGGCCCTTAAAAAATTATTCAGCATCCCTGATCATCAATTTTATTACCTATAAAGGAAATATAATTATGCTTGAAACAGTCATTATTATACACACACACACACACATATATATATATATATTTTTTTTTCCTTTTTACCTTCAAGAATATGTTTTTGGAGTCATTTAGGAAGGATATGAAATATTGTCAAAGTTTCAGTTCCCAAGGTTATATCACAAATTACTAATTACACAGAATTTGGATCTCAGATTCCTGGCATTTGACTTCTGACTACTACAATTGCTCTTCTTGTCTTATCCCAATTGCAAATTTAAATTTAAGTTTAATAGTAGAGTTTGAAATGAGTAAAAGTAGCAGCAGAAAAATTGCTTGTATAAACAAACTAGTTTATGGACCGTTCAGAAAAGTTTTTGAAATAGTCTGAGTCAGAACAAGTTGGGAATATGTGTGTCATTTAGTGTCAGAGTAATTTAACATACAGAGAAACCTATCAAAATTCACAGATCGCCAGTTGATACATGTTTTTGCATTTCAACAGCCAACATGTATTTCACTCACATTCCTCATCTGCCTGGTAGCATAATACAGATCAAGGAAGTACAAGTAAAAGTCTTCATCCATTTCTTAGTTCTTTTAAAGGGTTATTTAATGTATTAATCCTTTTACATTGACTTTAGTATTCACACTAAAATAGAATTGAGTGTTAACAGAAACTCCACCTCTGACTTCTTCAAGTTCATCAGACCACTCCACAATTTGCCTTACTTTCCTACCAACTTTCTGAGCCACTCATGTATGTATCTGGGGTAATTTCTTTTATCACTCTCTGTATTTAGCAAGTCATTTGTGAAATGTTTCATGAATCAATACCCTTTCTTTATCTCCACTAAACCTTTAACTCAGTATGACATCATTTCCTTATTGCTAGTGCTGTTTTTTTACCTTGTCTTCCTAATTCAAGTCTCTATCCATCCCATGTCATTCTCCACATTGGTTTAAAACTAAATAATAATATTGCAATGTCTATAGTACAAAGATAAAAATTTTAATCACACACCGTATATAATGAATCACAGGATACATTTTATTTTATTATCAAGTGGTTCCGAAGCAACCACTTTGTTTCACATATGAAAATATTGTTATTCTCTTTAACTCATAAAGTAATCATTAATATTTTAGGACCTACCTCACTGTACCCAGATGCAAACCTGTTTCTACTATCTATTGGGTGTCTCACTTTAAGCAAGATGCTTGATTTTTATAAGACTCTTTTTTCTCAGGCATTAAAAATTAGAGTAATAATTAAGAATTAATGCAGTATGGGGCCACAGTGTTAGATAGCCATGCGATACAGAGAATTGAACCAGGAGTCATGCAGGCTTATATCTGTAAGAGTTATGAGAGCTATAATCCTGTCCCATAAAAAGAGCTTGTTTACCAAAAAAAATATTTATTGAGCACTTTCCATGAGTTAAGCTATATTGTAGTCTTCAGGGATACAGCAATGAATAAAAGAGACAAAAAACCCAGTTCTTCCTTATGTAGCTTTTAAGAGAAATAAAATATGTATGTGTAAGATATTGATAAGTACTAGGGAGAAAAATAAAACAAGTAGGAAACATAAGGAGTACAAGGGTCAGGTAGTTACAATTTTCAGCTTAGGGAAACAAGTAAAGGCCTTATTAAAAAGGTGACAAATGAAAAATACCTCAGCAAAGCGAGAGAGTGAACCACCTATGTATCTGAAGATAAGAGGGTTCCAGGAAGAGATAACAACATGTGCAAAGGCATCGAGGTCTATTTGGGATATCAGGGGACAGCAATGGTGCCAGGGTGGCTGGGTTAACTTGAGGGAGGGGAAGACTAGTAATAGATGAGGTTACAGGGGGAGAGAATAAGGGTACGGGCTGGTTTTATAAAAATTCCTAGGCATTATTGGAATATTAGCTTTAATCCAAATGATTAGAGGGCTCTGAGAGGATGAAAGTCATAATTTGGCTTATATTATCAAGAGATCAATTTTAACCTATTAAAGTCTGAAGTAACTATTGAACATCTTTTCTGGGATAGAACTGAAAATGAGAAAATTATCAACACGTAGGTAAGGTTTAAAGCCATAGTAATAGAGAAGGTCATAGGAGAATGAGTACAAATAGAAAGGAAAAGAAGTCCAAATATTTAGTGGTAATACCAATATTTAAAAATCAAAGAGATAAAGTAGAACCAGAAAAGAAAACTGAAGAGAAGTAGTCAAAGATATAAAAGATAAATAAGTGACCATGGACTTCTGTAAGACTATATAAAGTATTAAAAGAGAGATGTGATCACCTGAGTCAAATGCTGCAAATAGGCCATACTGAGATCTGATAAGCACCATAGAGGTCATTGGAGGTCATCAAAAAAGCACTTTCAATTGAGCAGAGGTAAAGCCTGATGGGAGTAGATTCAAGAGAGAAAAGGAGTGCTATCAAAAACAATTATTTTAAGAGTTTTGCTGGAAAAGGAAAGAGAGAAGTGTGGTAATGGCTGAAGAGGGACATGGAATATGAAAGAAGTTTTGCTTGTTTGCTTTAACAATTGGAAAAATAGCTTTTTAAATACACTGGTGGGAAAAATCAAATAGAGAGGGCAATGTTGATGAGACAGAAGAAAGAATTTCTGATTCAAAGTCCTTGACTAATGATAGGGTGTGATATTTGTAGCACTAGAAGATTGGTACACGAAGGCCATACATAGTAAGAGGAGAAATTGAAGAGTAGATTGGAACAGGCGGGTGGGTGCATGTGGTAATAGTTGTTTCTAGAGTGAAGGAAGCAAAATCATCTTTCCATGACTGTATTTGGGCCTCTTTATTTTCTGTAAGCAGCAAACTCAAAATCACTTACAGTAATAGAGAAGTCTAAGATTTTTTAATAAGACAACAAAGGACAACCCAGCAAAACAGATGATAAAAACAAGATAAAAGTAGGAGTATGATGTGCTAAAGAAATAAATAGTGCATCCTGGAGACTCAAATGTCAAGTGCAGCATTGTGGATCATTCTATTTAAAATTCTGATTTAACTGTTCTTTTTTCTTACTCAAATGAAGGTATAAAAATATAAAACTTTAAAAATAAAATTTTAATTCATTAGTGGGGCTGAATACTAGTTTTCATTAGGAAGATGAAAACATTGAGCAATATTAGCAGCATTTATGATCTGTACTATAGTAATATAGGAATGTTCAATTCTAATTTAATATACAATATGTTTTTGCATAAACCATATTTAAATGAATGGTATATTGATATGAATAATTACTATAGCTTTTCTTTAATGGACAGTATTAACCCCGTAACTATGAGAAATAACTATTAATCTCACCCAGACAGTAAATGTACTCAAAGTGTGGAATACAGTAAAATATGCACTGAACCAGTTTCACAAACATAAATATTATTTTCTGTCCTCAAAGTGTTTATATTCTTTTTTAGAAGAATAAGAAAAATATAAACAAGTCATAAAATATGAAAAGAACATTTATAAAATAACATTACAATAATGGCATGGTAATTACAATAGCCCTCAAGGAAATAAAAATAAAAATATCTTTAGAGTTGGATGAGATTAGTTGAGGTGAATTCTTAAGAGAAGATTTGAAACAGTGTTTTGAGAAGGTAATTGACAAGAGTAAACTGAAAAGATTCCAAGAACGAACTCATACAAATATAGAGAGGCTGAAAGGAGAAAGGAGTAGCCATATTAAGTTTCTAAAGCAGGACTCATTGTAAGGCTGAAGTGAGAAAGAGTTCCAAGTTATAACATTATAATTCTTCAGGTACTAACAACATTTTAACTGGTTAAAATATTTGAGTACATCTTTTAAAATAATTAGAAAATTATGTACCTTTTTCTACATACATTTTTATATAGACTTCAGGCAACAAGTTCCTCTGTATGGTCAATAGCCTACTTTTTTTTTTTTTTTTTTTTTTTTGAGATGGAGTCTCATTCTTGTGGCCCGGGCTGGAGTGCAATGGCACAATCTCAGCTCACTGCAACCTCCACCTCCAGGGTTCAAGAGATTCTCTTGCCTCAGTCTCCCAAGTAGCTGGGATTACAGGTGCCCACTACCATACCTGGCTAAATTTTTTGGATTTTTAGTAGAGATGGGGTTTCACCATTTTGGCCAGGCTGGTCTCCAACTCCTAACTACAGGTGATCCACCTGCCTCAGCCTCCCAAAGGGCTGGGGTTAGGCATGAGCCACTGTACCCAGCCTAATATTCTACCTTTTATTCCATAATGATTACCTGGAACCTAAACTGATCTTACAAATTAAGAAATAGAATTAGCATTCAGAAGGCAAAAGAGAACCTACTCTGTACACGGTGCTGTCTGTGTGTGTTTGTGAGTGTATGTATGTATATCTGTATATCTATGTATGTATAATTTTTCATTAGTAATAAAAAAATCAGTGTATTTAATTTTGAGACTTTTGTTCAATGTGATGTGAATGTATTGTACTTTTATTTCATTGGCTATTATGGCTTAGAAAAAGTTTTTGTTCATTTTCAGCAAATAGGAAATGAAAAGCCATTTCTTTTGTTGTACCTTTGTTAATAGGAACTTCTGAAAAATAAAATGTGTACCCTTTTATTTCTGTAATCATTGAAAAATCCTTCTATATGTATCAGAAGAAATGTTATTAAAAAGCTAAAATTTTGGTAACAAAGAAAACAACTGAATAGGGCCAAATGAACAGAAAATTCTTTCATGGTAAAAGTGATAACATGATTATAAGAAAATGGACAATTGCTAAATCAAAATGAGTGACTACTAAAGTCTATCTCTGATCCCTTACCATTCACTAATTCTAATAATTGTTGTATATGCCATCTCTAATCATTTAGACCTAAGAAGAATTTCCTAAAAATTGGATTGCCAAAATTTTTATAGAAACCATCTTAGAGTGTAACGACCTTCTCCTTGACACCCAAGAGTTACTCACACAGTTGCCACTTCAACATTCCCAATTCATAAGGCATTATGTAGCTATGCAAATTCTCCAGGCCTGACTCATGCTCTCGTGTGTGTTTCATCTGACCAGAAACAAATATTGGCCTTCTTGTTGTCCATCAGAAAGTGTCAAGGCACTGTTCTATTACAAAATAAATATATAAACGACTGAATGAATATTAAAGTTTCCATCCCAGTAAAATCTATACACCTGTTTTCTTCCAAACACACCGTAAGCCATCTTCCCTGTATATTCCCTCTTCCTGGAATGGCCATCCCTGTCTTTACCACCTGGTCCTTTAGTAGTCTTATCAGTAGTATGAAGTCTTGCTTGAACAACCCCAATTTTGAGAATTTCCCACTCTGCTGAAATCCTGTATCATAGTTTGTCTTTATCAGTTGTTTGGTATTTAAGCTTTTAGTCTGACATGTATGTTTGCATCTTTTGAAATCCCACACTTAGCCTAACATATTTAGCAAATACTTATCAGTATTTTTATTTAATTGGAGCTACAAAATCAGGCAGACCACAAACTTAATGGTAGTTTTGACCTTTCCTTGCTGAATAATCTTAAATTCCCTGAACTTCAGTTTCCATGGTGTAGAATGCAGATAATAGTAACTCTATCCTGACTATAATAATTAGTCAATAAATAGTGGTGTTGCTGATGCTTCTGATGACAATGACAGATAACAACAACATCAACAATGACTATTTTTTTTCATTCTTTCCCTTCATTGTGCTTGAACTGATTTGACATTTTCCATAACATAACCTGGATACTTTATTTATTCTTTGTATTAAAAATATTTCCTTTGTGTCAGCCAAACCCAAAGTCCCTTTGTTTCAGCCAAAACCCAAAGAATCCATTCAAGTTACGTCCCAAGTTTGATATGTTCATAATCATTCTCTATCACAGTGGATGCTTTTTTATAATTTTAGTACAATTATGATCATTTTTTGTCCTTACCCATAATTAAAATTATGTGATACTTGTCAAAGCGGAAGACTGACAAATAATATTATGAAGCAGAATTGAAAGACCAGAAATATACCCGATTATCTTTAAGAATTTATATCTTTTCAGAAAATTTTAAATCAGTAGAGGAAAGATAGATTATTTAATGAATGGTGTTTTTATGTTCAGCTGAGGGGGAAAAATGGATCCAAAGCTAGCACAAGCCACTAAAATACATGAGATATTTTAAAAGTTAGAAGACAGAAACAGAAAGAGAAACAATGAAAATATCAAAAGAAAAAAAATCAAAGACTTTTTATATTAGGAAAATACTTTTTAATAAATCAGTGTTATATATCAAATCTTTTCAGTGGTAAAGAACTAATTTATTTAATTAACACAGAATTCCTACAAACCCATCAAAATGGTTGAAGACTATAAGCAAATAATTCCATTAAAAATGTATACTGTCTGTAGTTCTTAAACACATGAATTGGTTCTCAACTTGAATTATAAAATAGAATCATATGCCACTTTCACCTATCAGATGGGCAAAAAATAAAGAAAAAATTGATGGCAGCCTACTAATGAAGATGTGTGGAAGCAGAATCTCAAATTAAAGATGGAAATTTAATTGTTTAAAATGTTATGGAGGTTTATCAGTTATCTTTTACATTTAAAAATACATGTATTTTCACAAAGCAATTTTGCTTTTAAGCAAAAATTTTCTTTTGCTAATTACAGATATACTAAGATATGTTCAAAATGATGTATGTATGATAATATTCATAGTAGTTTTAGTTGTAAAAAAATGAAAACAAATACTCATCAATATAGAATTGGTAAAAAGATTTTGCTATACTCATCTAAATAAAATCCCTTTTACTTTAGAAAGCACTCTACAAGCTAACTGTAAACTATCCCAATATGTATTATTACATTTCAAAAGCAATATGCAGTCTGTGTGCATAATATTCTACTTTTGATCTAAAAGAAGTATTTATTTACTTACCTTGAGTGCAGTTGCATAGAACATCTCTGAATGGATACAAAAGAAATTAGGTGCAATGTTTTTAGAGAGGAGAAAATAGGCAGAGAGAGAGGAAGACTGGAAACTTAATTTTTATTGTAGTCTCATTTGCATCTTTTGGATTTTGTAACCTAGATACATTGCCTATTTAAAAGAGTAAGAAAAGTAGATAAGTTTTGAAAACCCTATAATTAGCCATGTTTTGAGAGCAACAGCAACAGACTGTATAATCTCCTCAAATCTTTTTATATAAACACAGAATTTAGACCCTGCCAATCTGCCACTTAATTATTTTAATCATGTGGAAGGGAATGAACTTGAAGATGATCTTGCTAGATGTCTTCTGTTTGCCTTTTGAGACCCACTCCACCCTTTCTCTGCCTCTGACCTGGACGTTCCCTTCCATGGACAACGTCCAGAGTCTCTCTTGCCCCTGGCTTTTGGTTGTATACAGCCGATTGGCAGTCCTGACAGGAGATTACAGGGAAAAAAGAGAATTCAGGGTATGTATTCTCTGCCTCCCTATCTGTGATACTCTCCTTCAACTGGCTGTGTCTTCATGCTCCTTTCATGGCCGCTGACTTGTTCCTGAAGTCCCACACCTCAGGCCTGAGTGTTAACAGCATCAATGTCACTGGCCCCAATGTACGGTCTACTCTTTGTGATTTTCCTCCCTGCCACCTTTTTTAACAGTCCCATTAAACCTTCCTCAAGTTGTTTGAATGGTGATAATCTTCTGTTTAGACCCTGTTACAGTGGAGGAAGCAGATATTGTTGTTATCATTTTGCTGTAATTAATATAGGAATGAATAAAACTGAATGTTTAAACATTGGCATGAACCATGTACAAAAGCATAGTTATGGAATTTTATATTAACTTCAAAAGAAAATCTATGTTGAAACAGAGTCTTTATTCAAAACGAAGGCCACTCTGTTTTGTCTGCTTCTGTATATATACAGTCTACTGGTTTCAAAGGCCTTTCTCCTTTCACTTTTTCTTCTTTTAAATTCGATTGCTTGACATCTTACTATTTAATGGCACACATACCATAAAATAGAGAGTAGGTAAGAGTCCAATGAATTTTTTTTATTTAGAAGGGATGAAAAATATATTGTATCTCCTGTTAGGTGGCAATCTTATACTTCTGTTTCTTCCCAGTGCTCCATGGTACTTCACCTTTGTTCAAAAGTTGAATACAGATGATTGAGCTAAATATTGTAGTAACTTCCTCATTATTAATATAAGGGTATTCATGGTACCCCTACTTGGTTCGTGTGTTAGATGAATCATTTTTTACTCAGGGCCACGTGATATTATGACCCAGGAGTGGTAATTCCACAACACACAGCAATTGACAGTGGCCCTTTTTGCTTGTGGCAAGGTTAGATTTGTGTTATTTTGAATGACAGAATGACGACAAGACTTTTTAATAACTACGAAGTAACCATCACAAATTTTTTCCAAACAGATGTTCAGTGGTTATCTTGTGACAGAATACTCAAACAAGTTGTCAAACTTAAGAATGATTTGTGCATTTTCTTTTTAAAATGAAATTTTCAAATTTACAGCCTTTTTTGTGATGTCTAGTGGGTTGCCACTTGGCATATATCCTATTAACACACAGACACACGCACTTCATGTCAGGTGCCCCTTCAAGATAAAGGTAATTTTTCACAGTAATGGAAAAGCAAATATTATTTGCTTTAAATATGTTACAAAGGGAGTATTCTGAAAATGTTATGTTTGTTTGGATATGTTTGCATAACTACCTGGATTTGTTAACAGAAAATATGTAAAAGCATGATCTGAAAACATCTAGTGTCTGTGTACTTTTAAAACTTGGAGACAAAATTTTCTAATCTGTCATAAAATCTTTAAAATAATGAATTTAAAAGTATAAAGATTCAACGGCTTTCACTAGTATGCAAGAACAACTGATACTTATTGAGTAATATTGAAAATGTTAAGCAAAATTGTTAAAAATATTTGCTTAACTGTTGGATGGTATTATTGAAAAGTATTATCATTGAGAATACATCAATAGCATTAATACAGACTCGGGATTTCCTCCTCATGGGTCTCTGCATCTTTTTGATGGATCCTTCCCGGCAATGAAGCTAAGGAAATCAAATATTGGAATGAGACCTCAGTACTATAAAATATAAGCTAAGGTCCTAAAATATAAATAAAAATATTCAATAACATAACTCTCACTAAGTAGTATTAATTACTAATAATTGTTAGAGCAAAAAGTGCTTTTGATTAAAACATACAGTAAAATTATTTTTGAATAGTATTTCCTCTATCTTATTCTTTTTAACTTGATTTCAGTTTGTGTATGTTTTGTAATGGAATATATTAGTATGAAAGAATATATTTATAATTCCTTTCTGTTTTTGTTATATATGTTTAATATAAACACAATGATGTTTTGATATAAGTAGTGAAATGGTTACTATAGTCAAGCAAATTAACATATTAATCATCTCACATAGCTATCACCCATTTTGGAA
Source organism: Sapajus apella (assembly GCF_009761245.1). Classification (NCBI taxonomy): domain Eukaryota; kingdom Metazoa; phylum Chordata; class Mammalia; order Primates; family Cebidae; genus Sapajus; species Sapajus apella. The sequence goes on from NW_022437024.1 coordinate 6,626,904, forward strand.
TAAGAGCACTTAAAATCTACTTGTTTAAAAAATGGTTCAATATACAATACAGTATTATTAACTATAGTCTTCATATTAGATCTCCAGACTTATGCATAATATACAACTGCATCTCTGTTCCCTTTGACCCCCATCTCTCTATTTTCTCTCCCTGTCCACGTCTCACAACCACTATGCTGTGCACTGGACTTTCTTTTAGATCTCACATAAAAGTGCAATTGTGCAGTATTTTTCTTTTTGTGTCTGCCTTATTTCATGTAATGTTCTTTAAGTTTATCCATGTTGTATAAAATGGCAAGATTTCCCTTTATAAAGCTGAAAAATACTTTATATAATTATATATATATAATAAAATATTCTTGTTAGAAATTGAAAATATATTGAAACAAATTACATATAACAAATTATATATATAATGTATATATATAATGTATAATATATATTATATATATGTATTATCTATATATAATACACCTATATACATAATTGTGGTGGAGATATACATATATATATATATATATATCTGGCCAGGGCAATCAGGCAAGAGAAAGAAATAAATGGTATTCAAATAGGAAGAGAGAAAGTCAAATTGTCTCTGCTTGCAAATGACATAATTGTATATTTAGAAAACCCCATTGTCTGAGATATATATATATATGTCTCCACCACAATTTGTTTATCTATCCTCCCCCACCATTGATGGACATTTAAGTTGTTTTTATTTCTTGGCTATTATGAATAAGGTTGCCATGGATGTGAGACTGCAGATATCGCTACAACGTGCTGACTTTATTTCTTGCTGGGTACATAGCCAGAAGAGGGATTGCTGGATCATATGGTAGTTCTAGTTTTAATTTTTTGAGAAACTTCCATACTGTTTTCTATAATGGTTGTACCAATTTACATTCCCACCGACAGCATATTGAGTCCTCTTGGTGCCATTGTTTAAAGTTAGTTTAACCATGTATGCTTGCATTTATATCTGGGTTCACTATTCTGTTCCATTGGGCTATGTCCCTGCTTTCATGCCAGTACCATACTACTTTATTACAGCTTTGTATGCATATAATACTTTTTAAATTTTTGTTTTATTTATTTATTTTTATTTTACTTTAAGCTCTGGGATACATGTGCTGAATGTGCAGGTTTGTTACATAGGTATACATGTGCCATGGTGGTTTGCTGCACCTATCAACCTGTCATCTAGGTTTTAAGCACCACATCCTTTCCCCATTGCTTCTTTTTGTCAGGTTTGTCAAAGATGAGATGATTGTAGATGTGTGGTGTTATTTCTGAGGCCTCCGTTCTGTTCCATTGATCTATAGCTCTGTTTTGGTACCAGTACCATACTGTTTTTGTTACAGTAGACTTGTAGTACAGTTTGAAGCCAGGTAGCGTGATGCCTCCAGCTTTGTTCTTTTTACTTAGAATTGTCTTGGCTATACAGGCTCTTTTTTGGTTCCATATGAAATTTAAAGTAGATTTTTCTAATTCTGTGAAGAAAGTCAATGGTAGCTTGATGGGAATAACATTGAATTCATAAATTACTTGTGGCAATATGGCCATTTTCACAATATTGATTCTTCCTATCCATGAGCATAGAATGTTTTTCCATTTCTGTGTCCTGTCTTATTTCCCTGAGCCATGGTTTGTAGCTCTCCTTGAAGAGGTCCTTCACGTCCCTTGTAAGTTATATTCCTAGGTATTTTATTTTCTTTGTAGCAATTGTGAGTGGGAGTTCACTCATGATTTGGCCCTCTGTTTGTCTATTACTGGTGTATAGGAATGCTTGTGAATTTTGCACATTGATTTTGTATTCTGAGACTTTGTTGAACTTGGTTATTAGCTTAAGAAGATTTTGGGCTCAGACGATGGGGTTTTCTAAATGTACAATTATATCATCTGCAAACAGAGACAATTTGACTTTCTCTCTTCCTATTTGAATACCAATTATTTCTTTCTCTTGCCTGATTGCCCTGGCCAGAGTTTCCAATACTATGTTGAATAGGAGTGGTGAGAGAGGCCATCTTTGTCTTGTGCTGGTTTTCAAAGAAAATGCTTTCAGCTTTTGCCCATTCAGTATGATATTTGCTATTGGTTTGTCATAAATAGCTCTTATTAGTTTGAGACATGTTCCATCAATACATAGTTTATTGAGAGTTTTTAGCATGAAAAGATGTTGAATTTTATCAAAGGACTTTTCTGCATCTATTGAGATAATCATGTGTTTTGTTTTATTTTGTTTGTCATTGGTTCTGTTTATGTGATGGATTACGTTGATTAATTTGTGTATATTGAACCAGCCTGGCATCCCAGGGTTGAAGGCCGACTTGATCATTGTGAATAAGCTTTCTGATGTGTTCCTGGATTTGGTTTACCAGTATTTTATTGAAGATTTTCCCATCAATGTTCATCAGGGATATTGGCCTGAAATTTTCTTTTTTTGTTGTGTCTCTGTCAGATTTTGGTATCAGGATGATGCTGGCCTCATAAGATGAGTTAGAGAGGAGTCCCTCTTTTTTCTATTGTTTGGAATAGTTTCAGAAGGAATGATACCAGCTCCTCTTTGTACCTCTGGTAGAATTCGGCTGTGAATCCATCTGGTCCTGGGCATTTTTTGGTTGGTAGGCAAGTAACTACTGCCTCAATTTCAGAACTTGTTATTGGTCTATTCAGAGATTTGACTTCTTCCTGGTTTAATCTTGGGAGATATATGTGTCCAGGAATGTATCTATTTCTTCTAGATTTTCTAGTTTATTTGAATAGAGGTATTTATAGTATTCTCTCATGGTAGTTAATATTTTTATGAGATCAGTGGTGATATCCCCTTTATCATTTTCTATTGTATCTATTTGATTCTTCTCTCTTTTCTTCTTTATTAGTCTGGCTAGCAACCTATGTATTTTGTTAATCTTTTCAAAAAAACCAGCTCCTGTATTCATTGATTTTTTGGAGGGATTTTTGTGTCTCTGTCTCCTACAGTTCTGCTCTGATCTTCATTGCGTTATGACTCAGTGCCTAATTTGAATGTTGTCAGTTATCTGTGCTTTAGACTATTCCATGCCAAAGTTTACTTTTGTTAGGAAGAGCCAAAAGTTGGCTCAATTCCACCCCTCTACTTAGCATTTTATTAATGTAAAGCTTCTTGTAATTTTAAGTGCCACACAAATGGTATTGTACACCTATCTGATGCATGTCTTCTTTTCAAAACAGAGCTTTTCTACTAGCTTCTCTTACCAAGTAGAAATTAGTAATATTCATTCATTTTTTATGCTAATTCAACTGTTATTTAATGAACGCCTACTATATGTTAAGCTTTGTCCCACACATTAGAGATACAACAGTAAACAAAGTAAAAACCTCAACATCCTAATGGAGTTTACATTCTAGTAGAGAAAACAAATAATAACCAAGATAAATAAATAAGGGACAAAAACATTCTCTTGTGAGAAACAAAAACAAGGACCTATGTTGAGAGGAGGCAGTGCAATTTTAGATAAAGCACCCAGGGAATAACTCTTTGAAAAGACACTGGGGTAAAGCTATTTGAGGGAGTCAGCCATTAAGATATTGGCTGAAGAGCTTTCTCTGCTGCAAAAACAGTGAGTTGAAAGGTATTAGAGTGTGCTTAGCAATGTAGAGGAAGTGTGAAAAGCCAGTGCAGTCACGTGAGGTATGCACAGGGAAAGGAAACAGATCATGCAGGATCTTATAATTTTTGTAAGGTGGCTGAGTATCTAAATGAGAATGGAATCCATTAGCGGGATCACTTTGCCTGTTCTTTTGAGAATAGAATTAAGGAAACAAGGGCAAAAGCAGAAAAGTTACACATCCTTAAGAGGTTAGTGCAATAATCAGCTGAGAAATTATATTGTATTAGCTGAAGGTGGTAAGATATAGTCAGATTCTATTCTAATTCTAAATTTTATAATTCAGAATATTTTGGAAATTTCCATTCTTAATTTGGAGATAGAACTGAGAATTTACTGATAAATTGGATGTGAGATGCATTCATCATCTAGTGCTGCATAACTAAGTTTTGTTCACTTAAGAAACATGTATTTATTATGTCACTATTTCTATAGGTCAGGAATTCAGGTACCCCTTAGCTGGGTTCTCTACCTCAGGGTTTTTCTCTCAAGAGGCTATAATCAAGGTGTGAACCTGGGATCTACCCTCATCTCAAGATTCAACTGGAGGAAGATTTGCTTCCAAGCTCACTCAAGTGATTGCTGGCAGCATTTAATTCCTTGCCAGGAGGCCTACTTCATCAAAGCAAACAAATAAGAATAGCTAAAGAAAATATCAGCAAGACCAAAATCAGAGCCTTTTACAATCTAACCAGAAGTTTACTAACATTTGTCATAATATATAGGCTAGGAGGAAATCACTAGTTCCAGCTCACACTTTAGGCAAGAGTTTTACACAAAGTAGGTAGGATCATTGGAAGCTACATCAGAAGGTACCTCCCACCTAAGATATGCCAGGAGTCAGGAAGAGGAGGGAGGGTGGTGGTTGGTGGAGAAGAGTCAAGAACTTTCATGTAAATAACAATACATAGGATTATCTTACTTGATAAAGTCTCTTTTGATGTTTAAAATTTTATTTTCTCCCTTGAAATGCAGAATTGTAATTGCTATAAATTTTAAGTTCCAAATCCTTGTCTTAGATCATTTGAGCTACTATAACAAAAATGCCGTAAACTGAATGGCTTATAAACAATAGGAATTTATTTCTACCAGTTCTGAAGGCTACAAAGTCCAAGATCAAGATACCAGCAGATTCAATGTCCGGCAAGGACTTGCTTCCTGCTTCACGGACAGCTGTCTTCCCACTGTATTCTCACATGGCCAAAGGGATACAGGAGCTCTCTGGGATCTCTTTTATAAGGACACAAATCCCATTCATAAAATTTCCACCTACATGACCTAATCACATCCCAAAGGCTCCACTTCCTAATATCATCACATTAGTGCTTAGGATTTCACATATGAATTTCGGAGGAACACAAATATTCAATTGATAGCATTCATGCATTTATTACATTATTTAGAGGGAAAAAAAAGACTTTCAGCTTCCACTAATAATCTGTCAATGGCATTTACCTTATGCCAATTCTACTTGTATTTTTTTTACAATTCTGGAGTTCCCAGAAGTTATTCAGTCCCAGCAATGTTTATTAAGGATTCAAATGTGACTATTATTGCCTCACAGAGCAGGCACACAAGTCCTTGTTCTCAACAAGAACTCAGCAAAGGCAGTTGTTTATCTGTTCGTGTACTGAGTGATGTAAAGTTTAGGAATAAATACGTTTTTTAAAATATTAAATATTTTGGACAAATATCCAAGGTCATGAAGCAGCATTGTTTGGTGTAAATACCTGAAGTTTGTTGTCTCATGCCAAGAAAATCAAGGAAGCTGACACACAAATGAGTTTAAGAGCAAAGATTTAATAGGTAAGAGAAAAGAGAAAAGCTTTCTTTCCTGGCATTTAAGAGTGGAGGTTTAATAGGCAAAAGAAAGAGAAACACTCTCCCTCCCGAGGAGCTCCCAAGTAGTTCTTCCAGTTTCTTGGTGAAATGCATGGGAGGGTTTATAGAAGAGCTTGAGAAGGTGGTGTCTAATTTACATATGGCCCTACAGATGGGTTCAACCAGGTGTGTCATTTACATAGTACAAAGAAGCTAGCCACCCCACTCTAATCTTTCATTATGCAAATGGTTCCTCTACCTGGCCAGTGCCATGTTGCCTATTCCTTTACCGTACACTTGATTGACAAGAAAAGGGAAGATGGAGCCTCCATGTTGAACATGCCCGGCCCCCAGGTAACCTTTCCCTATTGGCACAGTTGCCAGCATTCACCTGTGCAAGCTTTCAGCTTGCTTATCTATGTCTGCAGCTTGATTTTTTCAGGCTGCTCTTTGTTAGAAAAGAAATGATTTGGGAGCTGCTTTTTTGTTAAAAGAGTATCCTTACCAAGGACTCTCTTACTCCCACTACTGCCTAAATAATTTCTTTTTAGCTCCTGTGTCATTTATACTGCAAGTAAATGGCAGAGCTGGATTGACAGTCCATCCTCTTTATATAAAAGTTTTCAGTTTTTGAGAACGTTGTAATCTTGAGAGACAAAACCAATGATCTTGAAACCATCAAAAAAATGGTTACTTTCAAAGCATTGTAATGTGAAATACAAGTACAATGGAAACATAGAAAAAGGAACAACAAGGGTGGACTGGAATAGAGAAACTGGCTGAGAGGAGACAAGACCAAACTCATGCCACGGATAATGTATAGAAGGAAGACACACAGATTGTATTGTATTATGTAGTTTGTGCATGAGAAATTATTTAATAAATATAAATATAAAATTGATGTTTGTAGAGGATAGTTAATTGCTTTCCTTTGATTCTCGAAAGCTATATAACACCCCTATCTTTCTTTCTGAATTTCCTTTTGGTTGGCAATTGAAGAAGTAAGAAATAAATACACATTCAGTGTGTTAATAATCTAACAATTATTATTTAGTGCTTTTGGCCATCAGAAAATTATCTCATCTTGTAGACAACCAAAAATATAGCCCATTCTTCAGTTTCACTTGTACTGGCCCCAGTTCCATGAGAGCCCCTTTCTGCCTATCCTAACCACATCACTGATTTTGGAATATGCGTGTATGTTCATACCACTCCAAAAATTTCCCTTGAGCTTTGTGCTGCAATTTTCCAGCAGGTACACATTCCCACCTCTCCATTTGTACTCACCTGTGCTGATTCTGAAACTCTTCAATCTCTATTAAATAAGAATGAGGTGCACTGATTTTTTTTTAATGAAAGGCCACATCTTTTATTCTAGATGCTGTTTCAATCAGAATGAATCCAATGATAGTCATAGCAGCATTAGCTGCCTATTCTAAGACTTTTTCAAGTCAATGTGAGCAAAGATAATATGGACTGTGCATAAATCTAGAGTTGGAGTAATCTCTTTTATAATAACTAAGACCTAATCAGAGTCCGTACCAAGGACTCTCTTACTCTCACTACTGCCTAAATAATTTGACATTTGGTATTACTTAATTAGAATCTAAATATGGAAATATGTGACAATAGTATTTTTAAAGTCAAGATATAAAAAAGTCTACATTATCTACTTTTTAATAACTTTCTTTAATTAACATTAAATATTAACATTAATTTTTTATGTTAACTATTTTATATCAATGTTCAAAAATGAAATTTAAACTTCTTAGGTTTTATAGACTAATACTTCCTGTTCTTATTTACTACCTTCATCTTATCCACCATAAGCTAGGTTTTTTATAGACAGGAAGGAATGAAGAAATGATAGGAATCAGCCGGTTAGGTCTTCCAATTGCTTTTCATTTCCAAGAGTGGATTAAACATTTTAGCATGCTACCTCTACTTAGGGATGAAAGAAATGTTAGCATGAAGCAATAATTTTCTGGGCATGTTGTATTATTTAGAGCAAAAGATATTCCCATAGAACTTGCTTATATGATGAGCCATGGGTTAAACCAAGAATAATAAGTAGATTGCAAGGTTAGTCTTACTTACCACCAACCCTGGTAACTTGTAGATGCTTGTTGTATGTATTATATGAATGTTGGATAAATTTTTCAAATAGATAAGTGACCTAAATACTCAGTAGAGATAGTGGGCAGAATTCTAAGATGGCCTCCAACAACCCTCCTCCTGGCCAGATCCCCTGCCGTACAGTGTGGGGAGAAGATATGATGAGTATCACTCTTGTGATTGTGTTACATTATATGGCAAAGGAGAGATTACCCTGAGTGGGCGCAACTAATCATTAGAACCCTTGAGCTCTTATAAGCAAAGACTTGCCTCCAACTGGAAGAAATGGAAGAGAAAGAGATTCAAGTGGAAGCAGAGTTTAATGCAAAGGGCTGCTCTGTGGGGCTGGCTTTGACGATGGTAAGGGCCATGCAGCAAGAATGACAATGGCCTCTAGTTGCTGAGAGTGGCCCCTGGCTGATAGCCAGTTTAAAAAAAATAAAAGGAAGGGGCGTGGGGTGGACTCTCCCTTAAAACCACCAGGATAGCAGGAACTAAATTCTCCCAACCACCTGAACAAGAGTAGCAGTGAATTTTCCCAGAGCCCTCTGATAAATACGAGTCTGGCCAATACTTTGATTTTAGCCTTATGATACCCTGAACAGAGCACCAGCCACACCATTCCTGGACTTCTGCCTTATAGAATTAGAGCCAATAAGTGGCCATTGTTTTAAGCAACTAATGAAGACTATCAGCACTCACTCTCATTAAAATTTGAAGGAACCCTAAGGAAAGAGAGTTTTAAGAAGTTTATCACCTGGAAATCTTAAGATAAAAATGTTTAGATGTGTAACTGTTCCTCAGACAACCCCCAAATTTTATAATTTACAAATTCATAAATAATTGCAGATAGAAGAGCAAGCATTTGAGACAAGGCAGTCCACTGCAAGGTGTTTTAGGCACTTACCTAAGTCTAAGGCATTTAGAAAGAGCAAAAGAGACTAACCTACATGAGAAACCAGTTTATAAACTAGCTATGTTAGGAAGTAATTAATTATTTTGGCTGTAAACTTTCTCCACTACAACAGACTTCTCAAAGAAAACTTCATGGGAAAGGGTGAAAGATTCTACTGCTTATACATCAATCAAATTTCATTCTTTGGATTACATATTGGAAATGCACTAGTTATAGTAAAATTTATATCTACTCAGTTGCATGTTTAACCTTTGCCTAAATTGAATGGACACTTTAATGAAATAAACTCATATTAACCAAGTCTGTGATGTACAGAGAATCATTGTTATTATGCTACATCAAATGCTATACTAAAGCTCTCTGAAACTAACACCAGAAAGGGAGGATTTCTGTTTTCTTTTTCTTTTCCGTTTTGAGACAGTCTAGCTCTGTCATCCAAACTAGAGTGCGGTAGCCCGATCTCGGCTCACTGCGACCTCTGCCTCATGGGTTCGGGTTGATTCTTTTGCCTCAGCCTCCTGAGTAGCTGAGGTTTCTGTATTTTTAGTAGAGATGGGGTTTCACCATGTTGGTCAGGCTGGTCTCAAACTCCTGACTTCAAGTAATCTGCATGCCTCAGCTTCCCAAAGTGCTAGGATTATAGGCATGAGCCACTGCACCTGGCCCTTCTTTTTTCTTAATGACTTTTTTCTACATGTTATATTTATTAAGGCAGCATAATATCATGTTTAAGAATAATGACCCTGGACTGAGGTAAATGCAGATTTGAATCTGACACTTAGTAGTTGTATGGTTATGAAAATGTTTTTTTTTTTTTTTTTTTTTTTTTTTTTGAGTCGGAGTTTCGCTCTTGTTGCCCAGGCTGGAGTGCAATGGCGCAATGTCGGCTCACCGCAACCTCCGCCTCCTGGGTTCAGGCGAAAATGTTTCTAAACCTCTCTGAGACTCAGTTAATTAATATGGAAAAAAGAATGTTTAAAAATATTGTTGTGTAGGTTTTAATTAATATTAATTGGCTGGGTGCGCCGGCTCACGCCTGTAATCTCAGCACTTTGGGAGACCGAGGTGGGTGGAGCACGAGGTCAGAAGTTTGAGACCAGCCTGGCCAATATGATGAAACCCCAACTCTGCTAAAAATACCAAAAAATTAGCCAAGCATGGAGGCACGCACCTCTAATCCCAGCTACTCAGGAGGCAGGAGAATCGCTTGAACCTGGGAGTCAGAGGTTGCAGTGAGTTGAGATCGTGCCATTGCACTCCTACCTGGGCAACAGAGTGAGACTCCATCTCAAAGAAAAAATACATAAATAAATAAAAATAAATATAAAAGATTAATTGAGATTATATATATATATATGGCACTTAGCACACTGCCTGGAATAATTAAATCACCCAAAACATCTTAGCTATTTTTTGTTCTTGCAATATGAAAATTAGAAAATGCAGATTATTGGACTTGAAACTTCTGTAGAAGCTAAGAAATTAAAGTAAAAAAAAATGCAGATTAGCATAAGTGTCAAACAAAGTGTGTCACTAGCTCCAGCATTCAGTCTAGGCCCTGTTGAGATAGGCAGTAGTACTGGCTACTGGCTAGGCATGCAGATCCTGGACATTGTATTAGGGTAAAATTCAAGATCTTCCACTCATAATTTACATTACCTTACACTTTCTAGGGCCTGGTTTCCTCAACTGTAAAGTAAATACTAATAATAATACTTACTTTTCTAGTTTGCTGTGAGGATCAGATGAGTTAATACATGAAAAACTCTCAGAACAGATTTTGGAACCTAGCTGCGATATAGAAGTATTAGCCATTAGTGTACTTCAGTGGTAAATATTCTTCAAAACTGTGTGTTTATGTGTATGTATGTATATAATTTGTGTGTATTATATTTATATAGGGAAAAAGGTGCATTATAGATTTTGTGCTATACCTTACTTTATTTAAAAAATACAACCTACTTCAGTATCTTTCTCAAAAGTAAGTAGCATATTTTCATAATGTCATTTTTGCAGCTTACCAGTATTATATAGTTAATATTATTTATTGATTTATTACATTATAATTTATTTTGTTACAGTTAACCAAACCCCTATTGTTGGACATTCAGCCAAATATTGGACAAAATATTGTTTCCAATATTTTCCTGTTACTATATATTTCCACTGAGATGAACTTCCTTGTAGTTAAATACTTGCATTGTCCTTCGTTATTTCTTTGGACTATTTACATTGGGTGGAATTGATAGAACAGAGAATATATATGAGAATATATATTCTACTTACTTTGATCTACATTGCCAAACTGCCTTTTATTAAGGTTGTAAGGATTTACACGCAATTAGCAACAAATAAGAGTGGCTGTTTTCTGTATTCCCACCCTAACTTGTACCCTAACTTGCTTTGGTACTAGTGTCTAATTGTTGGGATAATTGAATTATGAATGAGGTTGGGTGCATTTTTCTATTAGCGTTTCTTTAGTATTTCCTAAATTTTGAATGGTTTATTATTTTAAGATGGTGGTTGTTTCATCTGCATTCCAAAGAATTCCATTTCTCAGTAAGGCCCAACAGGAAGTATATCCATTTACCATTGCTGCTGTAACAAATTATCGCTAGCTTAGTTCCAGAGATTAGAGTCCAAAAAATGGGTTTCATGAGGCTCGAATCAAGGTGTCAGCAGGACTGCATTCCTTGTAGAGGATATAAAACATTTATTGCTTTGTTGCTATGGCCCGAATGCTTGTGTCTCCCCAATATTTACATATTGAGACCTGATCACCAAAGTCCTGGTATTAGGAAGCGGGGCCTTTGGAAGGTGATTAGACTGTAAAGAAAAAGACCTCATGAATAGGGTTACTGCCTTTATAAAAGAAACTCCAGAAAGCTAACTAGCCCTTTCCATTATGTCAGAACACAGTTAAAAGATGCCATTGTGAACCTAGAAGTAGGTTTTCACCAGACAGAATCTGCTGGCACCTTGACCTTGGACTCCCCAGACTCCAGATCTGTGAAAAACAAATTTCTGCTTATAAGCTACCTAGTGTGTGGCATATTGTTATGGCAGCCTGAGTGAACTAAGGCACTTGCCTCTTCTAGCATCAAGAGGCTGCCCACATTCCTTGGCTCATATCCTTCTTCCAGCAATGGCATCACTCTGACCTCTGCTTCTGTTATCACATCTCCTATTCTTCCCTCTGACCCACCTGCTTCCCTCTTATAAGGATGCTTGCGGTGACTTTGGACCCACCCAGGAAAATCTCCCCATCTCAAAATAATCCTTACTTAGTCACATCTGCACGTTATTGTGTAAGTAACATATGGGCAGATCCAAAGTTACAATGCAGACATCGTGGAGGGGTGGGTGCGTTATTCAGTTTACCATAGGAAGTTACTTTCATTTCTTCCTTGTGTAGCCTTTACTTTAATCCACAGTATGTTAGCTCATCTTTACAAATGGCTGAAGAAATTTAATTCCAATATTAAAGTATAAAGGGTCTACAAAATATTGGCTATTCAGAGATACTACCCAGAACAAAAAACAAACCTTTTACAAAAAATATACCTAACACACTTAAGAGCATCATAGAAAAAAATGTGGCTTTCCCTTAAGGGTATTACCTGCACATTGTATCGATCTTATGATAAACCAGAGTGAAATCAAGTAAGCAGTCGTTTCTCTCTTATTCCCGTCTATTTGCATTATCTCCATTATCTTAATTCAGGCCTTTATTTTGTAGATTATTGACAGAAGATAAGTCAAAAAGCATGGATGACTCTGAAATCTGGGCCAGTGCCCACAGGAAAGCTGAATGAGACAACTGCATATGTTTTTTGTTTTTTATTTTTGTTTTTGTTTTTAGGCTGTGAGAGAATCTAAAACTTAGGGCCAAGTTTAAAAGAGAGGAAGTTTTAAATGTGGGCTCTCTGGTTTTATTCCAAGTAATGTCAGTTTTTTGGCAAGTTGAATTTCTGACTCAGGAATTTCTTCTCGCTGATTAAATTGGCCTCATTTCAACACATAATATTGGCTGCTTCCTAAAGATTAACTTGCTTACCAACAATATAATCTATTCTCTTTATTACTAGTAAAACTAAATTATGCAGCATTGCATTCTTTTCAATGGTTTGCAAACATGTTTTAAAAAATAAATGCTGTAATTTATAAAATGCTCTTTTCACATAGCATCATTCTTTGTAAAAGAATGCTATAGCCTTTCTTGGATATACTTAAAAATAGAGTTTTTCTATAAATCACAGGATAATTCAGTAATTAATAATAAGAATATATTTGATTTTGTTCTATTGTTAATAGTCACTGTCATCAGCATTGATTGCTTTGATCTGATTCTGATTTCTGTCATTCTTTCAAAGTTATTAGATTTACTTTAGTTATTCATTGTCATGGTATATCCTACATACCAAAATATTATAACATACAGAATGGGCTATTTCACCAGTTGATTTTTCATGCATACTTACAGTAGAGCATACCAATTTTAATAACATATCTAAGGGAAATTAATTATATAAGGCAGCAAGAAACTAAAGCATTACCTCCCTTTGACAATGAGTAGCTCAGCAGCTGAATAAAATTCTGAAAATAGAAATTATTAGACTCCCCTCTGTCATAAAGAAATATTTCACCTTTAATGCCTCAATCCAGGTTTTCCATCGTATAGATAAACTTAGCATAAGCAACATGAGGATTCCTGTTAAACATTTATACAGGAGAAATAATACTTCCTGATTAATCACCAGTGGACTGCATCAGTGATTATATGATGGTTATGTTTCTAATGCAGGTGTTCATAACTTGAATGGAATTTAATAAGCACAGGTAGTTTATCAGAGTTTATTCTCTGGTGCAAGCCAAGGCAATTAAGACAGCTTTGTGTTCATGTAATCACACAGCATAGAATGTAAGAAATGGGAGAGACGTCATATGTCTTCATGACCTAGACTCACATTGTACAAATGAGGAAACTGAAGTCCAGAGAGGCTTGAAGACCATCTGCTCCAGACCCCTTTGTACTATCCATAAATGAGTTGTTGACGGCCTTAGAGCTGGTAATCAGCAGATCTACAAAGATGAGACAGGCCCTCTACTCCTCCACTCTGCTCTTTACTTGGTCTCACTTCCTCCCTGCCATTTGACAGATATTCAGTGTCCTTCCCTCTTCTTCACATCCCAGACTATCAAAGCCCTGATCTCAGATCATTACGCTTTGCTGTATACTGAATTCTATGATTACCTTCCCCAGAATTATTTGGACTAACAAATTATACATTGTGGATTTGTGGGGTGAAAAATTGTCTGACTTTATTGAATGAATAAAATTTGAAAACGGGCTGCCTCAAGTGTAAAGCTGCCCCTGAAGTACTGCTGTTTTATTTTATTTTTATTTTTTATTTTTTGAGATGGAGTTTTGCTCTTGTTACCCGGGGTGGAGTGCAATGGTGCAATCTCGGCTCACTGTAACCTCCACCTCCTGGGTTCAGGCAATTCTCCTGCCTCAGCCTCCTGAGTAGCTGGGACCACATGCACGCACCACCATGCCCAGCTAATGTTTTGTATTTTTAGTAGAGACGGGGTTTCACATGTTGACCAGGATAGTCTCGATCTCTTGACCTCGTGATCCACCCGCCTCGGCCTCCCAAAGTGCTGGGATTACAGGCATGAGCCACCATTGATCTTAAAAGTTCAAGATCAACGCTAGCAGATTTAGTGTCTGGTAAGCACCTGTTCCGCATAGATGGTACCTTGTATGTGTCCTCATATTGTAGAAAGAGAAAACAGCCTCCCTCAAGTCTCTTTTATGAGGGTACAAATCCCGTTAGGAGGCCTCCTGACCTAATCACTTTCCCAAGTCCCCACCTCTTAACACAATTGCAATAAACGTTGGGTTTCAGCATATGAATTTGGGGGGAATATAATATTCAGACTGTAGCAATAGGTCTAAATTGTAAATGACAATATAACAAACAGCGACAAACTCACTACCAAGTTTAAGAGATAACAAAATATGAACTTCGACAACTCCTATATTACCTATGTGACCTATGCAAATCATATTCATTTAGTCTTTCGTGTCAGGAGGAGAAATGACTTTTAAATTGTTATTCAAATTCACTTTTTTTGCATGCCCTTATCACTAATGTTTACACCCCTAAAAATATATATTATTTAGTTTTATGTGTTTTTAACTCTGCATAAATAGAATTGTGTGTGTCTTCTGCAAATTTTGTGTGGGCAAAATTATCTTGAAATTCATGCAGACTTTTGTCTGTAAATTCTAGTTGGTTCAATTTCATTATTTTGTAGTATTCTGCGGTATAAATGTATCACAATTTATCTCTTCTACTTTGGATGCCATAAATATTTATTGTGAGTACTGATATTTTCGGATTTATTTCTATCATTGTATTTTGTCTTTTCTGATTACCTACATTTTTTGTTTCTTTTTTCTTTTCTTTCTTATCTTCTTTTGAATGATTTTTTATTTTTTATTCCATTTCTCCTTTGATTAGCTTGACAGTTGTAGCTCTATCTAATCTACTAAATCTATGTTAGAAATTGTAACATCTACACTTATCAGAAATCTAAGACTGAAAAATAAGAAACTTTCTTCATCTATTCATTAATTCAAAGAATTGTTATATCTCTTCAAACACCTCTGTCAAAAAAACATACAAACACCTTTTGGAAGTTCCTACTGGAACTGCACTCTGAAATCTTCCTTCTTGGTGAATTTAGCATACTTTATGTGTGTTTCCATCTTAGTGACATTTAGAACAATCCAAACAACTTGTTTCCTAATTTGCATGCTATTGCTGTTAGGTGTTAGAGTTCTATTTTATTGTATATTTAGCTTTACAATATGTTGTTATCATCTGTTTATTTAGTAAATATTTATAGCTTTTGCTTTCTTCGTTTATCATTTCTTCTTGCATCTTAGCTTTTTTTTTTTTTTTTTTTTTTTATCTAGAATCACTTTTCTTCTACTTGAAGAGGCTTCTTAGTGGAAGGGTGTTATTGCAAACTCTGGCCCTTTTGATTTTCTAAAATAACTTTAGTTCATCTTCATTTGTGAAAGATATATTTGCTGAATATACAGCTCTAGGTTGGTGGTTGTTTCCTTTCAGTAATTTGAAGATACTCTATGGTCTTTTGACTTCAACTGTTGCTGTTGAGAAATCATTCATCATTCTACTTGCTTCTTTTTAGGTATTCTTTTCTTCTGGCCATTTTTAAGGCCTCTTTGTGTCTAGATGTGTTTGGATGTCAACTTGTTTTTATTTATCCTGCTTGGAATTTGAGCTTTTGGACTTTGAATATAAGTGTTTTTTATTAACATTCTAAACTTCTGAAAATATCTCAACTTTTATTGCATTGGATACTGTCTTTCTTTTATTATTTCTCTGCTCTCCTTCTGGAATCCAATTAGATACATATTAGATCTACTCACTCTATTTTTCCTGTTTTATTGTTCTTTTACATCCTTCTTTTCTTTGTCTTCCTATGTTAGATTCTATATAATTTTTTTAAATTTTATTACTGTTAATTCTCTCCTTGGCTATTTCTAATATTCTACTGTGTGTATATACATGTCTGTATATATTATACACAGAGCAAGAGAGAGTTTTAAATTTATTTTAATTATGTATTTTTATCACTGAAAGTTATTTTTATTATTTATTCTGTTATTATTCTGTTATTAAAGTGTCTTGCTCCTATTCATCTTTTTCATTATCCCTTAGTTCTTTTAAAAATTATTTAAATGTTTTAGGTATTATTATTTTCTGTGTATGTCTGATAATTCCAACTGCTAAAGTTTTTATAAATCTAATTCTTTTTTCTTTTGTTGCTACCGACTCTGATTTATAGAGCAATTGGAATAATGTTCTTAACATTATCACTTTCCATCTTGAAAAACTCAAATTTCTGCTTTCAACTCAGAACGTCTTCAGGGTTTGTATCAAAGTATTGATTTTCAAACTTCCTTATTTGTAGAACCCTTTTAAAAAGGAAGTTTCATACCACACAACAGTGTATAGATTTTAAAGTTAATTTTATTCATATAATTGCTTTGCATAAGTTTAAGTTTGTAACGTTTGTTACACATTTAATCGGCTAACTCTGTTTCAAAAAATATTTTTAGTGAGTGCCTTCAAAAAGCTTAAACATTTGTCGGACGGCATGATGACTAGATGGATGGGTGATTTATTTAGAAAAGCTTGAAAGGTTCGATAAATAGCACATAGGGAAAAGTCAATAGCAAACCACTTTACTTCAGCATAAACAGGAGAAAGTCCTCTTAAGATGACTCTAAGGTCAGATAATCACCATTACCCTTCTCTAACCTTCATCTTTTGCAAACAACTAATTCAATCACACACAAAGTAATAACATTTGACACAAATAGAGTTAATAACTTCTTTTTTAACTTTGAATGCTCCTAATTTAATAGAACTAATATGAAAATGCAAGAGTGCATTTCTTAAAAACAAAACATAATCAATAGGACTATTAATTTTCACCTTTAATTGTTATTTTTATTGAGCTCACTTTTGAAATTCACCATTTTTTAATTGTGTTTCACATGTTATGTTTGAAATGCTCAATGACAGGAAGCCACGAACATATGATTTGATAGTTAACTATACAGTCTCATAATTCAATCAAACAAGTTGGAACTATCTGTTTGCTCAAAACTGGCAAATCAATATTAAATATACAGGCACAATTTCAGGGAATTGATTTGACTCCTCCTACCCTTAGAATAATTCCAGACATAGGTATATTATTCTGGAAAGAAACCCAACACACAAAGTGTTAACCTCCAAAACCACAAAGCAAGAGTGCAAAGGGTAGTATTTCTAGTTTCAAATTCTATCTACCATTGGTTTCCTTGTTGGTACTTGGATGATTTCCTCAGCCAGAAAAAGAGTTTCTTTTACAAGATTTAATTTACAGATAATTTTTTCAGAAACTTTTCAACTATGTAAAGCAAAGTAGAACTGAATTAAGAACCAATGTAAGACAAGATTTACCTGACAAGGGTCTTTATTAACATTTGACTTTTGATAAATTTGGTCCTTCCCTGGGAATCCACAGAAATATGTTTCTCATGTTAGGTAGTTAGATAGACATTAGAAGCTGGGAAGGGAGCAGAAAGTCCATCTATAAAACTGCACCTGGCCCACCTAAGTTCAACTCTGGAACTACCCTAACTCCACCCTAACAGATGGAGTTTTGGTGGAGTCTGTATCCAGCACCTCATGTAGAAGGAGAAACTAGAGCACAAGTGGAAATCCCCCAAAATAGCACATGCCCAATAATCTAAAGCTCTTTCTTGGAATTGACCCTAAGCTCATGATACCATTATTATAACAAAATTTGCATGTGGTTTTGCTCCCCTGAGTGAGCATTTTTTAAATAAATTATAGGTAAAAACATGCAGAGTTTAATTTTAGCTAGATAACCATAAACGGCCAATCAAATGACATCATCCTGTCACTCAGACACACCCGAAACCTCAATTTCTCCCCCAAAACCCCATAAAAACACCTTGAGTTTTGTAAAGAGGTGCTGATTTCGCTTCACAGAAATCAATCTGCTCTCCCTCTGAGGGTGTATTTCTGTGCTCCAACAAACTTTGCTTTAAGTTTGCATTTTGGGGTTAGTCTGCAATTCTTTGTTTACTCTCACAAGAACTAAGAGTGCTGGTGGAGAGCTCCAACTCTGTTGATCTCCTTGGTTAAAGAATCCATTCCAACACAGAGTTCCTACATCACAGGATCAAATGTTCTGGTGGCCACCATCTTGCAAGGACTTTTAAATATTTCTGATATACTCTACTCACTACCTCACAACTGCTAAGTATTCTTCCTACTTGCCTTCAGAAATGCTTCACTTTAAATGCTTAAAAGGATATTCTTGAATATCCTTATATTCTCTAGTTCAATTGATCTGACTGATACAGTTCCTTAAACTCAGCTTAAGATCATTATTTGTGAAGCTGCAGGGAATAACTAGCTACTGTGACTTCTCCCTTATTGACTCTAAATACCACATTGTGATTCATTGTTGTACCTCATGATCTTTCAGCAGTAATATTGTGTGATTAAAAAACAATTTCCATCCATTTATGATTCAAAATTGGTTGCTCAAGGAATGAATTTCATAAAAAATAATGACTTTAAGTGCTTCTATGAATTACTTCTTAAGAAATATTTTAATCCTATCCTTGTTGCTGTAAAGAAGACTCTAAAGGAAGAAGTATGTGCTTAATGACCAGAAAATGAGCCAATTCATTGAAGTGAAGCTGAGCAGCTTAATTTTGTTGGTTAATGGTGAGTAATACACAAAACAAGCCAATGACTAAAATGTATCTTAGGGAGAAGAAAAAGATCAACATGATTTTATTCCTCTGAAATTATAACATCATAATCTATCTTTGCAGCAAAAGGATCTCTGGAAACAATTATATACATTCCTTGATCATTTACCCAAATTGCTTCAATCAGCTAATTAGATAAAGCCTTTGTATTATAAATATTTTCGATCTTTATTCACAGTTAAATTTGCTTCCTATGTCAATGTGACTGGCAGCTCCTCTGTCACCCTCAATCTCTAAACTATTGCTTCTAATTTGGAGGTGCTGGAGAGACCCATTTCTGAAAAGGAGGCTCTTACCTACAAAGCAGTTTACAGCTTCTTTGATTTCAGTGCAACAAAGCTTTTGACACTGCATAAAATGGAAATGATTATTTCTTTTGGGAAAGAAAAGAGTGAACCCCCAATGGGGGGAAAATGTTTTCTTGAAGTACTCTTACAAACTTGGTAATTAATGGCAGTAAAACTGCTTATTTAAAACTATGACCTTTTCAAAGACATGCTGAATATGCTCAAATTATCCTATACTTGTAATCACTTTCAAATTGTAGTTGAGGTTTATTTAAACTTTTAAATATATTACTCTGACTTTTGTCCTATGGATGCTTATCTTAGCCCCTTTGGATATTTTCTAATAACTAATTTCCACAAATTTCTTTTACTAATCAAATTATTTTTTCTCTCTTTCACTTCTCTTCCCTTCTGTGTTTGGTTTATTATATTATCTTTTGATATTTCATTTTATTTTTCTACTCAAAAGATGAATGTATGCTTGATTCATCTATGAAGTCTCCTTTTTAAAAAATAAAAAATAAAAAGCTTATTACACATACTGGTTACTGTAATATCAGATATGTCAGCACCTCTTATTACCCAGCTATCTTCAGTAAGTGTTTAAAACTTGTCAAGTGAGGTAAAACAAAATGTAGCCACCTGCTACTCTTTTTTTTTTTCATTTGGATTTTATGGCTTTCTGAGACATGGCATTACCAACTTT
This sequence comes from Sapajus apella, assembly GCF_009761245.1. Taxonomy (NCBI): domain Eukaryota; kingdom Metazoa; phylum Chordata; class Mammalia; order Primates; family Cebidae; genus Sapajus; species Sapajus apella. The sequence continues at coordinate 6,646,801 of NW_022437024.1, forward strand.
GTCATAGGCTTTAGAGTCATATCTAAAATTTACTCAAGAGTTAACGTTCAATATACTTTATTTCTTTATCACATTTTTCTATTATATCTTCTCTTTTACTCCACACATCCTTCTGCTTCTGACCATAGTGGGTGGTAGACTGCCAATTTTAGGTATAGTGGGATGTAGACTGACAATTTAAGGTGTAATAGAGTAAACAACTTGGGAGATATTATTTATAATAATATAAGCATGAGTGAACGTAGGTGACTGACAAAGAATCAGTTAAGATTATAACTGTTATAGATCTAGATCAGTATTTGGGTTGAGGTAGTCAAGGCCAAGCAGAATATTTTTCAAGGCTGCCAGTTAGCGAAAAAGTGTTCAAGTCAGGACACAAGGTCAAGGTAGGAAGACACAGAGTCCAGGGTCTCTACTACTTGGTCAGAGAGCTTTGAAGTAGAGAGTTGCTAATAACTTAGAGATGTACATTCTGACTATGTCTTCCATGCAACCACAGCTCCATGAAGTTAGGGCTTAGTGGTCGAGTAAATCTGCAGAGGGCTGAGTGCTTTGTTCCAACCATAGAAAGCTGTGGTGCGCTTTAGAATGTGAAGATGCTGAAAACTCCTGTGCTTTAGAACAATGTAGTTTTTGTAGCTTTTCTCAAACCAGTTTGACCTGTTGACTTTCTCTAAAGGAATACTCTTTGGAAACTAGAGCCTAAGATGTATCCTTACCACCTCACCTCTCAGCTTCTTAACTGGTCCTCAAGTTCTGGAAGCCACACGGTTTATTCCTCAAAGAATCCTTTACAGCTGTTCCCTCTTTCCAGCCGCCACCCATGTTTACATCAGTGGTTCTCAGTGTCAATAGAAGGAAGGAAAGATGGACATAGCTCACATCAACAGGAGTATGCGTGGTTTCGATAATCAAAATTAAATATTATAATGTTTAAATAAATTATGTTGATGTTAAATCAATACTGAATTTCAAAGTTTCCAAGAAGAATTAAAGGGCTTGAGGTTAATTTTATATATCCAAAGAAGGATTAGATTTTAAGAAGTTAAGAAACATTAACTTATACCTTTATGACACCCTAAGCATTGAATCAGACTTACTCTAAACTATTTTTCTACCCTCCAATGTACCATAGTCGCCCCCAGCAATGCAATTATCTGAAAAGAAACAAATGAAAAAACTTGTCCTCATCTTAACAGACTTTTTGGTATGCCACAAAGATGCCAGAGGAAGCAAAGCAATGCTCCAGAAGGACAAGTTACCTGACCTCAGACAGGACAGTTACTATTAGGGACCTTAGTCTTCTCATGTACAAAATGAGCAATCAGGGTTAGACAAATCTCAAGCTACATGAGTTCAACATCTCCCCCCTGCTCAAAAATCTTGAATGTATATACTGCTCTCCCTGGTGCTACCTATAGAACAAATCTACCTTTTGGCTTAGGTATTTAAGACCTTCCAAATCTATCACAAATCTATCTTTGTAAGCTTTTCACTAATCCTCACCATAAACTTTCTGCTCTTGTCCAATGTTTCAGGTAACTGTTGCCTGAATAATTCTTGCTTGTTCTCATCACAGAGCCATTGCTTATGACAGTCTTATCCCTGGAAACTTTGCCACTTATATCTTTTCCAATACTTACTCATCCATATCTTATTTTTTTAGGATTTAATTCACAGAGCACATTCCCTGTGAACTTTCTGTAATTATACTGACCAATGGTAATTTCTTCCTAATTTTCTGTACCAAAAAAAAATTATACTGTTATTAGATTCTTGTAATGTAAGATCTTGTATATTTAAGTATATTTTATTTCTAACAATTAAGTTGTGTGAGTGCCTCTAGAGCTAGAAATTCTTATGCTTCAATGGCTTTTTCATAATGTCTAGTAAAATATGCTACCCATAGTCAATAATCAATATTAATCTTTGGATATTAATTAATAATGAAAGATCTATAAATTCATAACAGACTCCATTTATCTCAAATTAGTTACTGCCTTACAAAGATCAGAACTGAGTACTTTTAGTAGGCTGAAAGAAATTTGGTTCTATTATTTTAAACTACTACACTGAACTTTCTCAGTCACCTAACTTATCCAAAATGGAAACTAAATTCAACTTTATATCTTCAAATTTGAAAGGATTTTCTGCTTTTCTTGATTCAAAAATATGTTCAAATGTATTAAAAAAGGAAAAGAAGAAACAGATTAAGCAGTCATTCAATTAATTCAAGAAGTGATTATAATTATTTGTTTATAATTCTTCACTTTTGCTTAATGTATCCTTATTTTAAAATCATCACATCTTAGAAAGTAAACACCTATAAATATTTTAGTAGTATACTCTGGACTCTGGATTTGTGTCCAAAGACATTCTTAACTGGCTATACTTATCAGCTACCTAAAGGTCCTGTTCCGATCATGTTGTATCACATTTTTAACCTGTCTGCTTATTCATTTGTGTATGTTTATTGTCTCCCACTCCCTACTCCCAGCTATAACGTAAACTCTGATCCTCACAATCACCCTCATGATCAGTAGAGTCTTTGTCACTTCACTGTATCATCAGGGTTTATGTAGGCATTTGGTATTATATATATATTCATTGAATAAATAAATAAAATACTTGCCTGAACTACAGCAAGTAGTTTTTTCTATTTTGGCCTCAATTGTTGCCCCTCTAAAAATCGAAAAGTTTATCTACTCCAACTTTTTTTTTTTCTTTTTTGAGACAGAGTCTCACTCTGTTGCCCAGGCTGGAGTGCAGTGGCAGGATCTCAGCTCACTACAACCTCCCCCTCCCGGGTTCAAGCGATTCTCCTGCCTCAGCTTCCCGAGTAGCTGGGATTATAGGCATACACCACCACACCCAGCTAATTTTTATATTTTTAGTAGAGTGGAGGTTTCACACCATGTTGATCAGGCAGGTCACAAACTCCCAACCTCTCTGGTGATCTGCCTGCCTCACCTTCCAAAAGGGCTTGGATTACATGAGTGAGCCACCGTGTGGGGCCTATTCCCGTGTTCTATTAAAAATGGGTTTCTCGGCCGGGCGCGGGGATTACAGGCTCAAGCCTGTAATCCCAGCACTTTGGGAGGCCGAGGCGGGTGGATCACGAGGTCAAGAGATCGAGACCATCCTGGTCAACATGGTGAAACCCCGTCTCTACTAAAAATACAAAAAATTAGCTGGGCATGGTGGTGCGTGCCTGTAATCCCAGCTGCTCAGGAGGCTGAGGCAGGAGAATTGCCTGAACCCAGGAGGCGGAGGTTGCGGTGAGCCGAGATCGCGCCATTGCACTCCAGCCTGGGTAACATGAGTGAAACTCCGTCTCAAAAAAAAAAAAAAAAAAATTGGGTTTCTCCTTGGGAGGCCGAGGCGGGCGGGGCGGATCACAAGGTCAGGAGATTGAGACCATCCTGGACAACACGGTGAAACCCAGTCCCTGCTAAAATGCTAAACATTAGCCAGGTGTGGTGGTGCGCATTTGTAGTCCCAGCTACTCGGGAGGCTGAAGGGGGAGAATCGCTTGAATCCGGGAAGCGGAGGTTGCAGCGAGTGCACTGCAGCTTGGCGACAGAGCGGGACTCCGTCTAAAAAAAAAATGTGTTTCTCCAAATCACAAGGTTCATTCGAGCGTTCTCAGAGTGCGAAAGGGGAAACCAAAGCAAGCAGTGGTCTAGGCTGCCTACTGCCCTGTCAGTAGAGCAAATCGTTTTTTATCTTTTTTCTCCTGGGGGTGCATGTTGAGGAAGGAAGATGGTTCTAAGTCAGATTTTGCTTCAAAAACGTGTACTGCCTTTACAATTTTTTTTTAAAAACTTCTGGATTATTTCCATAAATCTTTTCAGAGTCCAGGTGTGCTTTACAGATTATGTTCATAGGTTTGTTTTTGTTATTGTTGTTTAATTTCACATGCTCGGAAAAACACTGAAAGAAATAATTATCTTCTGCAATACTATACGAACTTCAATCTAGAAGTGATAGCACATGTGTCTTATCAAAAGACAACATGCCCTACGTATTTGGACCAGTCTCTGGACCTTTTACATGGTACTGAAGTCCCCAGTGTTGATTTCTAGCTGGTGCTCATGTTGCTACTTCTTTGCCTGCTCTGCCAATTCAGATCAAATATAGAAACAACTATCCCAGTGATAAGGGTCAGGTAGAAGTAATGCATCTAGAGTAACCATTCGGTACTTGTTGAGAAACTAAGAAAAATGTTCAGCTATCTTTGTTCTTAGTAAGAGTAGCATTGCAGTAGAATGCCTGCAATTCCAGATTACTGTTCTTACTGCTATTGTTATGATTATTATATATTTATTCTGATGTTTATTACAGTAGTTGTTTTACTGATGCATTTGACAATGACATGAAACTAACTGAAGGTACAGAACTTGAATATTCTTAAAACCAGATTTGTCTTAAACAGTTGAGAAAACTTTCTGCCATTTTTCTTAATTGTTTTTGTCAAATTGAGTATGTGGGCTAAATAGCATAAAATAAATAATACTTTTAACTTAGCAGGTATTTTGAGGAAATTTTAAGTTTTTCATTGGGTCATATTTGGCAAAACATTTTTGGTAAAATGAGCCACACGCCAAAAATATTTAGGAAATCTGGAACAATCTGAGCTAGTATTCAATCTGCCTATTTTTGTGAATACCAAGAACAACAACTACTATTATTAATGAGCAGATATTAATATCACACTTTCACTAGATACTGTTCTAAATTATATCATTTAATCATCATAGAAACCTTGTCAATTAAGTATCATTAGGTACTATTGAGACTCAGAGAAGTTAAGTCAGGAGCCAAAAGTCACACAGCCTTTAAATGATCCAACCATGTTTCCAACTCAGATATAGCCAGCTCCTTAGCCTGTTCTTTGCCTATATTTCAAGGCCTTAAAACTGATGATAGAATTTTATAAATTGACACAGATAATACCAATCCAAGAGAGAGAAACAGAACTGCTAATGAGATGTCCTGAAGCAGAATTTACCATGTGAAAACAAGAAACTTTCTTTTGCTGAATTCCCTGTGTATTTATTCCTTTCTAGAATTCTTGGGAAAGAAAACAAGCAAAATTCATCAAAAATGTACCATTTCATTACTCTATTTCCCAATTCGTGAAAATAAAAAATCATTACAGTGTAATTAGAAAAGCACTACGAAAAGCCAGTTAATTTGTTCTGTTGCTGATTGGAATCAAGAAAACAAGGGAAAATGTTAAAGCATAAGAAGAAGAAGATAAGCATTATTGAATTTGTCCAATATAAAATACTAACATAGAGAAAAATACTATTTTAGGAACAGTATTGGAATCCTTCCAAAGATAGAGCATGTAAATATTTGATTCCTAATTCCAGTGAATGATTTTTAAATTCTAGTAGAGTTAATGCCATTTTCTAAGAAATGTGAACAGTAAACTGCTTGTCCCATTTTTTCTGGTTAGAAAAAAAGAAAATTGCTAACCAATTAATTCCAAAGCAATTTCAGTTATCTGCCCTTTAAGCACTATCATCCAACCTCTACTGATGATTTCAAAGACAAAGAAGGAGTCTCATTAAAGCAAGGCTCTTAAAACTTTTCTTAAAGGATAATTATGAAGGGAGACTCTCATAAGAACTCAAAAACCTAATGGTCCAGTGCGAAAAGACTTTTTTCTAAGGAGGAGCAAAAATGAAAACAGCAATAGGAATAAAATCCACACATAGATTGTTATAGGGTATTTTAACTTTGGTAGATATTGCCACCTTTTTTGATTATTGTTATAATTGCTTATATCTTAAATAAGACTGGGTTTTAGAGTCTGACTTTTTTTGCACCAACATTGTTAGTAGTGGTCAATCTAAACTTCTTACAACAGGCTTTTGAAAATTCTTTAGAAACAAATGCTTGGATTACTTAATAGAATCTCTCTCTCAATCTCACCCCCAATCCCAACACACACACATACACACATCATTTTTTTTCTTATATTTGTAACTCTTCCCCCTGAGTTACAAAAATGTTCCATTCTAAAATGACATGGGTTATCTGATAGAAAAGTACTTTGTGGGATGACTCTTAGCTAATGTAACTTTACCAATGATGGGGGTTAAACAACTAAGTTCATTGAGTTATGCAATTATTTTTAAATGGTAAGAATTCGACCATTTTTCTCCCCATGATCTGAATCCTCAAAGCATACTATAATAGAGAAACTCTAGAATGTGCTTGGAATCTTTCAAAATTCTCAAATATAAATTCATTTTAAACAGTTTATAATTAATGTATACATTAATAAATATATGCATGTATATGTATAATATGAAATATCTTAGGAGATTAGAAGAAATAACGTGAAAATGTAATTTCTTAAGATTCTATAATTCTCAAACTATTATTAGGTTAGTTTGGGCTCATATTCCAAAATTTTAATCAATAAATAAAAGAAATTTTAGGAAGATGGGATTTATTTATTTAGTAGTATTTAATTTGTTTATTCAAGAAATATTAAGTGCCCAGTTTGTCACAATCAGAAACTGTTAAGCCACAAGGTATAAAGTTACAGTACTGCCTTGAAAGAATTTAAAGCCTAGCAGGAAAAAGATATTTAAAAAAAATTAAAACACAATTTAAAAAAAAAAAAACACAAAATAAGGGCTGGGCATGGTGGCTCATGCCTGTAATCCCAGTACTTTGGGAGGCCGAGGTGGGCAGATCACAAAATCAAGAGATCAAGACCATCCTGGCCAACATGGTGAAATCCCATCTCTACTAAAATACAAAAATTAGCTGGGTGTGGTGGTGTGCACCTGTAGTCCCAGCTACTCGAGAGGCTGAGGCAGGAGAATTACTTGATCCCCGGAGGTGGAGGTTGCAGTGAGCTGAGATATTGTACCACTGCACCCCAGCCTGACAACAGAGGAAGACGCCGTAAGAAAAAACAAACAAACAAAAAACAAAACACAAAATAAATGTTAATAAGAACAATGAAAAGAGGGAAGTACTTCACCAATATCAGGAAAGATAATGTGTACCTGCCCAAGCCTGAAATCTAAAGAAGCTTTTTGGAAAACGTGCTAATGGAAGCATCATTTCAGAAACAGAGGATGGGGCAAGGAAAAAGCATTACAGCTTGAGAAAGCTAAGAAGATCAAGTTACCAAAGGTCGTACTTTATGTTTGGGGTGGAAGAACATGACTGGAAATAAGAGATGAGACTTAAAGACCTGAGAGAGACAAATCATGAAATGCCCTGTTTGTTACATTAAGGATTTTCTATTTTATCCCGAAGCCTAGGTGATTTTAATCCCTAGAGTTAGATTTCGTTAGACTAAGTAAAAAAGGAAGGGAGGACAGGAAAAAAAATCAGAGGTAACAGGAAAATTAAGCACCAGAAATGAAGGCCTCAGTTAAATTCTGTCAGCAAGGACAGAAAAAAGGACCTGAATATGAGAGCTATTTTGAAGGTAAACATGATAGGACATGGTATAAAACTTGTTGGGGATGAAGGTGAGAGAAGTGCCAAGGATAACAGCCTCATTTTTAGTTAGGGAGATGGAAGGCTAGCCATCCTGTTCATAGAGATGAGTAATTCAGGTGAAGAAGCAGGTATTGGGGAGAAGGATGATGAAATTAGACGTGTTAAGGTTAAAATGCCTTAGGAAAATTTAAGTGTGCTATCTTATAAATAGATGAATGTGGTCTGGATAGCAAAAAAAAAAAAAAAAAAAAAAATAAGAGTTCTAAATTGGAAACTATCAGTCTGCTACAGCTTCCTAGAATACCACAGATTGGGTGACTTAAACAACAGAAATGTATTTTCTCACAGTTCTGGAAGCTGGAATTTAAGATTAAGGTGCCAGCAAGCATGGTTCCTGGTGAGGCCTCTTCCTGGCTTGTAGACAGACACCTTCTCCTTGTGTCCTCACATGGCCTTTTCTCTGTGTACGTGTGCTCTCCTGGTGGCTCTCCCTCTGCTCATAAGGACACCAGCCCTATGGGATTAGGGCCCAAATCTTATGACCTCATTTAACCTTATTACCTTCTTAAAGGCTCTGTCTCCACATTCAGTCACCTTGGGAGTTAGGGCTTCAGCACACGAATTTTGGGAGGGGACGCAATTCTGTCCAAAAGAAAAACATATATTAAATGACAGGACAGACATGATTATCATCATTTTATGAATGGAAAGGCCAGGGTTAGAACTGTTAAATTGCTTGTGTGGTCACACAGAGAGCATTTGAAATGAAGTGATATAGTGAACACGACAATTATCCCTGCCTATAAGATACAATCTGAACAACAATAGCAACAACAGCATAACATAAATCAACAGAAAACTTGCCAGGTAGGTTGTTGAGGCCTCACTGAACAATACTAATTTCTTACCGAGTTTCCAGAATGAATGGGGTTAAATGGCACTAGCCAACTTCAGGGGACAAGAAGTTCTTTCATGACAATGACCGAGAATGTTGCAGAAATTTTCTCAGGACATCAAACACATCTCCAAATCTTACGGATAACGTCCCAGGAAACCTTTAATACCTTTACAGAATGAACCTCACTGTTTGTGTCTCTGAAGAATGAAGGGAGGAGCACCTGCCCCAGCTGTGATTTGAAGCTGAGGTTCCAGGGAAACTAGGTATTTCAAAGCCAGCTTTGCCTTGCACCTATCAACCTGCCTCTCCGGCTGTGTTCAAACACATGAATTGTTCACTGCACAATATGATGATTATCCAGCTTTCACAAGATGGGTGTACAAGAACAAAAGGCTGAGGGGTAAAGAGGAATTTTATTATTAGTTTGCTATTCTTATGAAACATTCATATAGCAAAGGAATTGCCTTGCTGTTAAAAGAAATTTTGTTAAGGGTACTGTATGAAAAAGATGCTGACGCTGCCTTTAAAGTAACCATATATGTATTTAGAAGAAAAAAGAATTTTTTTAAAAAAAGGACCAAGTTGGGCACACAGTTCAGAACCATTTTCAAAGAGTAAGGGAAACTATAGACACCTATTGAACTGACTTAAACTTCCATGAGCATGGATTCCAGCATTAATTATGTGTCAAGCAGAATTAATTTTATTACAGCACATGTGCTGATGTTAGAATTCCTATTTCTTTTTTGCTACGTTTTGAGTTATTTTGAAGCCCAGGCCCAATTAAAATGGGTAGTTCAAGCACATCTGTTGCATGTGCACAGTTCACTAGGATTCTTAGGTTCCCAAATGCAATCAGTGTGTTATTTTGAATGCAGCTTCTTCTCCAATATACTCTCCCAACACTACTGACTGCCATTTGTCTAAATAAACCAAGGAGGCCAGACCCTTTGAAACTGTAATGTTGGTGCCACTTTCTCAAGTGAAGGAGGGGTGGAGGAGAAGTGAGTCAGGTGTATGATTTGCATCATCAGAATAGATTCCACAATTCTATTATTTTTATAGGCTGTGTAAGGGAGAGAAAGGTATCCCTGCTTATTAATATTTTATACTAAATTATATTTAAGGCTAGGCATGGTGGCTCATGCCTATAATCCCAATACTTTGGGAGGCCAAGGCCAGATTGCTTGAGTCCAAGACTTCTCAGCCAGCCTAGGCAACATATGGAGACATGACCTCTACAAAAAATTTAAAAATCAGCCAGATGTGGCAGTGCATGCCTGTGGTCCCAGTTACTCAGAAGAGTGAAGTGGGAGGTTCAATTGAGGCTGGGAGGTCAAGGCTTCAGTTAGCCATTATCACACCACTGCACTCCAGTCTGGGCAACAGAATGAGATCCAGTCATACACACACACACACACACACACACACACACACACACACACATATACACACACACATACACATACATATAAAATTGGAATGAAAACTTTGGAAAGAAAGAAGACAATCTGGCGAACATGAGGCTTCAGAGTGTTAGGAACCAGGAAGCAAGAGAAAGAGATTAAAGAAAAACAGGTCAGGAAGGTGGCAGAAGATGATTCCTAGATTGCATAGGAGTCTCTGGCTAACCCCTCACCTGGTTTCCATGTTGAGACATCAGGAGGTGGCACAGCATGAGTCTGAAGAGCAAGGGCTGGGGAATCAGACACACTTGGATATGAATCCCCAGTCCATTGGTTGGGTGGCTTTGGGCAAATTACTCCATCTCTATGAACTACAATATCCTTGTCTGTGAGAAGGAAGAAATCATATTACCTGGAACTAAGGTAAGGATTGCCTCACCCAGTTAAGCAAAATCCTCAGAAATACCTGGCATAGAGTAAATGCTTGATAATTTCATAAAAGAAAAAAATTATACAGCCCTGGAGTTGGAGGGCAGCTTACTAAACCTCACCAACTGCAACATTTGACAGAGGAGTAAAGTGAAGAACCAAAGCCTGCAGTTTCTTGCCAGAATTGGTGAAAGTAAAAAACAGTCCTCCAAATCATGTTTCAATGGATTTTAGAACATAGAATGTGGTGCTTTGCAAGGAGCCCTGAGTTGTGGTCCAGAAAGCTGGGCTTTTGTCATAGGTGTTTGGTCAAGTTTCTTGATCACTGTGTCCTTGCCTAATAAATGTAACAGTGGGAGAAATTACCTCAAAATGTTGTTCAGCTCCAGGCTCTTGTAATATTATCCCACTGAGAATGTGAGTATAATTACACTCAGGAAAATGTGTTTGGTTGGAGTGGGAAGGACAAGGACTATTTGGAAGCCCAGGAAACCACAGAAGAGAGCAGAACAAGGTGGTGTTTTTTTGCCAAAGGAAGAGCAGCTGGAGCCAAGGCGTTCTTAGGGATCAGAAAAAGAGAAAAACAAAATGTGCAAAAAGGGAGACAGGATACAGGAGGGCCTCATAGATAGCTGTGTCTTTCAAAGTGTGCCCAGGGCTAAAATTCCAACTGTTTCTTTTTTATATATAATTAAAAAGCATATATACAGAGTGTAGTGGTGGAGGGAGAGGGGGTCACTGTAAGCTATTCAAGCTGAGTAGTTAATTTAGGAAAATGATAAATAAAATAACTTATACTAAAGCAGTAAGTGTGCATTGTAATGCAAAGAGGAGGACTGTCCCTGCCCTTAAATCCCATTATTCAATAAATTTAACATGTGAACATATGTTACATGTTAACATGTGAGTAGGCTGGAAGGAGTTTTATATATTTACTTGTAGGCTTGAGGTAGGAGGGAAGACTTAACGCTAGAGGTGGGGCTCAGACACTGGACCAAATTGAGGACTAGGCAAAACAAGAATGGAGGCAGCAGCAGCTTTCTATAAGACATATCCACTGGTGTGCCATGTCAGTTTACCATTGCCATGACAACACCCAAATGTTACTGCTCCTTTCCTTGGCAACAACCTGATGATGTGAAAGTGACAACACCATTTCTAGAAATTTCTGCATAATTCATCCCTTAATTTGCATATATTTAAAAGCAAGTATAAATATGGCTGCAAAACTGCCTCTGAGCTGCCACTCTGGGTACACTGCCTATGGGTAGCCCTGCTCTGCAAGGAGCAATACTTCTGCTGCTGCTCTACATTGCTGCTTCAATAAAAGTTGCTAACAACTGTAGTTCACCCTTGAATTCTTCCCTGAGTGAAGCCAGGAACCCTCCCAGATTAAGCCCCTGTATGGGGGCTCACCTGTCCTGCATCAGGCTCCTGGGTTGACCATGCTTTTCTGTGAGATGAATGCAAGGAACTCTGCTTTCTTATTATAGGTGCAGGAAACTTCAGAGAAACTTATCTGCTCAAGATGGTTTTTTCCCTCCATAGCTCCCAGGTGACCCTAAGTGCAACACTGCTGTGTAACAGTAACGTTCATTGTAAGTGTTTACACAAATTGATATCATCTATGGCTAATTTTAAGCTTATCATTAAACATGTGACTGACCATAACTGTTAAGGATTTTACTTAAATATTATGACAACCAACTAATCATAATGGTAAATATATACCTACATATTCGTATATATGCATTGTTAATAACCTATTGCTAAAGAAACTAGTTTTTTTTTTTTTTAAATACAATTCATTGCTTAGCCATGATCATCCACCAATGAAACTAAACAAGAAAAGCCCTGATCTGGAGGAGTAAGTGGTGAAGAGGGAATAAAGAGAGGCAAAGAGAATGATCTCAGCCTGACTCTCAAGAGTTTTGGGTCAAGGTTCCTCTAAATTCTACTGTCCCAGAATGAGATCCCCCTTATTCTGCATCTTACAGATTTTCTCACCTGTAGTGAAATCAGGACATTTCCTGAAGCTGTGTTTCTTTCTGACTCTTAGATTTTTAACTGTCTCACCTAGTTTTTATTAAACTGGTTGAGTATAGTAGGTCTCAAAACTTTTAATGATTAAAAATTCTACCTTTGCCCTTTCACATTTTCTAATTCAAACCAGGCTAGACTCTATAGTTTCCTCATATATACTTTTAGACAACAAAATACTTCAACCCATCTTGTCCAATTTAAAACTTTATTTTCTTCCCCAATTTAACAGATGCCTCACCTACCCCATCCACCCCACCCACCTCGCACCCCCAGACTCCAATACTAGCCAAGATCTAGCTTAGGAAAAGAAGACACAATCTGTTATTTCACTCTTCTTCTCTTTCTCTTTTAGCTCTAACTTTTCTTAGCTATGAGTGGGAGGAAAAGAGAAAGAGAAAAGTGACCCTCACACTTGATAGGGCAAGCAATTGTGATCCCCTCTCTGTGAGCTCAGATTCTCCACCAAGGTTCCCTGTGGATTCACTGTCAAAGCTGGCTACCTTGGGGTTACCATGGGTGAGTCTTTGGGCAGCCTTGCAGAACCTCCCCACCAGGAGATTTGACTCTGTCTTAGCTTCTACCTATATAAAGAGTTGATCACATATAATTACCTTCCATGAGTTTATTTAACCTTGAGTAACATCCATCCCACAAACCCTTGCTTTGTCAAACTGCCGGAGTGCAGGATCGCAGGCTGCTCCTTTGCCACTCATTTTCTCCATCCTGGCCTTGCATTTTCTTCATGTTCTCAGAAGCCTAGGGAAAATCAACAAACTCTCTTTGAGAGCAGAAGTCTAAACTGGGGTAACAGTGGTAACAGTCTTGTATTGCATACACTGAAATCCTTATAAATGGCTCAATTTGAGCTTCCTTCCCCACTCGACTTTGAAAAGATAAGTGAACATTGTGGATTCACTCTGTTCCTCACTGGGCTAATGACTCATAACTCTCAAACACCTCACCTGCAAATATGTAGAGGAGGTAGTGCTTGTTTTACCATAGACTTTTCATCATTTCCTAATAAACCTTGAAGAGTTATCTAACCCCTAACTGGTTTTTTGTTTACTTGTTTTATCTTCTTCTTGTCAATTTTTGCCACACTCTTGAAATATAGGTTACCTATTTTCTCTTTCTTCAGTCTTAGGTCTTGGTAGCCAACTCCAGGGCAACCCCAGCACAACAAGGAAAAGAAACACTCAACATGCTAACACAGATGCTTTCTCCTCCAAAGCCACTGGCCCCTTTTCAGCCATTTCAGTCCTTAGCTGTTGCCATTAGGGTAGCTCCCCAGAACAGCCACATGTACCGTCTCCTTCATTGCCCTCAGCCATCAGACCCTTTGTTTAGCCCTGGGTTATGTAAACCCTAAAATAGTTTGCCTTTGCGCTGTTGTACTTATTAGTATAAGATTTTTACTCAGAGAGTCTCCTATCAGATATTCAGACACTTGGCTAGACAAAGCAACAGATGGTACATAGGCCTATTCACACATTTAGATCATCAAGAAGTATGTTAGTAGTAATAAAATAACTATAAAATTTTAGCAATGTCACACAATATACATGTCCAAATAAGCTGGATCAAATCATTTTTGGAATACCTTTGGGGACTTTTTATGATCCGTGAAAAAAGCCATGTTAATTACTTTTATAGTTTTTTATCTGAAATAGTATACTCAAATTGATTATTTGTCTATTTCACCAGACTTGGCTCCAGATCAGTTTTATTTATTTTCAGTAATTAGATTCGTCCCCAAATATCCTCAGGGATACCCCTGAGAATGTTTTAAAAAATATGCTTTCCATTCTAAAGGCAACTCAAACAAACAAGTGGAAAAAGAAAAGAAAAACAAAGAAAGTTGGCATATTCATTAGTTTTTACCATAGCAACAAATAGCGCTACGGTTTTATTTATTTCTCATTCATGTAGGACTCAGGCTGCAGACTTGCTGTCGTCCTGCTTGGCTCCACCTGACTCTGCATCAATGATCAGTTTGGCTCCACATTGTCTTCTCATTCTGGGACTAAAGGAACTGTCCCCTACTGGGACATGCTGTTCTCTGGAAGAAAGCAGAGGCAAAATTAAATCAAACAAGAAGCCAAACCAAATCACAATAGCCCATTTAAAGCATCTCCATGGACATGAGCATAGGTTACATCCAGTCACATTCTGTTGACAAAAGCAAATCACATGGGCAACCTGACAAGGGATAAAGAAGTAAATTCTACCTATGGGAAGGTACCCAAAGTCACATAATAAAGAGTCTAGATGTATAATCTACAGAGGAGAAAACATGGAGCTGAGAACAATAATGAAATCTACCACACAGTGTGGGAACAGTGGGAACATCCTGAATATATAACATTCCAAAGAGACTACTTTGGAAGTTATAAGAATGATTACTCTCATAAATTATAGTAGGGGTAAAAACCCAAGTCAGTTTCATGCCTTATGCGTTCCTTTCATATATTTAAGTGTTCTAAAAATGTATACAACATCTAAGGCATGGACTTAATCATTTTCTGAACTTGTTTCCTTTGTGAAGAGTTTTATATTTCAGTTGTGACAAAGTAGTTTACTGATAAACACATATTGCAGAATACTGATTGGAATTTGCATATCTGCAGACTTGCCCCATGTAATGCCTTTTATATGTGAAATTCAACAGTTAGTGCTGCTGTTTCTGAAAGAGCAAATCAATATTCTAAAAATGGGCTAGTCAGAAAAAATAATTATCTTTGCAAGGAGTGTATAATGTATCAAGTTCCTCAGCTGAGGAAAATATTAAATAAATCTCTTAGGCACTTAGAGGTAAAATAAAGTTGGTAATGCTAAATAGGCATACTTTTCATCTCTCAATCGCACTATTAAAATTTTAAAATTAACAATTATATTCTAGGCATTGAATTGTATTCTTTATTTGTCCCAGAGTTCTAAATACACTTGAAAAAGTCATATTCTGGAATCCACCTGTGCTCACTAAAAATTGGTGTCCTGATTCACGTACCTCAGCAAAAAACAAAGCAGCAAAAAATACAAGATGAAATGGGAAGAGGAAGCCTGGAGTGATATGAAATCACTCATTTTCATCGTGTAGCTCAATTTTTTTCTATTACGGGATGTTGTTTCCCCTCTTGACCCACAGAAAATACACAAGCGAGTAAAATTCTAGGACAGTCCTTAAGATGCGGACTATCCTACTGTTGAAAACTAAAATTAACACTTGGATTGAAGGAGTTTATGAGGCCAAGAGGGCTGGAATGGTGTGAATACTCTGTTCTGTCCTGCTGGTAGACTGATGGAATATGAACTATTTGTACTTTCCCTGTGGCTCTAGCAAGTCCCTCATCACGTGATCAGGAGCAGCTACATACATGAAGAAATGTCGAAAAGTTCTAATTTTCAAGGAAAATCTCCACTCTATGCCAGCTGAGATTGGTGACTATCTCTGTATCTCTGAGTCCACTACAATTCACTTAACTTAAATACCTCCATGACATCCTATAAAAAATGTGCTCAGTCACCTGGGTTATGTTTCTTTCCCTCTTGCTTACTGCCTACCATACTTAATACTGTCAAAATCTTCTTTAATCATCTAGATTTTATGCGCTCATCCTCATTTTAATGTTGTCATAACTTACACTTTATAAAGCATTAAGGCATGTGTACAAAATAATATCAAATTGAATCACAGCTGGATATTGCAGACATTAGAGTAAACAGGTCTCTGGCATTTTAAGATTTGCCTCACAGTTTGTGCAAAATCACATTGCCTGCATCTTAAAAACCCAGTCTTTTATTAGCAACTCTTACCTGATACTTCCCATTCCCCTGACCTTACACTTTTTATTTTTAAACACTTTTGGCATAAGCAATATTGCCTCTCCCAGGTTACTGCAGCTTTTGAAAAGGATTTCTGTAATCCTCAAAAGAGAATGACTATTTTCTACAATCTTATAGACAAAGGCAATGGATAAAAACCACACTATTTAGGATTTACTGCTTATAGTGAAGGTCACTGACACCGAACCGAGTAACCTTTCACCCAAAACTTTGTAGTTCAACCTTTTCCATGGTTGTTTAAAATTAAGGGGCATGTTAATTTCTGTTGTCATTTAAAGTGTCTGTGATGAAAAATACAGGAATAGAATAATTGACCTCTCATGTTCATCTTTAGCACTCTATGATTTCAATTCTGCAGTGTTAAAAAATAAACTCTTTACACGTCGAGTAAAGTCATAGATCTTGAACCAGACCTCACGAGGAGAACATGTAATCTTGGCAGGGATGCTGGGTTTGAATGAGGTATATTCTCTAAGGAAAATAATCACAACAGAATACACTGAATTTTCTTAGCTTTTATGTTTTTTAGGATGTGGCCACATGTTCTCTCTGTGACTCTCCCCTGACCGATTTTATTTTGAGCAAGGAATCAAACTGAGTTTTTCCTCCTTGAACCAGAGAGAAGCAAATACATTGCTCATGAGAGAACAAGTTCATTTCAATAGAATAAGGAATAAAAGGAATATGTACAAATTAACTGAACAATTTTGACTGTCCCTATCACCCCAGTCCTAAAATATATTATTTCTTTAATTATTTTGGTAAAATATTGTTGACTTTACCTGGGCAAAACAACTTTTCTTTTTATCATGTATGTAGCAGTTGGGTAGTCACAGAGTTATATTTATGTACTAGATCAGGTTAAAAAAATACTTCAAAAAAATCCAGTATCCCAATATTCAAAGTGTATGAATGTGCTGACAAATACTGATATGAAATATAGAAATATTCTATCAATCAACTCCCTATTTCAATGAATCCATGTAGACTATAAAATGATACATTACCAGTGTTCCAAGCACTATGAGAATCTGAGTGGTATACAATTCAGCATAAAACATCTTCATGTTTTACATGTGCGTGCTTGCATCTGCAGCTTTGCATTCACATGCATGCAATGTGCATTTTCTTAGAGCTTCCAGGTAATAAATTATGTGATCCATTTATTACTTGTTTTACATTTCAAAATCTCATCATAGGAATGAGTAGGAAAATGTCTCATTGCTACTCTTCTTAAATTGAAAATAACCAAGTTATCGATAGAGGATATTTTACTGGTAATAATACATCTTTAGCCCCTTGAGGGGTGTGTGTGTGTGTGTGTGTGTGTGTGTGTGTGTGTGTGTGTGTGTGTGTGTTTTAATGCTTTCCAGAAGTAAATAAAAGCTACTATTTCAGATAAACTTTTTATTTCCTCTGAGAAAATAAAAGAAGTACTAGAAGACAAGTTGACTTCTAATAATGACAAAGGAAGAGGCCCTCACCTTAAGAAACTGCAGACTCATTCAACTGATTTTTAACTTTAATATGTAGCAACAGAAAACGTTGAAAGAAAATAATTTGTTTGTTGGAGTACCTCTAACATAACACATATTGGATAGAGATGCAAATTTAGGCATGCAGAATAGAACTCATCTATATATTTTTTGGCTGCTGTGTCAATTTTTTTTTTTTAAGTATTTAGTTCTCAGAATTTTCTTTTAGTTCCTTGAACACTAATTATTTTTCAGAGAAGAGGAAAACTAAAGACCAGTTAAGTTTAAAAGATCAATTAGAGAGAAGTTAAGATTTAAATAAATCAGCATTTTTAAAATTCCATTTCAGTGTTTTAAGGATATAATAGAAAGTAAAATTGGCAAACATTTGTTGTTGCTCCATTATCTTGCAAAATATTCTTACTTCGTTATGATTTATGTCTCCTATGTTCATGATAGCAGCAGACTTCCCTGCAGGGACAGAAGCTGACTTGGGAAGGCTGTGAGATACAGATGGACTAATATTTGTGTGCTCAGCACTTTCAAATGCATTGCCTCATTCTATGTTCTATACAGCTCTATAGACCTAGGGTTATTACCTTATTTTAAGATAAATAAGTAAAATCTCAGCCTAATTAAGTAATTAGTTAGTTTGAGAGCCAGGATTTGAGTCCAGATATGCCTGAAAACAAACAAAAAAAAAAACATGTTCTCGTCTTCACAATACCTTCCTGCAGGTAGTCCAGGGGAGGTGCTGGGAAAAAGGCAATACAAGGGTTTGTGACAGTGTGGGGACATTATCACTTGAAGGAAACAAGAAAAAGTTAGGCTTGATGTTTGAGTCACCATATAGTACAGTCACTTTTAAAAACTATTTCTAAACTTCTTTGCACATTTTTTAAGAAGTCAAGAGCATGTTCTTGAGAAAAGTATGTGTTACAGAATTAAGAGGACTGAAAGAAGAAAAGGTGTGTTGTGAATTGAAATGAAGAAAGACAGATCTCTTATTGATTCTTCACTGTTGGAATCTCATTAACTATCAGATGGAACTTGATGACTGTCTACGAATAAACCACATTTTCCCCATTCTAGCCTGTTAAATTGCCCAAAGCCACCAAATACAGATTAGCTTGAAATGCACTTATTGTTCTGGCTGGAGGTGGTTAAAATATCAGCTTTAGATACAAGAATTTTTTTTCTCTCTTTCCTTCAGGCTGCTAAAGGATGCAGAGAATGAAGCTTATTTTAAAAGCTGGTATCAGAAGCTACTAGCCGCTCTCCAATTCTGTGCAGGAAAAGCCTTGAGTGATGAGTTTTCCAAGGAGCAGAAACTTATCAAAATTCTGGGAGATATTGGGGAAAAAGTCAAGTCTGCTAGTGACCATCAAAGACAGGTTTGTTGAAATATTAATCTCCAGGTAGTAAACTTTTTTAAACTTTGGTTTAAATTAAGTTTTAATTTCATTGTTTAGAAAGCAAATTCTTTGACTACACTTAGATATAAGATACTTAAATCAATTACTTTAGTCAAGTTTTTTTTTTCTACCTACTGTTCTAAAGTTAATGATAATGTATATCACCAGACATGGTTTTTTTTTTTTTTTTTTTTTTTAATCTAAATAGCCACACAGAGAGAACCTAAAAAGAAAAGACCAACTTAAAGGCGGTTTGACTAAACAGGTCTGATAAAGTAATCGCATTAATATGGCAGCACAATTCAGACTCTTGGAAAAATACATGAGAAGATGTTTTAGGGCACTTTGTTGTTATTGTTATTCAGCAAAGGACATTTTTCATGCAACAAATAAGATGAATTAAATGAAATAAATCAATGGCAGTAAGAATCGTAATAATTTTTATACTAAGATGAATGGATACTAGTCAAAATATACGCCTCTATCTCAGTGTTTATAATAATAGACCTGGCTATTATTTTTCTTGATCTAATGGAAGAATATTTGCTCTTTTTAATTATCTGCATCACTAGTTCCCTATACTGATGTACACCATTAAGTAGTTTTTCTTAAGTTCAACATTCTAGATGCAGGGAGAGAGTGGACCTTCATTTATTGTATAAGAACATTATTCAATAACAATTCAGTACCCACTATGGACTAAAGGGTAAGGAAAGAAAGATGACCAAAACATGAGTTTTGTCCTCAAGGGAACTCAGTTTCTCTCCACTTGTAATCTAAAATCAACAAGTATTTTCAACAAAATGACATAAAAATAGTAGTAGGCAAAGTGTCCCAGAATTCTTTCTCAGCCCAGGATTTTTCTTGCTGGAAGTCACTTCATTTAATAGAAGTGCCAGAAACTATGCTACTTCACCTTCCTGGGAGAAAATGGAAAATAAAAAGCAAAAGTTTGAAATTTATTTTTAAATGGGAGATACATAAACTCTCAGGGGAGCCTTAAGGCATATAACATGATAAGCAATGTGAAAAATAGTTCTATGTTTTTAAAATATTACTACAAGTTCATTAATTATTTTCTAATGGTGGAAAGTTGATAGCAAGTAAAATAAATTGATTTAAAATTTACAGAAGTTAGTGTGAAGGTTTGGTCTTTATCTGTTTTTTTAAAATTCCTCACATGTTTAAGATGTACATTGTAGTTGAATAATTCTGGCGCCTTTTTTGATCGTTTCTTCAAGTACCAGAGTGATACTGACATTATTCACTCAGGTAAATATATTTATCTTGCCTTGAGTGACTGCTTTTGTTAAACATCTCTTCACATAGGAAAATAGGAAGAGGAAAAGCAAGAGGTGGGAGAGGCGTTTATAGTTTCTCACATTAAAAAAATAATTTCTCACAATTTAAGTTACTAATAGCTATTTTTTCTACTTAAAAAGAACTAATTAAGTGTAACTATATGAACTGGGAAGAGATTTTACTTAAATGAAGGGAGCAGAGATTCTTCTGTATGATGTCCACCAGGCAAACCCAAGTCTAGACGAGGCAAAGAAGAACAACCACATACAGAGGGCTGTAATGCAATTTTTGTCTCTCCACTTTGCTCTTCTGGATTCTGTGAGCTGTGGATTCCATTATTTGCCAATGAGCCAGGAGTAAAAGCTAAGAAACTCTTGAATGCTGAGTGAACATTATTAGTATGATATCCTTGTCTTCCGCATGGGTCTCAAAAAGTTTCTTTTCTTAATTTTTAATTTTAAAATGCACAAATAAATTATTTTCTACTATAGTCACCTCTTGCTAGCAAATAGTAAGTCTTTCTAATTCACTCTACTTTTTTTATACCCATTAACTGTTCCCCTGCCTGCTGCTGCACTGACTACCCTTCCCAGCCTCCATTAACCATCCTCCTATGCTCTGTCTCCATGAGTTTAATTGTTTTACATTTTAACTCTCACAGCTGAGTGAGAACATGTGGTATTTGTCTTCCTGTGCCTGGTTTATTGTACATAACATAATGACTTCCAGTTCTATCCATGTTGTTGCAAATGACAAGATCTCATTTTTTTTTTTTATGGTTGGATAGTACTCCATTGTATATATGTAAAAGTGGACTAAAAGAAGATTTTTAAATCTGTTATGTAATGAATTATAATTTCCTATCTGTTTTGTCATAGGGTGCACAATTTTAAAGGTGTTGTTTGTGATATCTGACTTGCCGAGTATAGTTGAGTGTAGGAGGAAGTAAATATCAGAAATATACTCATTGACATCCAGTAAACTATTTGTTCATACGTATTATTTCTGACAGCATTATGTAATTGCTTGTTGTCATTATTGTTACTAATGTACATTTTTTTTTGTAAAATACACTCTTTACTATTGAGTGTAAATATTGAATATAAATCTGGAGAGTCATAAACTCAAATTTCAGAGAATTATCAGAATCATGTTAATAATTACTTAAAGCAGGGTTTGCAAACTGGTGACCACACAGGTCAAGTCCAACCCTTTATGTTTTGTTGGACCAGGACAGTGCTTTGTTTGGTTTTTATTTTTAGTTGAGTTTAAGGTTCTTTAGAAAGGGCATGCACGCTTTATTTCCCTATTTCTCCAACATGCCCTATTGTCTTTAGCCCACTGTCTCCTCATGCCTGACTACATCACCTGCCTGACCCCAGAGTCACCAAAGTGTGCAGCCCTGAATTCAAGAATTCACTTAATCACTAGAAGAAAAGTATAACTTGAAGGAAAAGTCAAGTTCTTTACCTTTTCTTAAATCCTTTTGTAATGATTTTTCACAGGAGGTACTGAAGAAAGAAATGGGCAGACTAGAAGAGTTCTTTCAAGATGTAACTACTTGTCATCTTCCTCTGAACCCTGCCCTATGTATAAAAGGGATTGACCATGATGTAAGTCAAAGTCAACTTATTCAGTGGATCAATTGAATATGTCTGTTTTATATAGTCTAGTTCACTCTGTATGTTCGAAATGGCAAAAGTAATTCATAAATTGACATTGCAATTATTTTAAGGAAAAAGTAATTGAATTCATTCACATTGTGTTTTCCCTTTGGTGCACTATGACCAGTAGGGATCACATTGGCCTTATCATATGGTTTGTTTATTTGGAAACAAACTATCCATCAGTTCAGTGAAAAAATAAATAAATAAAGGAAGATATCACTGGATTAATTTCTTAACTTATTAAAAATGATTGATTTGGTGACCCCATGCAGGCTGGGTATAATTTCATGGTTTATTCAGACTATGTGCATAACCATACCTGGTACACAAACATTAATTATTAGCTACAACATTTCCATTTGGATTCAATTTAAAATTCATCATATCTAATATGTCAGGGTGTCATATATTTTGTGATTTTACTCACACCTGGAAAACCCATCTTGGTATTGTCAGACTCACAACTTCCTAAGCCTTCTCTTCTTAATCCTCAGTCATGTGGTACCTCCTCAGTCATATGGGAACTTTTCTGACTTAGAATCATTCTTTATTCCATGTTTCCAATAAGCTTTATTATCCTCCTTCGCAAAAGCCCAAGTGTACAAAGACAATACAGAGAAAATGACTGATATGTTAGATTTAAAAATGAAGAGGTTAAGCTATCATGCATGGACAATAAATGTTACTTAAGTCATAAGATAGTCAAGAAAACAAACCCAATAACTAGAAGAAAAATTAGACCACTATTACTGTGAATGTAAATGTTTTGCTACAAACTTAATACCATCATCTTTGTCCCTTTGCCACTAGTAAGACTTCCTGCAAATTTTTTGATATGCTTCGTAAACATTTCGAAATGTAACAAAATAAGGCTTCAAATTGCTTAAACTGAGATATGTGTAGGCTGAAATCCAAATCATTACTAATTTTCAAAAAATTGTACAACTTTTTAATCATCAGCAGTATTCTTGACTAATGCTGAGCATGTACAGGGGAAATAGGGGAGGGACAGTAGGGGGTGAGGAGTTGGGGAGAGATAGCATGGGGAGAAATGCCAGATGTAGGTGATGGAGAGGAAGGCAGCAGATCACACTGCCATGTGTGTGCCTATGCAACAATCTTGCATTTTCTTCACATGCACCCCAAAACCTAAAATTCATTTAAAAAATTAATTAATTAATTTAAAAAATTTTAAAAGGAGCTCAGCATTTAAAAGACACTGTACCTTATTGTAGAAAGAACAACAGAGATCACTGAGTCCATGTGTTGTTATTTTGCTTTTGCTTTCTTGGCTTGCTGTTTTAAAGGAGAACAGCGATTTTTTTTTTTTCATTTAAAATTACATATAAGTTTGGCATGTGCAGGTGAGCCAGCTGGGCCAGGGGTCAGCTGCTCAGGAGTCACCACTCCTACTGCTACAGGTGGGACCACACTCCTTCCCTACAGCACCCTGCAGTTAGTTATTGCAAGGCCTTCATTCAAAGTGAATGTCTTCCTGCAGAAGTTGTCCCAAGTAGAGCCACCCTCTGGCTCCATTTGCTCTGACTAGCTCTGCCTCGCACAGGATTGGGCGCCTGTGGGTGCAACAATGAACAGGAGGGGCATGGCCAGGTGACACCATCTTGGGAAACATTTTACTCTATTCTCCAGTCCCATTGAACAAATAAGTGAGAAGACTTACAGTTGAAATGAGTATGGAAAAGCTCTCTGTTCCAACAGAAGCCAGTCAAAGAATCCACACTAGGGAGAATACTTGTCAGCATGATGAATGTTGCAAGGCCTTCATTCAAAGTAAATGTCTGATTTGACATCAGAGCCTCCACACTGAGGAGCATATAAAAAACTTATTTAAATGGAGGCAGTTTGGAGAAGACTTGTATCAGGACTCTTAATTTGTTGACTATGAGAAAATTCATACCTTTTGAATGCAGTGTGACAAGACATTTGGTCTGAGTAAATGTCTTATTCTGTGTCAGAGAGTTCAAACAGGCCAAAAGCCCTATAAATATGATAAACATGGAATTCTGTAATCAAAACTCATACCTGATTATACACCAGAGAATTCACACTATTGAGAAACTCTACAAATGTAATGAGTAGGGGAAAATATTTCACTTAATAGTGCCAGTCTAATGGTACATCAGAGCACCCATTGTGGGGAGAAATCTTATAAATGCAATGATCATGTGAAAGCTATTATATGATTGTGTGAGCCATTATAGCTCATAGGTGATAGCGCACCATAGAGTTCACACTGGAAAGGAGCACTTTGAATGAAGTGAGCATGGGAAAGCCTTTAATCAGCGTTCTGTCACCATCAGTCAACTATGCTGGGGAGAAGCACTCAGGTCTGGCTCAATTGATTTCTTGAAGCATGGCTCTCAAAGGCAAAGAGCAAGGGGCTCAGGTGTGAGCTGATTCTCAACCTTTACCTCCCACCCTTACCCACAAGTCATTAATCACAGTGAACTATTCCCTATTTCCTTTTAAATCACTAAAGAATGGACCAAGTGGGAGAATGGGAGGAACTGAATGCAATTCTTCTCCATTACTCAGGGAAAACAAGGACCAGGTATTTCATTTACTTACTGGGGTCTTTTTCAACTAGTTTTTAGATCTATGTCATTAATGCATGCTTCTCAAGGACAGAGATCACATCTTCCTTTCTTCCAACTTTTCTATCTTATTATACCATATCCATAAAATCCTCCTGTAAGATTCTGATTAATTATTCTTGTCTGTGGGCATTCCAATCTACTTTATTACTCTAATCTAATAGCTTATCATTTGCCTTTTTCTATCTAGAAAACCTTTAGTTCTGCCTATTTGCTAATCTATGTCTCTCACAATCTTCAAGATCTAATTAACCCCTGAAAATTTTTTTCTTAAAATGTGGCTTCATTCAATGGCAATAAACTCCCTTGTGAATTATTTTCAATTTAATGTGTGTGTGTATATAAATATATATAGGCTTTGTGAAGATAAATATGATGTCTCCTTTTTAGCATATGATGTGCATACTAGTTGTTGAATATATATTTTTGACATGACTCAAATATGTACTGCATGTAAAAACCAAAGTATGAAACAATAAAAGCAGAATATCTCTGGATGATAGTTAAAAAGAAGCTAAGCCTTGCTTTCAGCCTCCCTGAACTTGGGATCACTCAAAGAGATCCCCACAAAATCAATGAGCAGAATTTAAAAGCCACTGATCTACACTCATTTTTTGCCTAATATAGAATTTGATAATTCAATATCATAATATATGGTCATGTGATCCCTAATTAGCTGATTTTGCAACAGAATTTCATTGTCTAACAAGCATCCTCACCCATAAAACTATAAAACATCTATTCTTATTTGTAGATAAAGCATCTATTCTTATTTATAGATAAAGCATCTATATTTATCTATAAAATGTCTATTTCTTAACTGACCTAGCAAGACAAACCTAACCCAATATCTACTTTCAATTTCTTAAACTCTTGCTTATAATTCTGTAAGCAAGGGTTTGTGTTTAGTTAGATTTTGGGTTAGATTTGTGTTGATAGGTCAGTTAAGAACTAGGTATTTTCTCTCAGTTTCTACTAATTTCAGACTTCTTGCAGATAACATTGTTCAAAGTGATCCTTCAACATGCATTGATGTCATATTTTACTAAGTGGATAAATTGAAAGCACCAAGTTTTTTTCCTTTCTTTATATTAAGTCTTCAATGCCATCATGAACTCTCTCATAGTCTAAAGACATACAGCTTTTCAATGCTCAGTTGTAAGAAAATAAAAGGAAAATAGGCAACAAGGAAAGTAGAGTGAAAATTAGTCAATATCACAAAGCTGAAAATGCAAATGGAAAGTGTAATTACAGGAAATGAGAAGACAAAATATGTGTTGTATTGTTATTTATAAAAACAAGAAAGCGTTCATTAACTAAAAGAGAAAAAGTAAGGATTTTTCAAAGTCCCTGATTAGTGTCAGGCACTGTAAAAGATATTTCATATTCATTAGTTCATTTATCTATCACAAAGATGTATGAAGGAGGGGTTGCTACCTCCACTTTACAGAAAATGAGTTATAAAGCTTAGATTTGAACCGAAGTCTTTCTTAACTCACTATCCATTTGTCTTTAAAGTATTCTGCAATGTAGAAATAATAGAAAGGAAATAAAGTTTTTAAAATAAAATTTAACTTTTATCTACTAACCAGCTAGCATAAGCACAATATTCATGTACTGCTTAGTTCATTTAAACCTTGAACATATCACTACCGTTCATTGAGGAAAAAACATAGTTGAAGACTTACAATCTGTCAAAAAGCTGGTTTCTTGGTTGGTTTCAAAGTAAAGGCTCTAGTTGATAGACTACATTTAAATATATATATGTGTCTGTGTTCCAAAGTATAAAAATTATTCATATGTGTTATATTTGTTCATACAACAAAGTCTGCAATGGGCTGTGATTTTGGGAAAAATGTTTGCCTTTGGGGGGTTGGGGATTGCTTTATTTTGCTCACTAGTTTTCCCTTTTTCTTTTACTATAGGCATGTTCGTATTTTACATCTAATGCTTTGCCATTGAAGATTACTTTCATCAATGCTAATCCAATGGGCAAAAACATTGGCATTATTTTTAAGGTATGGTAGTGCTCTTAAAATATGAATTGATTCAATAGACAGAAATATCAATTTATTACTCACAAAAAGAAATTGTCATAGCTATTTTCCTCCAGCACCAACACAGAGGTTTTTCAGTTTTTTTAGATTCTGCCATTTTACAGGATTATATATAGTATGTGCCAAACTCCTAATTGGCAATATATCAAACATTACTGGCTCAAAGCCAGGGAACCTTCAGTTCAAAACCCAAGGGAGTATATTTCAATAAATGAAGTGATATGATTGCTTTTAAGTGGCACAGAAAGTTGAATGTGTGGTGAGCCCCTAGGAGGAAAGTTTTATTTTGGTCTAGATACTGAATTAGGATCAAAATTAACTGGAACTGAAATGACATAAGTTAATTTAACATCAAGTTGTTCCCTGCCAGCACTTGCTGATTTTAGTAATTTGAGTTATTTTTTTTCCCTTTAAATAAAAAGGTAAATAGGGATCATTTCAGCCTTCATCATGAATCCCACTGGAAAAACAGAGAAAAGGTAGTAACAGGTTTCTAGGCACATAGGAAAATGGGAACAGAAAGGGAAATAAAGGTAAAACATAAGAATATGACAGTCCTCCAGTTCATTTAGTCTATTATTCAGCCAAGCCATGCAGCAAGGTCTCAGAATAAATTTTTGGTCAATTCTGTCTATTTTGGAGAATAGTAAGTAGTGTGCCCATACTTGTGCTTTGTCCTGTTACCTCAAGAACTAGTGGTCCCATAACACTGTACTTTTGATGAAGCAGAAAAAAGAAAACACAGAATATTATCATGGCAGAATTTTCCATGTATAATTTAGAAAGTGGTTTTCAAAACCAAAGTTCCTATTTGTTTAAAAGGATAGAACTATTCTTCACCTTTGGACATATTCCATCTCCTTCACAATGCAAGACTATCACCACTTTATCATTTCTTATTATTATCAAGAATTATTTTCTCAGAAAACCTTTTAACTCTCTTCAAAATAATTTGAGAAATCACTGATTTAAAGTCTAATCAATCATGTGGTTGCTATTTATACTCCTACTCAGGAAGCACTTGATATTCTAACTGCATATCAGTGCATAAATTTATGGCATACCAAATAATGTTTCACTTAGAAAGAGATCTCTCTTGGCTAGGTTTGAAATTTGAATAAACATCCATCCAGCATGTCTTTGCCAGACTTTGAATCTGAGAAATTACACGTGGATAATAAATTGAAAATTATTATCAAGGAACATTTCAAGCAGTGCCTCTAATTTGATGGTTGAAGCTTCTATAATTATTTAAAGGGAAGTTCTCAATTTAAAATTTGTTTATCAGAAACACAAGATACTTTTAGTGCTAACAAAACCATTGAAACCACTGTAAGTCAGGCTATAAATGTATCCAAGGAAAGAAGTGACATGTACTATATTGACTGCTTTTAATGGAATTCAAGGAAAAACCCAGGGTCTATAATTTTATTTTTAACAGGCTGGAGATGATCTTCGTCAGGATATGCTTGTTCTGCAGATTATTCAAGTGATGGACAACATTTGGCTGCAGGAAGGCTTGGATATGCAAATGATCATTTATAAATGTCTATCCACAGGAAAAGACCAAGGTCAGTACAGATTAGAAAGTGCATTGGCTCACATTACTTATTTCACATATTCACTGGTAATAGACTACAAAATTTTCTCCATCTTTAAACTACAAGCTTGAAAATCCAAAGAACTATACACATTCTTCTTTTTTTTTAAAGAATTATTTTCAAAAATGATAAGCCAACGGAATTTATATAAAGCATAATATGCTTTTAGGTATTCATTAGGGCCTTCACAATCCAAATGTTAACCATTACTTTGTATGAGTCCTTAAGTTAGTTCCATTAATAACTTACTGTTATTTTTCTCATTTTCTAATGTAATGATAGGAAAGCCTACTGCTTTTTAAAATAATACAATTATGACTTATTAACACAAAATCTTATTTTACAAAATAATATTTACAAAATAACACAAAATTATTACAAAATAATCACAAAATTTACACATTTACAACTGCTGAAAGGAGTTCTGGAAATTCTAAACACATTATAAACCTTAATTTAATTTCTAAAAGACTTTTGAGTAGATAAACTATCAACTGTCAATGTTGGCCACACATGTAAATGTTTAACGTACATCAGCATTTCTTTTCATTTATAAAAGTCAAGAAATCAGTGTGGAAATACAATTATACACGTTTTCAATGAAAATAATGTCAATAGACCACACAAATTATTACTAAAACATCAGAAGTAAAGGTTATACTTAATTACAATAATGCCAAAGAAACAATAGTATCAAAGGTATCTTAGAATGCTTTTTTTTTTGAGACCGAGTCTCACTATTGTCAGCCCATGCAGGAGTGCAATGGTGCGATCTCAGCTCACTGCAACCTCTTCTTCCCGGGTTCCAGCAATTCTCCTGCCTCAGCCTCCCGAGTAGCTGAGATTATAGGGGCCGGCCAGCATGCCTGGCTAATTTTTGTATTTTTGGTAGAGACGGAGTTTCACGATGTTGGCCAGGCTGGTCTGGAATTCCTGACCTCCAGTGATCCATCCACCTCAGCCTCTCAAAGTCCTGGGATTACAGGCATGAGCCACAGCGTCTGGCCGGTATATTAAAAAAAATTTTTTTTACATATAACCATTGCCACTTAGAGTTTTATTAAATTAATTGGTATGACTTACAGCAGATACATGTACATA
The DNA here is from genome assembly GCF_009761245.1 of Sapajus apella. NCBI lineage: Eukaryota > Metazoa > Chordata > Mammalia > Primates > Cebidae > Sapajus > Sapajus apella. Next base: position 6,676,132 of record NW_022437024.1, read on the forward strand.
AACAAGGGGATGAAATCATAGAACGGGAGAGAGAATCTAGACCATGTAGTAATTTTTTTTTTAATTCAAGCAGAGCTACAATTTAAACCTGTCATCATAAAAGAACTGTCATGCCATGGTTCCTCAATTCCTGAGGTTCCACCAGAAAGCTCAACACTTGAGATTTTAAATGCTAAGTATGAAAACACCTCTAAATTCACTTGCAGCTTGATATCTTACAGTGATTGCATTACAAGTCATACAAGCCAATCAATTATTTTGATTCTGATAACAGGGTTCCTACTTCCATGCCAAGTGTCCCACTCTGAAAACCTTCTAAATCTCTAGTTCTTGTAACAGTCATTTATCCTTGCTACCATGGGATTGTTATGCCTTGCATTTTACCCTCCTTTTTTTCCGCGTAAGTGACCTAATGCTTTCTTATCCTAAAATGCTGAAAAGGAATAATGCTACATAATCCAAGCTGAGATCTTTGATGTTACATGAATCACCTTTTCTCCAGAAATTGTGTAAATTACTGATCCCAGTGGAATTTTTAAATTTTATTTCATTTCTGTTTATAATCATAGAATGTACCCAAGACTAAACCTTTTCGTTAATAAAATGATTCAGCAAAAATAAAATATAGACTTATCCAAAGTTACAGATGTCACAAGACAAAGAAGTTATTTTTCTCCTCTGTCTACCAACAACAACCTTCAATAGCTGTAAGATTTCAGAGGGCATTATACTGACAAAGTAATTCTTAAAGAAAAATAGAGATCATTAAAACATGTCATTTTTAGAAGATTAGGTTGCATTTTTAATCAGGTTCCAAGGCTTATTGAATACCTGCTCTTCTCAAGAAATGTCACAAAGTGAGATGGGAAATGCATGCTAAAATGAGCTAAATAGAGTTGCCGCCCTTAAGGAGAGTAAACTCCAGGCATGAAGCTTCCATGACTTTACCAACATTATTGTTGATTATCATTCTCATGGTCACTTTGTGTGTAATGTCCTAGAAGTTCTGTAAGAAATTTCCAGGCCAGATAAAAATTCTTCCGGATTTATTTTATCATCAGTTCTCCAGCTTTGCTGAGCATAAAAATTACATAGAGTAATGGAAGGAATAAATACAACCTACCCCAATCCAGGTATACTAAATAAGACTTCCTGGAGAGAGAGGGGCTCAAAGGTTGAATGCAAAAATCTGATAGGGTGGTTCTTATGCATGTTTGTCTGAAAGACACCACCTCGAATATTTTTATCCCTAAGAGGCTTTCTACTTAAAGTGTGAACCACAGACCCACAGCACTGACATCACCTAGGAGCTTGTTAGAAATGCAGAATCTCTGGCCCCACCCCTGCCATACTCAATTAGAACATTTTAACAAAATTCCTAAATGTATTAGTTTGTTTTAACACGGCTATAAAAAAATACCAAGACTCGGTAATTAATAAAGGAAAGAGGCTTAATTGACTCAGAGTTCCACGTGACTGGGGAGGCCTCAGCAAACTTACATTCATGGCAGAATGTGAAGCGGAAGCAAGGACCTTCTTCAGAAGGTGGCAGGAAAAAAAGGAGGAGAAGGAGGAACTGTCAACACTAATAAAACTATCAAATCTTTTTTTTTTTAATTTCTTTATTATACTTTTAAGTTATGGGGTACATGTGCAGATCACGCAGGTTTGTTAGATATACACGTGCTTTGGTGGTGGTTTACTGCATCCATCGCTGCCTCATCTACATTAGGTATTTCTCCTAATACTATCCCTCCCCAAACCCCCCACCTCCTGCTCTTCCTCCCACCTGCCCCCAGGCCCCAGTGGGCGATGTCCCTCTCCCTGTGAGAACTGTCATGAGAACAGCATGGGGTAAAACCACCCCCATGATCTGATTGCCTCCCACCAGCTCCCTCCCTCCACACATGGGAATTATGAGGATTATAATTTGAGATGAGATTTGAGTGGGGACACAGAGCTAAACCATATCACCAAGTCATTTGTGTGTGCATTAAAATTTGAGAAATGCTGCATTAAAGGATTATAAGAATAAAACCACACATGTTACTTTATGTGCACAGAATTATGTTAGAAGTATTTAAATAGTATATGATATATACTAGCTTAAAATGTATAAATGTATGATTTCAATTAATAAGTAGAATTTAGCCACCATAATTACTATAAATTAGGTACAAGCTTTTCTGGATAGTCAGCAATTCACCTTGTGATCCGTGGCTTGGAATTTAGCAAGCATTAACTCCCTAAAGATCAATGTAGTTGGAAAAGCAATTGACATTGCTGCAGCAAAGTGTCCAAAAGGCGCAATCATCTAAGTCCTAATTTTGGGCATGGTCAAAGGTAAGATGGCATTGAAACACTCATCAACCAGGTAGAAATGACTTCCTTTAGGAAGTGTTAAATAGAGGAACTGGAAAAATGAGGAGGAAAATTTTTAGAATTAAAAAGCATCACCTACTGACATTAGATGTTTTAGATCTGCTGTCTACTTTAACACACATGAGAAAACCTGAGTAACAGCTGAATACTGCTAGGGGAGGAGGGAGAAGTATAATGATACTATAAGTATTCCCAGGACTTGTTTCTGGGATGTGAAGTTTCTTTCCGATCCACAAATGTAGATGCCCAGTGATCACAACAGGACTATTAGATGTTAAGAGAAATTAAGACTGCAAACTAGCTGCAAATGACCAAATTCAGCACAGATAAGTGTTTTGTTTATCATCACCATAATCTACTTTAGTGTTGGTTAATTTTAATGCTTTTAAGGTAGATCATGAAATAGTCAATTAAAAAAACTCAACCATCTCTCTGTTCATAGAGTTATATTTGTGTCCCTGGTCTCTATGGGAATTTGAGTTTGCAACTCTTCCAATTGTCAAGACTATGGAAATCAGAATCTCTAGACTTTAATTTCTTTTAATGACTTAATTTGTAATACTGTGCATTGCAGGTTGTTCTGTAGACATTAGCCATAAAAGAGCTTTAAGTACTGGACTTATATTGCTGTTCTGTATAGTATAAAAATCAGAAGATTTGCAGATTTTTACTTTCCAGTAAACTTAGGGGCACAATTTAAAAAAAAAAAGAAACCTTTATGGATACATGGCCAGTGGAGCAAATTTCCTATTTAAGTTCAATCAATATATGCTCCCTTTAAAAAAAAAAATTGCTATTGTAGTTTCTCTTTAATGTTGACTGAGAAGGAAGAAGCAGGTGTCTCTCTACCTGTTTACTGCTGAGTTATTCTGTTCACTACCAGAAATATAACCATGATGCTTTTTTTAACCTGAACATTGATTTTCATAATATATATGCAGTGTTTGTTATGGAAGTATATTTGGCTCCTTTAACTTGTAAATATGTTTGTTATCCAGACTTAAATCTCCCCCCTTAAACTGTAAATGAATGCACCAGCCATGTGATCATTAATCCACTACTCTATTGATTCAGCGAGGCCTCTGTGCATCATCAAGATTGGCTTTCTACCATAGCTCTAGAAAAAATATTAAAGCTACTTCTGATCAATCTGATCCAAACACAAGTAGCCTCATTGTTCTCCAGGATTTTAGGAAGAATTAGAAAGAGGTACATCCAGATAAACCTCCTCCAGAAAAAAAGGTTTGGAAAGGAAAGGAGTAATCTAGCAGTGCCGGAAGCTATTGTTGTTATATTTCCTATGGCTCCCTCATCCTGTGATGAAAGAATTGTCTGCATAATCCTTTTTCTATCTACCAGGAATGGTGCAGATGGTACCTGATGCTGTGACCCTGGCAAAGATTCATCGCCATTCTGGACTGATAGGACCATTGAAAGAAAATACAATCAAAAAGTGGTTCAGTCAGCACAACCACTTAAAGGCAGATTATGAAAAGGTTTGTCCTGTTGCAGATCATTTTAAATAATGTACTTAAATACAAATTTGCTCTGGTTCATTAGATGTTCTTATTTGTAGAAATGTAAAGTAAGTGCACTTCACATTGTAATTCACTCAACCATCGGCCCATAATAATGACCCAGTTTAAATAATATATTAACTACATAAAAGTTTCTGTATTTTGTTTAGTTTCTGGGTGAAATTCCTCATTATCAATAAAGATTTTTGTTTTTTGCTCAGCTGTTTTCCTGACATCAATCTCACCCCAGAAACAATACCCCTTGAAATTACCTCCTTTAAGGAATCTCCAATTTCTATAAAAACCTCTTCTTCTCTTCGCAATATGTTTCTTCCACCATTCTCTACTTTTTCATCTCCCATTTTCTTAATGGTTTGCAAAATGCAAAATAGAGTTTATGTAGATCATAATTTTACAAAATATACTGTTTTATTCAACTGCAAACATTTTTTCTTACAGTTTACTTTGTTTTGGTATCTGTCTTACAACGTACAGTTGTGCAGGTTCTGCCCTATATCAGGGATCCTGGCTAAGGAGATGAGTATGGATAGAACCAGGCCTTGTTCCACTTGCCAAGCTATGATCTGGTACAACTGGGTCCCCCTAGAGGCAGGAGCACCTATATGCTAATTCATGCAAAAGTGCACCATTGGTACTATCCTGTGCACTGAAATCCCCTTATTCTGAGAAATTCCTCCAACCTGGGTAAACTGCGATGATTGGTCACCTCTATTCCACACTTCTATAACATTGTGTTGGAGCAAAATATAAGCCCTACAGGCCAAATAATAAATAATTCAATACAATTAACTTGAAATCTACTTTTTAGTTGTTCTCATAACTTCAGTTTTGCATTAATCCTTGTGGTTATGTTGTATGAGGTGTTTCCAAATACATTGCTCTTCACAATCACCATGTGAAGGACATATTTTATTATTTTCACTTTATAAGTGAAGAACATTTGGATTGACAAATTCAGTGACTCACTTAGGGACATGGGAGACCTAGAACTAAGGTATTCTAGCATGCATCCTGGTGACCTAGACTTCACTGCACCAAGGCAGCCCCACCATGCTAGGAGACCCATAACCTAGGCCCAACCAATCATTCATGGTTATACTACCAAGTTGATGAAATGATGTATACCCAGGAGACCATTTTGGAAACAGTGTGTTTTTGGAAAGAAACCTCTGTTCACTAGAGAACATAAGCACAGATTGACTTAGTGATAATCTGCTTCCAGCCACACAGGCATTCACTGATACACACACACACACACACACACACACACACACACACACACATATAGTAAACCATGAAAATATATATATATATGTGTGTGTGTGTGTGTGTGTGTGTGTGTATAGGTGTATTTGTATATATGTGTATATATGTGTATACATGTATATATATGTGTATATAGATGTATTTGTATATATACAAATATATATATGCATATATGTATATATGTGTATACACACATATATGTATATATATAGAATGTGTATATATGCATATAAAAATGTATATATGGAATGTGTATATAGGTATATATATGTATATGTGTTTAATATATGTTTAATACACATATATATGATATATATGTATATATACACCATATATAAACATTCCATATATGTGTGTGTATAGAAGTATATATATATTACATATGATATGTATTATACGAATATAATACAATGTATATGGTGTATATACATATATTATTACCATTATATATGTTATATATGGTATATATGGCATAATACATGTATATATACCATATATAGTGTGTATACATATATTATATGGTGTATATACATATATTATACCATTGTATATGGTATATACATATATTATACCATTATACCATTATATATGGTATAATATAGGTATATACATCATATACACTGTATTATACCATATATAATGGTATAATATATGTATATACACCATATAATATATGTATACACACCATATATGGTATATATATACATGTATTATACCATATATAACATATATATGGTATATATATACCATATATGTATTATACCAATATATAATACATATATG
>NW_022437024.1:6682500-6759567 GCF_009761245.1 Sapajus apella
CATATATGTATTTTATATATACATATCTTAATATACATATGTATTACACATATACACCATATATATGTATATATATACACACGTATATATACACACACGTGTGTGTGTGTATATATACATATATGGAATATATATATATGCACATATACTATACATGTAAATATTATATACACGTATATAATATATATGATACATATATGGTATTAGTCATATAATACCTTATGGGTATATATATAAAACACCTATATGATATATATGTGTATTTTATATATCATCTATAATATATACACACACACATATAAGTGAAGAAGATTTGGATTGCCAAATTATATATATTACATATATTTATTATATGTATAATAAATTTATGTGTGTATATATATAGATATTATACCAAACACCTTCAGACATCAACTATATTGATGAACTATTTGTAAAAAGACACATAAAACATTATAGATTTCTCAGTATAGCTTTCTCGGTATTCCAAAATTTCAACTATTAAATAGTTGATGTTTTAAAATTTATTTGGGAATAGGCAATATTAGGTGATGTTGTGATATTGTTCTTCCTTCTTTTACTTTGAAAAATATCATCGAATATTATGTGTTTGATGTATCAAAAAATCATACTAGAAAACCCCTCTAGTAAACCACGAAAATTAGCTCCATCTGAATGAAGGAGATATTTTCCCCAGTTTCAATGAAAACATTAATCTATTAGGCTAAAGAATGGTTGTTTCATATTCTTCTGTAGCAGATCAAGAATCAGCCATTTAACTGTACCCTTCTGTCCACTGAGATGTAGACATTTTTTCTAATTATGTAATTTTGCTTTCTATCATTTAGTATTTATGATTACCTCTGATGCTAATGCATTTCCTCATTTTTGTTATTATTTTTGTGTTATTGTTTTTCAATGGATTAGGCCTTGAGGAATTTTTTCTACTCCTGTGCTGGCTGGTGTGTGGTAACATTCATCCTGGGAGTATGTGACCGTCACAATGATAACATCATGCTGACAAAGTCGGGACACATGTTTCACATTGATTTTGGAAAATTCTTAGGTCATGCACAAACATTTGGAGGGATAAAAAGGTCAGTGCACAAATGTTTATTACAGTAATTAGGCAATGTCCTAAGCAATATGTATAACATGTAATGGCATAGAAGCCCTGCTGATGACTTGCTCCCATCTCTCAAATCCCCCAAGGTAATATAAACATTATAATATACCTAAAAAGATTGAAGAAAAATTTTAAAGTCAATTTGTAATGCAACAAATTTGATTTCCTCAAATTGGTAGTAGACTAAACTGGCCTTCCCCCATGAGAAGCAACTAATCCTGTTTTCGTCTGCATCATTTGAAATAATATTTTTGTTTCTTTATGAACCATGAATGGACAATGAGGTATGAATTGATAATCTCAAAACATCTGATATATTGCTCATAGCAAATCACCACTGGCCTACACATAAAAATACTAGCATACTTCCCACACTGAATTAGCCTTACATCATTCCACAGATATTTAGGGAGTAGCTAGTATTCAAGGATACAAGAGCAAACAAGACAGATACAAACCCTGATCTCTTTCTAGTATGGATGAAAGACATTAAACAAGTTTATAAGCAAACCAATGACATGAGAAAATGAGAAGTTATTTTAGAAAACTAAAGCAGAGAAATGGAATAGAAATTAACTGGCGTGGGGGTACTATTTTAAAGAGACCTCTCAGAAGGCATGACAAAAAGCTGTGTTCGTATGACCACCTCATGGAGATCTGTGAGAAGAGTATTCTAGGTAGAGAGAATAGCACATATAATAGCAGTGAGCCCAGAAATAAGCCTGGCATGTTCCAGTGACAAGAAGACCTGGATTCTGGAGATGGCATGGAGAGGGCAGGCAGTAGGAGGTAAGGGTGAAGAGTTTGGTGGAGGCCCAATCAGGTAGGGTACAGAGGGCATACAGAATGTGGCTTTTATTTGTTAAGATCAGGGGAAACTGTTGCATTTAAGTGGTTTTCAAAAGCTTCCGCCTGATACCCTGTATAACAGAGACCAGTGAAGAGACTACTGCAATAAAGTGAGACCAGTAAAGGTAGAAGTAATAAAAACTGACAGATTCAGAATATATTTTGAAGACAGAGTCACAGGACCTGCTAATTGATTGGACATTGGCTTTGATTAATGAACTGTAGGAGGAGCACAGAAGGTCAGAGAAGAAAAGAAAATATTCAAGGGTGATACCTAGATGGTTTTATCTTAGCAAGTGACTGAATAATTATATTATTTACTAAAATAAAGAATGCTGATGGATGAATAGGTTATGTTTCATTTTATTTGAGCTGAAAGTAAGGAAATCAGAGGTTGAAGACTAAAAATCTTTAAAAATATATTTCATATTAGGGTAGAAATGGGATCAAACCATTCCAAAGACTAATCAGTCAATTTTACCTAAGAACAGCCCCTTAATATAAGAAATAATAGTACTTCTTACAAAATAATGTGATCGAATTTATACTAGATGGCCATAACCTTGCATTAAAATGCCAACGTAGACTAACTCCTTTTTCGTAAAGGCATACAAATGGATTATTTTATTTTTTGTTACTTTTAATACATTGCTTTCTTTAATAAATAGCCTCAGAAAAATTCACCACATATTCATTCACTTCTTTTATTTTATTTTATTTTATTTTATTTTATTTTATTTTTTTAAGATGGAGTCTCACTTTGTTGCCCAGGCTAGAGTGCAATTGTGCAATCTCTACTCACGGCAACCTCCACCTCCAGGGTTCAAGTGATTCTGCTGCCTCACCCTGCCAAGTACCTGGGACTACAGGTGTGCACCACCATGCCTGACTAATTTTTGCATTTTTAGTAAAGATGGGGTTTCGCCATTTTAGCCAGGCTGGTCTGAAACTCCTGGCTTCAAGTGATCCGCCTGTCTTGGCCTCCCAAGGTGCTGGGATTAGAGGCGTGAGCGCCCAGCCTTCATTCACTTCTTAGATGTCCACTGGGAATGGTCTGCATGCCAAGGACTGTGATAAACGTTGGAGATACAAAGATAATATACACTTACCATCTCAATTAGGGATACTCTTTCAAGCACTGCAAATAAAAACACATAAATGATTATTACGCACATTATTAAACACATAAAATGTTATATAATGGCAGAGATGGAGAGATGTACAGACCATGAGAATGTCATAGAGGAGGGATACCTAGCTTATGAGGGACGAATGTCAATTAACATACTTGAGTGTATATATATATATATATATTCCTTACTCATGTAACAGTTATTCCCTGAACTCCACCTTTTTCTAGAAATTCAAAGATTCGGTTTTGACATCTTTATTTTTTTTTAATTTTTATGAATTGTACACTGGCAATTTGGAGTACCCTTATTGATTTATTCCACTGGCTTCTGTGTTGTTCATGTGAGTGATTTAAAATGAACAAAGATATTTCAGTTCTATAGAAAAATATCCAGTTTGGAGACATAAAAAAGCAAAGAAAAGGTTATTAAAACAATATGGTAAGTTCAAAATAAAAAAGAAGAAGAAAAATTAAAAAAAAAAAAAAAACAATATGGTAAGTTCATATACCAGGGTCTGTAGAGAAGATCGAGCTCGTTTGGTTGCCTGTTAATGCTAGAGCAGCTACCACTACTTCTAGAGTTTGGCAATTTTAAACTTTTCTTAGGCAGCATCATAAGTAAATTTAAAATGTGCCCAGCATAGAGCCACATTCATAATGGGTTCTTAATATTTTTTGCTGAATTAAGCAGCTAATAAACCAATCATCAGCCATTCAATAATTATTGATTGGATGAATGAAAATAAAGTTGCTACTGTCTTCTTTTGAGAATTTTAGTTATTAACCACCAGCTAAGGAGGCCAACTGCAGCTCCATGATCCATTTGGATTATTATTTCTAAGATTTTATGTCTACTGGTGAGTGGCTTCTGTAAGGCTCATTGGCAGTGTTTCCTTGAATTACTTTCTCAATGCTGATACTTTTGCTCTGAGTTTGTTTAATGGTAAAACAGAACCATACCTATTACACCATCTTTTGAATTGTAGGAAGCATCTAATATTCCTCCTCCAAGCCTCTTTCAGTTGTTTCCGGAATTCACTGAATGTTGTTTTGTTGGACAACTGACTTCTTCCATCCTAGGTTCATTGATTGTTCTTACTGATTCTTAGGCATACAGAAGTCCTTTTACAAGTCTTATAGATTCTGTAAGTAGGACCTTTCTAGTCCCCCAGGATAAATGAACATTTGTATTTGTCTCACACTTATTACATTATGGACCCCATTTTTAGAGAGAAAACTGGTCCCTACCTAGCTTCTGTACACATACTCAGATGTATTAACCCCTTTATGCTGGAGGTTGCAAATTTTTGTGTGACAAATTAGACGTTGGTGATGACCTTGAGCAGTAGGATGTAAGTAACTCCCACAGGCTTAGGGTTCCAGTAACGGAACACCAGGCAAAAATGGGTTTAATAACGCCCCCCATAATATTCAAAGCCAGATATATAAATCATGCCCTAGGACTGTCATAATGTCCCATAGTCTGGCAAGATCATATAATGCTCCAATACCAACTAACAATAACCCTAGGTCATCATTTTTAATGTAAAATGCTGCACCCACTGGGAGCATAGAGTTTATGTACAGATACATGTGTTTCTAGTATTGTCTATTCCTTAAAAACATGGAAGGGAAAAGCATTTGTATAATTTTTTATGGTTTACAAAATATTATTAACATATATTAACTAATTTATTGTGTATTCACTAACACAGCAAAAAAGGTGATATTTTTATAAGAAGGGTCTTGAGAAAAATACTGATTTTTCACTGGGCTGCTGCCCTTTTATGCTCATGCTTATATCACCATTCCAGAACATCTCACACTAAGCCTCTGTGTTACTCTGTTTAGGGAATGTCACAGATATTGATCTCTCCTGGTTCTTGAATTAAATTGAGTTAGCAAAGCCACTCTCTTATTTGGAATCTATGCCCAGGTATCCCTGAACAATTCCTCTGAATTCAGTTATCCAGGAATCTGGAAATTCTATTTCGATGCTTAGACCAACTCTGGGGCTCCCATAAACTTTCAAACTTCTAAGAGAAGAAAAATAAATCTTAGTTATGATTATGAAGGATTTTACATCCTGCATATAAGCAAACAGTCCCTTTTTAATGGCTTTAGTGGTGAGACTAGATAAAGAAAATTTATGCCATCAGATTAAATCAAAGGACAACTGAGATATTTCTTACGATTCTGGGGAAAATTTGGCTAATCTTACAGTGGAAACCATGAGGGACTTCTCCAGCTCTCTGAAACCTATTGGTTTTTCTTTTGAACTACTGCTTAATTCTTTCTCTGTCTCAAAGGTTGGAGTGTAGTGGCACAATCTTGGCTCACTGCAGCCTCTACGTACCTGGACTCAGGCAATCCTCTTACCTCAGCCTCCCAAGTAGCTGGGATCACAGGCATGCATCACCATACCTAGTTAACTTTTTTATTGTTTTGTAGAGATATGATCTCACCATGTTGCCGAGGCTGGTCTTCGACTCCTGGGCTCAAGCAATTTGTGCCTCTGCCCAAAATCCTGGAATTATAGCCATGTGCCACGTGCCTGACCTATCTTCACTTTTAAATTTTCTTTCCCCAAGATGCAAATTAAAGTGGTTAACAAAATTATGCATCCGCAATTTTCACTCAATTCCCCTTATAGCAATCATTTCTACACATAATTTTTCATTACATAAAAGATTTCACTGTAGTAATAAACTCAGAATTTCAACTCAATAATTTCTTGATGATGACATGCTCTTATAAAGCAAGAGAAATTAAGAAAAGCATTTATTGCTGATGTTTGTTGGTCTCCTAACTCTGTGTTTCATACTTTTATTTTTTAGACTAGGCTATATTTTCATATTCTACATGGCCTTTTACTTTACTAATACTAGCCTTGTATTAATTGTTTTTTGTAGCTTTCCTTCTAGATAATTTTAAAGGGCAATATGACCAGTAGTTAAGGTCAGGTACCCTAGAGATAGACTATATGTTTTTGTTTGTTTTTATTTATGTTTATTTTTGAAAACAGTTATTTATGTTATTTATGATTGACAGATTACATTTATGGGATACAATGTGATGAAATCAAAGTAGTTAACATATCTACTACCTTGATTTCCTATCACTTTTTTATGGTGAGATATTTGATATTTACTGTTATTTTTAAATTTATAATGCATTGCTCTCGACTATGCATTATAATGATGGACAATAGGTCTAAAAGTGCTCTCGACTATGCATTATAATGATGGACGATAGATCTAAAAGTCTATTCCTGCTGTCTATCTGAAACTTTATACCCTTTAATCAACAGCTCCCCATTCTCCCCAGTTCCTCACTCCCTAAGACTCTGATAACCACCACTCTGCTCTACTTCTACAAATTCAACTTATTAGATTTCATTTATATGTGAGATCGTGTGATTTTTGTGTGGTTGGTTTATTTCACTTGACATAATGCTCTCCGGATTCATTCATGTCATAAATGACAAGATTTCCCTCCTTTTAAAACTAAATAGTATTTTGTTGAGTATACGTACTACATTTTCTTTATCTCTTCATCCATTGATGGACATTTATTTGTTTCCATATCTTGGCTATTGTGAATAATACTGCAAAGAACATGAGAGTTAAGACATCCTTAAAACACATTGATTTAATTCCTTTGAATAAATACCCAAAAGCGAGATTACTGGGTCATATGGTAGTTCTATTTTCAGTTTCTAGAGGAAACTACTTACTGTTTTCCATAATTGCTATACTAATTTATATTATCACAAACATTGCATAATTTCCCTTTTCTCCCAATCCCCTCCAAAACTTAATCTTTCATGATCTGATAAATCCATTCTAACAGAGGTGAGGTGGTTTCTCAGTGTGGCTTTAATCTGTATTTCCTTGATAGTGATTCTGAGCGATTATTTTTATGTACTTATTAGCCATTTCTGTGTCTTCTTTTGAGAAATGTCTGTTTAGGTTCTTTGCTTATTTTTTAATCAGTTTATTTGCTTTCTTGCTATTAAGTTATTTGAGGTTCTTTTCTCTTTTTTTTTTGAGACAGAGTCTCGCTCTGTTGCCCAAGTTGGAGTGCAGTGGCACAATCTTGGCTCGTTGCAATGTCCACCTTCCAGGCTCAAGTGATTCTTCTGCCTCAGCCTCCCAAGTAGCTGGGACTACAGGTATGAGCCACCACGCTTGGCTAGTTTTTTGTTTTTAGTAGAGATGGGGATTTTACCGTGTTGGCCAGGCTGGTCTCGAACTCCTGGCCTCATGATCTGCCCTACTCAGCCCCTGAAAGTGCTGGGATTACAAGTGTGAGCCATGTGCCTGGCCTGAGTTCCTTATATATTTTGGCTATTAGCCCATTATCAGACGTATGGTTTGCAAACATTTTCTCCCATTCTATGGGCCATCTCTTCAGTTTGCTAATTGTTTCCTTTACTGTGCAGAAGTGTTTTAGTTTGATGCCTTGCACTTGTTTATGTTTGTTTTTGTTGCATGTGCTTTTGGGGTGTTATCCAAAACAAAAACATTGCTAAGACCAATGTCATGGAAATTTCCCCTTATGTTTTCTTCTAGCAGTCTTATAATTTAAAGTCTTATAAGTATTTTCTCCATTTTGAGCTATTTTTTGTGGGCACTGTAAGCTAAGGTTCTAATTTTACTCTACTTCATGTGAATATCCAGTTTATCCAACACAATTTATTGAAGAGACTATCTTTTCCTCATCATGTGCTCTTGATACCTTTGTCAAAAACAAGTTGACTATAAATGCATGGGTTTATTTCTGGGTTTTCTATCCTGTTCCTTTTTGATCAATGTGTCTGTTTTTATGCCAGCACCATGCTGTTTTGATTACAATCACTTTATAATATGTCTTGAAGTTGGGGAGTGTGATTTCCCCTAGCTTTGGTTTTTTGGTTTTTTTTGTTTTTGTTTTTGTTTTTTTTTCCGAGATCATTTTAGCTGCTTGGGATCTTTTGTGGTTTCATACAAATTTAAGGATTGTTTGTCCATTTCTGTGATAAAATGACATCAAATTTTTATAGTAATTGCACTGAATATGTAGACTGTTTTGGATAGTATGGGCATTTAAAAAATATTAATTCTTCTAATCCATGAACACAGCAAATATTTTCATTTAATTTTTTCCAATTTCTTTCATCCGTGTTTTATAGTATTCACTATAAATGTCCTTTACCTCCTTGGTTAAATTTACACCTAAGTTTTTAATTTTTTTGTTGCCACTATTAATGAGATTTTCTTAATTTTTTTCCAGATAGTTGATTATTAGTATATAGGAATGCTAATGATTTTGTATGTTTGTTTTGTATCTTGCAACTTTACTGAATTCCTTTCTCAGTTCTAAGAGTTCTTTGGTGGAGTCTTTAGGATTTTCTATCTATATCATGTCATCAGCAAATAGAGACAATTTCACTTCTTCCTTTTCTATTAGGATGCCTTTAATTTTTCTTTTGTCTTGCCTAACTTCTCTGGCTAGGACTTCCAGTACTATATTGAAAAGAGGTGGTAAGAATGGGCATCCTTGTCATGTCTTTAATCTTAGAGGAAAAGCTTTCAACTTTTCACCACTGATAAGAAATTAGCTATGGGTTTGTCATATATGGCCTTTATTGTCCTGAGGTACATATCCTTTATACCTAATCTGTTGAGAGTTTTTATCATGAAAGTACATTATATTTTGTCACGATTTTTCTGCATCCAGTGAGATGATGATGTTATTTTTATCCTTCATTTTGTAAATTTAGTGTATCACATTTATTAATTTTGGTATGTTGAACCATCCTTGCATCCCAGGGTAAATTCCTCTTTCATCCTTGCACCCTTGCATCCAAGGTTAAATCCTTCTTTAATGTCTTCTGGAATTCAGCTTTCTAATATTATTTTCTTAAGTATTTTTGCATCTACATTAATTAGAAATATTGGCCTATAATTTTCTTTTCTTGGGTGCTTTTCTGG
This sequence comes from Sapajus apella, assembly GCF_009761245.1. NCBI lineage: Eukaryota > Metazoa > Chordata > Mammalia > Primates > Cebidae > Sapajus > Sapajus apella. The sequence goes on from NW_022437024.1 coordinate 6,691,583, forward strand.
CTTTGGTATCAAGATAATGCTAGTGTCATAAAATGAGTTTGGAAGAATTTCCTCCATTTCAATTTTTTGGAAGAGTTTGAAAATAATTGGTATTAGTTTGTTTGTTTTATGCTTGATATAATTCAGGAATAAAGCTGTCTGGTTGTGGGCTTTTCTTTGATGGGAGATTTTATTACTGATCCAATCTCCTTACTCATTATCAGGCTATTCAGATTTTCTATTTCTTTCTGATTCAGTCTTGGTAGGTTGTATGTGTCTAGGAATTTATCTAATTCTTTTAGGTTATTCAATTTGTTGGCATGTAATTGTTCATAATATTTTCTTAAGATCCTTTCTATTTCAGTGGTATCAGTTATAATGTCTTCTCTTTCACTTTTGATTCATTTATTTGAGTAGTCTTTTTTTTTCCTAGTAGAGCAAATGGTTTGTATTTTGTATCCTTTCAATTAACCAACTCTGTGATTTTTTTTCTATTCTTTTTTTAAGCACTTATTTCATTAATTTCTGCTCCGGTCTTTGTTATTTCCTTTCGTTTGCCAGCTTTGAACTAAGGTTATTCTTCTGTCTCTAGATTTTTGAGGTGGTATGTTCCATTGATTACCGGTGATTTTTCTTCTGTTTTGACATAGATATTTATTGCTATGAATTTCTCACTTGGAACTGCTTTTGCTGACTGCAATGTTTTAGTCCGTTTTGTTTCCATTTTTGTCTCCAGGTATTTTTTATTTTTTTCTGTAACCCATTGGTTGTTTATGAGCATGTTGTTTAATTTCCACCTATTGAGTATTTTCCAAATTTCACCTGTAGTATATTTCTAGTTTTACAGCATTGTGAGCCAAAAATACTTAATATAATTTCAATCACCTTAAATTTGTTAAGTTTTTTTTTGTGACCTTACATAATCTTTCCTGGAGAATGTTTCATGTGCACTTGAGAAGAATGGGTATCCTGCTGCTATTGGATAGAATGTTTTGTATATTTCTGTTAGGTCTACTTGGTCTAAAGTGTAATCTACATCCAGTATTTTTTTATTGATTTTCTTTCAATCCATGAACACAGGGCCTTTGTACTGTTTTATTTTCTTTGAATTCTTTCTTTATTACTTAATAGATTTTATTGCAGAGATCTTTTACCTCCTTGGTTAAATTTATTTCTATTTTACTTTTTTGTAGCCATTGTAATAGGGATTGCCTTTTTTAATGTATTTTTCAGGTAATTCTTTACTGGCATATACAAGCAATTGTATATGTGTACTAGTCTTGTGTGTTGATTTTGTGCCCTGCAACTTTATTGAATTCATTTATTTGTTCTGGCAAATTTTCTGTGAATTCTTTAGTATTTCTATATACATGATCATGTCATCTGCAAACATGGACAGTTTGACTTGCTGCTTTCCTATTTGAATATTCTTTATTTCTTTCTCTTGCCAAATTGCTGTAAGTAGGAGTTCAAATACTATGTTGAACAAAAGTGGTTAACGTGGGCATCTTGTCTTCTTATTCCAGATCTTAGAGGAACAATTTTAACTTTTTCTCATTTCATGTGATGTTAGATGTGGGTTTGTCATATATTGACTTTATAATGTTAAGGTATTTTTTATTATACCTAATTCGTTGAGAGTTTTTATCATGAAGGATATTAAATTGTATCAAATACTTTTTCTATAACTCTTGAAGCAATTATATAATTTGTGTCCCTAATTCTGTTAATGTGATGTATCACACCTACTTATTTGCAGTTGAATCATCTTTGTGTCTCTGGTATAAATCCCACTTGATCATGATGACTGATCTTTTTTATTTTTTCTTTTCTTGAGACAGAGTCTTGCTCTGTCACCAGGCACCAGGCTGGAGTGTAGTGGCGCGACCTCGGCTCACTGCAACCTCCAACTTCCTGGTTCAAGCAATTTTCCTGCCTTAGCCTCCCAAGTAGCTGGGATTAAAGGCACATGCCACCACACCCAGCTAATTTTTGTATTTTTAGTAGAGATGGGGTTTCACCATGTTAGCCAGTATGATCTCAATCTCCTGATCATGATCTAACCATCTTGGCCTTCTAAAGTGCTGGGATTACAGGTGTGGGCCACCATGCCTGGACCATGGTGATTTACCTTTTAAATGTGTTGTTGAATTGGTTTGCTAATAATTTGTTGGGGATTTCTTGCATCTATGTTCATCAGACCTTCGGTTTTCTCTTTTTGTTGTGTGATTCTCTGATATTAGTACTATTGTAATCTGGTCTCATAAAATGAGCTTGGAATGATTCTCAGCTTTTTTTGTGGGGGAGGAAAAGTTTGATAAGAATTTGTATTAGTACTTTTTTAACTAGTAGAATTCAGCAGTGAAGCCATCTGGGTTCTGGGCTTTTCTTTGATGGAAGTGTCTTTATTACTACTTCAATCTTGTTACTCATGATTAGTTTGTTCAGGTTTTCTATTTCTTCATGATTCAATCTTGGTATGTTGTATGTATCCAGGAATTTACCTATTTCTGCTGAATTTTCCAGTTTGTTGGCATGTAATTTCCGATAATAGTATCTTATGAGCCTTTGTATTTCTGTGATATTAGTTGTAATGTCCCTTTTTAAAATCTTTGATTTTACTGGTCTTTTCTCTTTTTTCTTTTTGTTGATGTATGCATTTATTGCTATGCATATTCCTTGTAGAACTGCTTTTGCTATATTCCATATATTCTAGTATGTTGTGTTTCCATTTCCATTTGCCTCAATAATTTTTTTAATTTTCTATTTAATTTTTTCTTTAAAAAATATTTAGCCTTTATACTAAATTTATAAATGGCTTACACACCATAATTATAGTATTACATTATTCTGACTTGGCCTGCATACTTACTTTTACCAGGGATTTTACATTCAGGTGTTTTCTTGTTACGTGTTAGCATTCTTTTCATTCAGAATAAACAACTCCCTTTAGCATTTCATGTAAGGTCTGGTGTTGATGAATTCCCTCAGTTTTTATTTTTCTAGAAAAGTCTTTATCTCTCCATGATGTTTTAAGAATAGCTTTGCTGAGTACTGTATTATTGGCTTATGGGTTTTTTTTTTTTTATTTCATTCTGCATTTTGAGTATGTTGTCCTGCTTTCTTCTGGCCTGCAGGGTTTCTGCCATGAAACCCATTGAAAGCTGTTTTGGGGCTCAGCTAAATGTAATACATTTTTTTTTCTCTTGCTGCTTTCAGCATTCTTTGTTTATAATTTTTGATAATTTCATTATAATGTGTCTTGGGGAATTTCTCCTTAGTTTAAAATTTGATTGGTGAACTCTGGGCTCCCTGTACCTGAACACTGTCATAGATTTGGAAAATTTTCAGACATTATATCCTTAAATATGCTTCCTAGTCCTTTTTCTCTCTTCTCTTTTGTGGGAACAATTATTATGTGGAGGTTAGTTTGCTTGATGGTGTTAATTCCCATAGGGCTTTTTCACTCTTTTTTTCTTTTTTCTTTTTGGTTCTCTGATTTGGTAATTTCATATATATGGTCATGAAGCTCGCTGACTTTCATGTGAACAAGTCTACTGTTCACTTTCTGATGAATTTTTCCATTCAGTTATTGTGGTTTTTTTCTTTCTAGGACTCCTATTTGATTTTTAATTAAACTTCCTCTGTCTTGGTCAAATTTTTAATTTTGTTTCTGGATTGTTTTCCAAATTTTATTTATATTTTTTAAAGATTTTTTGTTATTCACTGAATTCCTTGAAGAAGATTATTCCTAATTCTTTATCAGACATTTTATAGAACTTTTTCTGTGTCCATTATTGGAGCTTCGTTGATGTTATTTTCCTTTTTTCTTTTCTTTTCTTTTCCTTTTTTTTTTTTTTTTGACAGTGTCATCTATTCCTAAGTTTTCACGATCCTTGCATATTCTTATTGATGCTCACACATTTGAGGAGCGGGCCATGACTTCCAGGTTTTACAGGTGATCTTTGGTGGTGTAAGATCTTTGGTGCTTAACACTGGAACATAATTACTTGTATGCTGTTGCTTCCCATTCTTGGGAGTATTTATCATAAGTACCAAAACTAAAATACTGCACATTACCTAACTTGCTGCCTTGCCATTGTTTCTCAGTCTGGGGAGCACTTATAGTGAGCACCAAAACTTAAGCCACAGAAGAAGAACTTAAATACAATATTGATTCTTCCTATGCATGAAGATGGGATGTTTTTCCATCTGTTTGTGTCCTCTCTTATTTTCTTGAGCAGTGGTTTGTAGTTTTCCTTGAAGAGGTCCTTCACATCCCTTGTTAGCTGGATTCCTAAGTATTTCATTCTCTTTGTAGCAATTGTGAATGGGAGTTCATTCATGATTTGAGGATCTGCTTGTCTATTGTTGGTGTATAGGAAGGCTTGTGATTTTTGCACATCGATTTTTTTATCCTGAGACTTTGCTGAAGTTATTTATCAGCTTAAAGAGGTTTGGGGCTGAGATGATGGGGTTTTCTAAGTATAAAATTATGTCATCTGCAAACAAAGACAATTTGACTTCTCTCTTCCTATTTGAATACCCTTTATTTCTTTCTGTTGCCTGATTGCCCTAGCCAGAACTTCCAATACTATGTTAAATAGGAGTGCTGAGAGAGGGCATCCTTGTCTTGTATTGATTTTCAAAGGGAATGCTTCCAGCTTTTGCCTATTCAGTATAATATTGGCTGTGTGTTTATCATAAATAGCTCATTATTTTGAGATATGTTCCATAAATACCTAACTTATTGAGAGTTTTTAGAATGAAGGAATGTTCAATTGTATCACAGACCTTTTCTGAATTTATTGAGATAATCATGTGGTTTTTGTCATTGGTTCTGTTTATGTGTTGGATTACGTTGATTGATTTGCATCTGTTGAAGCAGCCTTGTATCCCAGGGATGAAGGTGACTTGATCATGGTGGAAAAGCTTTTTGATATGCTGCTGGATTCAATTTGCCAGTATTTTATTGAGGATTTTCACATTGATGTACATCAGGGATATTGGCCTGAAGTTTTCATTTTTTATTGTGTCTCTGCCAGGTTTTGGTATCAGGATGATGCTGACCTCATAAAATGAGTTAGGGAGGAGTCCTACCCTCTCAATTGTTTGGAATAGTTTCAGAAGGAATGGTACCAGCTCCTCTTTGTACCTCTGGTAGAATTCAGCTGTGAATCCGTCTGGTTCTGGGCTTTTGTTGGTTGGTGGGCTATTAATTACTGCCTCAATTTCTAAGCTTGTTATTGGTATATTCAGGAATTTGACTTCTTCTTGGTTTAGTATTGGGAGGTTGTATGTGTCTAGGAATTTATCCATTTCTTCTAGATTTTCTATTTTATTTGCAGAGAGGTGTTTACAGTATTCTTTGATGGTAGTTTGTATTTCTGTAAGGTCAGTGTTGATACCACTTTACCACTTTTCATTATGTCTATTTGATTCTTTTTTCTTTTCTTCTTTATTAGTCTAGATAGCTGTCTATATTATTATCTTTTTCAAAAAACAAGCTCCTGGATTCATTGATTTTTTTGGAGGGTTTTTGTGTCTCTCTCTCCTTTAATTCTGCTCTGATCTTAGTCAGTTCTTGTCTTCTGCTAGCATTTTGATTACTTTACTCTTGCTTCTATAGCACTTTTAATTGTGATGTTAGGGCGAGTGTTGATTTAAGATATTTCCAGCTTTCTGATGTGCACATTTAGCACTATAAATTTCCCTCTTAACATTGCTTTAGCTGTGTCCCAGAGATTCTGATACATTGTCTCTTTGTTCGCATTGGTTTCAAATAATTTCTTGATTTCTCCTTCTTCCCAGGAGTCATTCGCAAGCAGGTTGTTCAATGTCCATGTAATTGTGTGGTTTTGAGTGAGTTTCTTAATCCTGAGTTCTAATTTGATTGCACTGTGGTCTGAGAGGCTGTTTATTATTTCATTTCTTGTGCATTTTCTGAGGAATGTCTTACTTCCAATTATATGGTCAATTTTAGAATTAAATGCCATGTAGCACTGAGAAGAATGTATTTTCTGTTGATTTTGGATGGAGAGTTCTGTAGATGTCTGTTAGGGCCACCTGATCCCGAGCTGAGTTCAAGTCTTGAATATCCTTATTAATTTTCTGTCTCATTGATCTGTCTAATATTGACAGTGGGGTGTTAAAGTATCCCACTATTATTATATGGGAGTCTAAGTCTCTTCATAGGTCTCTAAGAGTTTGTTTTATGAATCTGGCTGCTTCTGTGCAGGGTCCATATACATTTAGGATAGATAATTCTTCTTGTTGAATTGATCCCTTTACCATTATACAATGCCCCTGTTTGTCTTTTTTTATCTTTGTTGGTTTAAACTCTGTTTTGTCAGAGGCTAGAATTGCAACCCCTACTTTCTTTTGCTTTCTGTTTACTTGATAAATATATCTCCATCTTTTTATTTTGAGCCTATGTATGTCTTTGCACGTGAGATGAGTCCCCTGAATTCAGCACACCGATTGGACTTGACTCTTTATCCAATTTGTCAGTCTGTGTCCTGTGTCTTTTAATTAGGGCATTTAGTCCATTTACATTTAAGGTTAGTATTGTTATGTGTGAATTTGATCCTGTCATCATGATTCTATCTGATTATTTTGCACACTAGTTGATGCAGTTTCTTCATAGTGTCATTATTCTTTATATTTTGGTGTGCTTTTGCAGTGGCTGGTACCACTTTCCCATATTTAGTGCTTCCTTCAGGAACTCCTGCAAGGCAGTCCTGGTAGTGATGAAATCCCCCAGCATTTACTTGTCTAGAAAGGACTTTATTTATCCTTCACTTATGAAGCTTAGCATGGCTGCATATGAAATTCTGGGATGAAATTTATTTTCTTTAAGGATGTTGAATATTGGCTACCACTATCTTCTGTCTTGCAGGGTTTCTGCTGAGAGGTCTGCTGTTAGTCTGATGGGCTTACCTTTGTAGGTAACCTGGCCTTTCTTTCTGGTTGCCCTTAACATTTTTTCCTTCATTTCAACCTTGGAGAATCTGATAATTATGTGTCTTGGGATTGATCTCATAGATTACCTTAGTGGTGTTCTCTGAATTTCCTGAATTTGAATGTTAGCCTGTCTTGCTAGGTTGGGAAAGTTCTGGATAATAACCTGAAGTGTGTTTTCCAACTTAGTTCTGTTCTCTGAGTTTCTTTTAGGTACTCCAATCAATCATAGGTTCAGTCTTCTTACATAGTCCCATATTTCTTGGAGGTTTTATTCATTCCTTTTCATTCTTTTTTCTCTAATCTTGTCTGTCTGCCTTTCAGCAAGATAGTCTTCAAACTCTGATATCCTTTTTTCCGCTTGATCAGTTGGGCTATTGATATTTGGGTATGCTTCACAAAGTTCTTGTGCTGTGTTTTTCAGCTCCATCAGGTCATTTATGTTCCTCTCTAAATTGGTTATTCTACTTAGTACCTCCTATAACCTTTTATCCAGTTTCTTAGCTTCTTTGCAATGGGTTGGAATATGCTCCTTTAGTTCAGCGTAGCTTGCTATTACCCACCTTCTGAAGCCTACTTTTGTCAATTTGTCCATCTCATCCTCTGTCCAGTTCTGCATGCTTGTTAGAGAGGTGTTGCAATCATCTTTAGGAGTTGAGGTGCTCTGACCTTTTGGATTTTGAGCATTTTTTTCATTAATTCTTTCTCATCTTTGTGAGTTTGTCTAGTTTCAATCTTTGAGGCTGCTGACCCTTGGATGGGTTTTTTGTTGTTGTTGATGTCCTTGTTGTTGCTTTCTGTTTGTTTGTTTTTCTTTTAATGGTCAAGTCCCTCTTCTGCAGGGCTGATGCCGAATAGGGGTTCACTTCAGGGCCTGTTCATCTGGTTCACTCTCACATATGGAATTGTCACTCGAGAAAGCTGGAGAACAGCAAAGGTGGGTGCCTTGCCTTCCTCTGGGATCTCTGACCTCAAGGGGCACTGAACTGATACTAGTAGGAATGTTCCTGTATAGGGTGTCTGACAACCTCTGTTGGAGGGTCTCACCCAGTTGGGTGGCATGGGGATCCGGACCTGTTTAACAAAGCACTTTGACTGTCCCTTGATGGAGGGGGTGAGCTTCAGTGTCGGGAAACCCACTCATCTGGGCTGCCCAGATTCCTTAGAACCAGCAGGAAGAAAGATTAAGTCTGCTGGTCCACAGGGACTGTGGCCACCCCTCCTCCTAGGGGCTCAGGCCCAAGGAGATCAGAGTTCTGTCCCTGAACCCCTGGCTGGAGTTGTTGGAGCTCCTACAGGGAGGCCCTGCCCAGTGAGTAGGAATGGGTCAGGACAGGCATGAAGAGGCACTCTGGCCACAGTTTGCCATAATTGTGTGTTGGGCTTTGGGGAATACGTCTTGGGACCAAGCTGTGCAGCCTCCCTGGCTCCAGCAGGGAAAAAGTATAGCCTGGAGCTATACAGATGGGCTTTGACCCATTCCCCACCCTAGGATCTTAGTGTTAGGCAGCTCTCAGTCCCAGTTCTGACTGCTGCCTCTCCCCCAAGGACCTCACAGGACTTAGACAGCAGGCAGCTGCCCCTGAGGCGCTGGCCACCGCTCCTCTCTAGAGCTCAGTAGGTTTAAGCAGATTCTAGCTAAGTGGCTGTTGAGAATCTGTGTGGCTCCATGGCTGGGGCCCTAGGCTCCAGTGGCTGGGATCTTCTAATTCATGGGTTGCACAGTTCCATGGAAAAAGCATGGTTTCCCAGGCACGGTAGCACACTCACTGCCTCCCTTGGCTGGGTGGTGGGGGCTCCCCTGCCTCATGTGTCTACCAGGTGGCCCGCTGTACCACACTGCTCTTCCTTCCTTCCTGTGGGTCACGCCAGCTACCTAGTCAGTCCTGATGACAGAACCTGGATACTGTGGTTGCAGATGCAGGATTCGCACGCTGTTATGGTTCTTTCCAGTAGGAGCCTCTGATAGCCGCTGCTTCAATTCTGCCATCTTGGTCCCGCCCCTAATTTGTATCTCTTAACAATTTACTTTAGTAGTTGTTTTTAATAGCTTTGTCTTCTAACTCTCTGAAACTGCTTTACACACCACCCTTAGAGTTTTAGAGAATTCTGAGTATGGATATGCATCACTTGTACCATTGAGCTTTTTTTCTCTTTCATTTGTTTTTGATATTAATTAATGGACTTTTATTTTAGCTTAAATAACTCCCTAAAGTAGAACTAGTGGTGATGAACTCCATTAACTTTTTTCAAAAATGTTTTCCCCTCATTTCTAAAGGACAACTTTGCCAGTTAAAGTATTCTTCTTGGCAGTTTTATTTTTTTCTTCGGCAATTTTGATATATCATCCTACTCTCTCCTGGCCTGCAGGGTTTCTGCTGCAAAATCTGCTGGAAGTCATATTTGTGCTCCATTGAATATAATATCTTCTTAATATCTTGTTGCTTTTAGTATTCTTTATCTTTGATTTTTGATAATTTGAGTGTGATATGTCTTAGGAATTCCTCTTTGAGTTGAATTTAATTGGTGACTTCTGAATTTTCTGTATGTGAATATTGTCATCTTTCTTCAGATTTGAGAAATCTTTCATCATTATTTTCTTAAATATGCTTTCTAGGCCCTTTCTCTCTCCTCTCTTTTAGAAACTCCTACTATTTGAAGGTTAGTTCACTTGATAGTTTCTCTTAATGCTCATAAACTTTCTTCATTTTTTTCATTATGTTTTCCTTTTGGTTGATTGGATAATTTCAAATGTCCTGCCTTTGCCCTCACTGTTTTTTTCTTCTGCTTGAGCATGTGTACTGTTGAAGCTTTCTAAAAACTTTTTCAGTTCAGTTATTATATTCTTTATCTCTATAATTTTTATTTGGGTTTTTGTTATTGTTTCTATTTCTGTGTAAGTGTAAAGTAGTTCAACCATTGTGGAAGACAGTGTGGTGATTTCTCAAGGATCTAGAAATAGAAATTCCATTTGACCCAGCAATCCCACTATTGGGTATATACCCAAAGAACTATAAATCGTTCTATTGTAAAGACACATGCACATGTATGTTCTTTGCAGCCCTGTGTACAATAGCAAAGACCTGGAACCAACCCAAATGCCCATCAATGATAGACTGGACAAAGAAAATGTGGTACATATACACCATGGAATACTGTGCAGCCATGAAAAACTATGAGTTTGTGTCCTTTGTAGGAACTTGGATGAATCTGGAAACTATCATTCTCAGCAAACTGAACCAAGAACAGAAAGCCAAGCACCGTATGTTCTCACTCATAGGTGGGTGTTGAACAGCGAGAATACGTGGACTCAGGGAGAGGAGTGTCACACACTGGGGGCAGTTGGTTGGAGGGTAGGGGAGAGACAATGGAGGATGATGAGGGAGGGGAGGGTCAGGGGGGATAACATGGGGAGAAATGCCAGATATAGTATGCACCTCAAGTGAAATAAATAAATTTTTTGAAAAAGATATATTCTTTTGTTTTCCATATTTCATTTAATTTTCTATCTGAAGTTTCTTTTAGTAACTTGAACTGCTTTAAGAGGAGTATTCTGAATTTTTTATCAGGCATTTCATAGTTATCCATTTCTTCATGGTCCATTACTGGCATTTTATTAGTTTGGCAGTGTCATATTTCCCTGATTTTTTATAATCCTTGTGTCCTTCTATTGGTACCTGCATATTTGAGGATATCATCACCTCTTCTAGTCTTTGCTTGTGTTTTTTGATGGTGGTAGACCTTTACTATTTAATATAACCTGGAATTCTGGTTGGGCCAGCTGGTAGCAACATTGGTAGGATCACTGCTGTGCAGCTGAAGTTGTGCAGGGCCAGGTACTTCATTCATATGTAATTACTGATCTGTAGGTGTCTCCTAATTTGGGGAACACAATAAGAGCATTGGGTTCAGTTGAATTACCTGTTCATTTCCAGGGTTTGTGTATGGCCAAATGTTCTTTCCATGGGTAACTGCTAATCTGCAGTTTCCTCCATGTCTGGGAAAGACTTAATGGAAGCATTGGAATTAGTTGTATCACGTCTTCATGGCTAGAGTTTGGCAGAGCCAGATACTCTGTGGATAATCACTGATGTGCAGGTGCTCCCTAGTATGAGGAAAACTAAATTTGAATACTGAAACTTAGAGGATTACCTCTCCACTGTTAGGATTGAGCAAGTTTGGATCCTCTCTCCATGGGCAATCACTGATCTACAGTTGCCTGTCAACCCTGGGAAGACTTATGAGAGTATCTGGGCTGTACGGGGGAGCTGGCTAAAGATTGGAGCATGAATTACCCATGAAGTGTGTTTTCTACATTATAATGCTGTTGCTAGTCTCTCTGGTGTGGCACTTCCACTGGCCATATGAAGAGCAACCCCCACAGTCTGTGTGCTGGTGGCTGTGAGCCCCACTCCCTTTCTTTTTTTCTAAATGAGCCCAGGTGGTACTCCCAGCATTACCTTCAAGCCAAGACAGGAGTGAGCCTCCAGCAAAGGGTCCCAGAATAGTAGGAAGACTGAATGTCTGCCTCCAACTCATATTTGTCTCTGTAGAAACTGCGGGTCCAGGGAAATTATCTGTGGGTGATGTTGTGCTAGCTTGAAGGAGGGGTGACACAATCAAAGAGAACCATTCCTTTTGTGGTATAATCATAGCCCTTCTTGATTCTGCCGTCCAATGGGTGTCTTAGCCTCACTTTCAAGTTTTAGGATATTCAGGGTGGTATTCTTGCCTGTGAATAGTTGCTAATTGAATTTCTGGGTAGGGAGGTAGTGAGGCCACAGAACTCTTTGTCACTTTGTGGATGTCATTTTTACAATATGTTATTTTAATCCTGTATTAGTATATGCTAATGGTGTGACCTTAAACAAGTGGCTTCTTTGTGCCTCATTTTTTTTTCTTTTCTTTTCTTTTCTTCTCCCCACCCCTCTAACCGGTGTTCTGCTCTTGTTGCCCAGGCTGGAGTGCAATGTCACAATCTCAGCTCACTGCAACCTCCACCTTCCAGGTGCCTCAGCCTCCTGAGTAGCTGGGATTACAGGTGCCCACCACCATGCCTGGCTAATTTTTTTGTATTTTTAGTAGAGACAGCGTTTCACCATGTTGGTCAGGCTGGTCTCGAACTTTTGACCTCAGGTGATCCACCTGCCTCGGCTTCCCAAAGTGTTAGGATTATAGGTGTGAGCCACTGCGCCCAGTCTGTGCCTAAGTTTTCTTGTTTATAAAACAGATTTTTTTAAGATTCAATGAATTGATATCAGTAAAATTCTTAAAAGAGTGTCCAGCACTAAGTGAGGGCTTTATAAAAGTTTGTAGCAATTAATATAATATAAGTATTCCAAATGAAGTGAAAAGAAATTAGTTACATCTCTGAGTAATTATTTTTTCTTTTATTTAAAATTATCTATGTTTTGTTGTTGTTGTTGTTTTGTTTTGGTTTTTTGTTTGTTTGTTTGTTTTTGCTATTTTAAAAAGAATCTGTATATTGGGCTGGGTATGGTGGCTCACACCTGTAATCCCAGCACTTTTTGAGGCCAAGGCAGGTGGATCACCTGAGGTCAGAAGTTTGAGACCAGTCTAGCCAACATTATGAAACCCTCTACTAAAGGGTTCATATTTTCTCTACTAAAAATATGAAAAATTAGCTGAGCGTAGGGGTGGGCCCCTGTAATCCCAGCTACTTGGGAGGCTGAGGCAGGAGAATTGCTTGTACCCAGTATGCAAAGGTTGCAGTGAGCCAAGATCACACCACTACACTCCAACCTGGGCAACAAGAGCAAAACCCCACCTCAAAAAGAAAAAAAAAAAAGTCTGTATATTGAAGTTCATAAATTGAACTATTAGTCCTTTAAGTTCTCTGAGTTTGAGGCTTGTTGACTGACAGACTGGATCACACTTTTTGTCAGGTTTAGATTGGGAGGTATTTCATCAAGTCATCCCTAACTTCTAATACAACTTCAGACACAAGCAGAAGTATGCTGGACCTGGCCCATACTGTCTTGCAAGAGCCTACTGTGTATACTTCTTCTCAATTCTTTATTCAATCACATCACATTAATAGCCTAAAATCAGCCATAATGGGAGTATTTACACCACATAAGATTGGTAAATGCCACAAATCAGAGCTCTTTTCCTAAAGAAACATAGTAAGCCAGCTATTAAATATTCATCACTGCATAACAGGACATAAATCCACTTAAAAGAGATAGAAAATGATTCCAGTACTCAGCAAAATAAAAATAAATTTGTTTTTTTCTATTGAATATTTACACCCAGATGATCAAAATATCATATATCATTCTTATCACAACGTTGTTTAAACCCTTTATAATTTTTATCTCAATAGATAATAAAGTATCTGCTATAATTAATCTCAGCATTTTCATCCCAATAATATTCATAAAAATCCCCTGTATCTATAACCATTTTGATATTATTTTCAATAATTAACTACCACTGATTTTTTTTAAAAATTAATTTCTAATTTGAGTATCACAATATTTATCTTCTAAATCTTCCCAGTTTAAAACTATCTTTTAACAAAAAACTCCCTTAACAGATTAAAGGATTAATTGTGTCTTACTCCAATAATTCTGATTGAGTAGTACAATATTCATAGTGATCCAAATGTTAGATAGGTGATAATAATCTCCAGCATGCTTTAATTACTACCTTAGTTTTCTTTGAAATTAGATAATTCTCATTGGTCTGTTATTCATGATTGCTTACTCAGAAACATTGTGGTTTGTCTTTACTCTCAGTGGGCCTTTGTATTATCTGAATTTTCTAGAAGGAAAACATTCTTTCCAATGTCTTTTCAACTGTGAGTGTTTTAAGGATATCTTTGTAGCCTAAGCACGAAGCATAGAGCAGAGGTTCAATTTCAGTTGATTGAAGGATCATTTGAAAAATGTCATCACATTTACTTTCCTGGACCTGAGAACCTGAGAGAGTACAATTTTCCTAAATATAAATGTATTAAGAGCCTGTTATATTCAGTAACCCTAATTGGAAATTTACCAAAGCTTTTTTTGTTTGTTTGTTTTTTTGTTTTCATTTGTTTTTGTCTTGTTTTGTTTTCTAACCTAATGGTTACTCTTCATGTGATAGTCTGAGGATGAAGTCTTCTGCCAGTCACAAAGCCAATCATAGGCAAACTACACCTAACACTTAAATAGTGCTTTGGATATTACAAAGCACTCTCACTTACACACAGACCATTTCAAGAAACAAAGTTTGTTTTGTCAATCTCATCTTCTCCATCTTCTCACTATCACTTCTCCCTCTGACTTCACTCATCATTCTACTGTTTCATTGCCTGATTTCTTTTGAATAGCTCCCTTATGTCAACCCCCGATTATAAGTAAAAACTTTCTCTGATAAGAAAAATAAATTTTCTTCAGTGAGAGACTTTGTAGGTTTTCAGATGAAACAAGTAAAGGATGATTGAGAAGGGAAAAATATTTGTGAGAGAGATGAAATAAAAGAGCAAAAGAAGGATACACTTACATGGTGTAAGGATTCTGCCATCTCACACTCAGTAAGCCAATGCCCCACTGTGAACAAAGCAAGCATAAGATGGAAGGCATGAAAGCTGATTCCTCAGCTGGTCTAAGGTACAATGTGCTTGCCAATATAAGGATCTCATAGCTTTGACTTTAAATTTAGTTTTAGACTAAATTTGTAAAAGAGTAGAAATGTCTTCTGAACATGAGCTTAGTATAAGAACTTTATCTGGTGTCCAACTAAAGAAATAGTGCCCTGCTTCTGTTGCTGGGGAAACAACTATGGGGTTAAATTTAGTAAGAGATCATATGTGCGTTCAATGCCTCAAACATAAATTTTGGTATTGCACATGGTAACCTTATGGGTGATTTAAATATTTTTAACAGGTAACTTAGGCTGTTTTTGATTTTCACCTTCAACCTGATTTTAGAAACTAACCTGTATTTAAAATGTGACACTACAAATTCAATTTTCACCCAAGAGTTATAGCATTGTTAATGTTTTCCTCATATCCAGACTAGACAACTTCTGTTTCAAGTATACACTGGAATTCCATGCAAAACATAGCTGTGCTCTTTTCCCTAAATTCAGCCTCAAAGGAAAAAAATGGGGAGTTGAAAGATCTAATCAGTCTCTTCTTGTCCTCATGAAATCCTGATCTGCTGTGAATTCAGACACAATATATTACACTTAGGAAAGGAGACCTGATTATTTTTGAACAAGTAGTTGTTTTAACCACACTTTATCAAATAAGAGAGATGATGTATTTGAGCCTGAGAGGAACCAATGTTAGTATCTATAGTTATTAATCTATTGATGATCAGGGACTTCCAGGGATCTAACTTAGGACATGCATTACATTTATGAGAGACTGAACCGGGAAAAAAAAATTGTTTTACACTTAAAAGACTCATTGGTGAGGCTGATCTTAGTTAATAATTGCAGAGAGCTTGGAGATCTCACAGGGTTTTAAATGTTCTTTCTATAATAGTACATCCACTCTCATGTTCTCATTATATTGCACATGTGAGGTTTTCTGTATTGCTTAATTATCTAAGGTTCTATCCTATCCAATGGAGATTCCAAATTTACCTTCTCAATTAACTCATGGATATTAGACAAGAGACTTGTGTTCTTTCTGTTGAACAGCAAAATGTGCTCTCTGAAATGTAGGTCATTTGTGATATCAGGAACAGTGTAAACTTAAACGTTCCCCAATGTGCTTTGTAGTCATTATTTCTATTCCCATTGACTATTATGGGAGTCTACAACTTCTAGAAATCTTTAAACCATATATATTAATGTTATTATATATTTCATAAAAATAAAAATGTATGAAATTCATAGAATTAATACAAGTAATATTAATAATAAAAACAAAACGTACCTTATTACTAAGTCCCATATTTCAGTTTAGGGCACAAATACATTATTCAAACACTTAAGTCTTTCAGTTTGGGATTTAAGTTTGTATACTTTTATTTACTGACTTTACCAGTTGCTCAAATAAAATACTGGATAAACAACTGTAAAAGGAAAAAATATCTATGTTCACAGAGTCCAGCAGGCTAATTCTTCTATCATGAGTTGTTAATAGATTTCTATCATTTCATTCCACTTTCTATATCTCCATATCCACTGTCTCCATCACGAATATCATACATGTAGCTCTTCTCAAATTGCTGTGGATTTGGTACAGTTTGTCTCTGGACTGGCACGAAGCAAGTACCCTATAGTGTGGTCCCACATGGTCAAGTGAAGAAGATCAGATTCTAAAGGAAATAATCAAAAATACCTTTTAAAGTTTCGTATGTACTTGCGATGCATTAGCTTCGTTAATTCTTACAGAAACTCTTTGAGGTAGATACTGTTATTTTCTCTATTTCAAGATGAAGAACTAAGACAGAGAGGAGTCTTGGTTGTTCAAATTTGTCCAAAGTCGTAGGTAATAAGTAGGTGGTAGAATCTTTGGAAGATGCCGTGATATTCCCATTTCTCAATAATCCCAACACAGTCTATGCTTTCTTCAGCATTAGGATAGATCACTATTTCTTTAGTTAGCACCAGATGACATAATTATCTTGCATGTAAGACCTTGATGTTTATTAAATTCATATCTTTGAAACTACAATCAAATGTCCTGAAAGATGATTGTACTGCAAGAGGCATGAGAAAACTAAATCTAAGTGTGAAAGTATTAGGATCACTTTCTCATCATTGGGCATTTTCTCTTTGAGTGAAAAGGCAGGCAGAATTGCTTACTCTCTTTTATATTTTTCTTAAAAAAAAAAAACTAATAGATACAGTTTAGCTCATCTAAGTTAAACATTTATGAAATTTCACTCTAATTTCAGAGCCTACCAGAGTCTATTGTATTGAGATTAGTATGTCCAAAGACCACCCTGAACTGTTGGGAAGAACCCCAGTGGTATTATCTAGACTGCATAATTCACATTTGAGGAAATTACCTCTGTGAATTATTTTGTCTTTAAATAGCGTATATGTAACACTTGAAAATCAAACATAATTTATTTTTTGAGTATGTCTCTATTTGTTTAAAGAACAATTCAATAAATAAAAGGCTGATAATTTTAAGGATACAGCTCCTCAACTATTTCAGAGTTCATTCATTACAATTAGCATCCTTGTCCATTTCTTTAATATTCTGTTTTGAAATATGGCCATTTCCACTGTGAGGGCTGGTGCTATTTAAAAGATTTCAAGAGGAAGTACAGTATGAACAAGATTTTAAAGAAAGGATTGAACTTAAATTTGTGGGAAAGATGGGAGAAAGACAACCTATAGCAGAACATTTTATGAATAGAAATGTGGAAGCAGATGATAACCAAGTGCCATAACCCACCCATCTGCTATCTCTGTGTTATACCCAGCAGCCAAGGGCTCTAAGAAAGTGTCACACAACAAAACAAACATTTGTCACTAGTTTCAAATGGGGCACCCTCATGGCCCAGCAATGGTACATTTCTGTAGCCATCCCTCTATTTCACTTTCCATAACAATTGGCACCCTAACCTCTCAAAGATAATCCTCAAATTGCTCCTACCAACTCCCTACTTTAAACAGATGACCATGCCTACTTTCTTGGGAAAATAAAATAATCAGAACAGAGTCTACTTTTCTACCCAGTAAAAGTCTCACACACTCTTCTTCCTTTATTTTATAATAGAAGATCTGTTTTTCCTTTCTAAAGTCAGTCCTTCCATCTGAGCTTTGAAGCCATTCCCCTCCCACCTTCTAATGAACATTGTACTATCAGTAATTCATATTTTTGCATGTTTATTGCCTCTCTCTCAAATAGTATTTTAAAAAAGCTTGTCTCTCCAAAATTTAAATAACCTTGCCTCAAAATCCCTAGGCTTCATGCCATTTTGCTTGCCTTCACATATTTCCTAGAGGAGTTGTCTATAAACTCTTGATCTCCATTCCTTACCTCTTGTTCAGTCCATAACCACTTGATTTGGCTTTGTTCTTCATTACTTGATAAGATCAACAATGACCTGATGTGGCTTGGCTCTGTGTCCCCACCCAAATCTCATGTTGAGTTGTAATCTCCAGTGTTGCAGTAGGGACCTGGAAGGAGGCGATTAGATCATGGGGCGGATTTAACCCTTGCTGTTCTTGTGATAGGCAATGAATTCCCATGAGATCTGGTTGTTTAAAAATGTGTAGCATTTCCCCCTCACCTGACCCACCATGTAAAGATTGTGCCTGCTTCCTTTTCATCTTCCACCATGGTTGTAGTTTCCTGAGCCTCCCCAGCCAAGCCTCCCATACAGCCTGTGGAACTGAGTCAATTAAACCTCTTTTCTCCATAAGTTTCCCAGTCTCAGGTATGTCTTTATAGCAGTGTGAGAATGGAATAATATACCTTCAGAATACTGGACCTAAAAATATTTATTCATCATTTAATTTGATTTACCTGCAAATTTCAACAAGTTGACTATTCCTTCCTCAAAATATCCTCTTCACATGCTTCATGTAAAGTATCACCACCCTCTAGTTTTTCTCTCTTTCTTGATATGTAATTCAAGATTATTTCTTTCTATCAAGTTACCAAAAGATTGATTTCCCAAGATTCATCTTAATGATTTTCTCATCTCACTCTATGATTTCCACCAAATTGGTATCATCTATATTATCTATGTCAAGGCTTCTATAAATATCTATATCCAGATAACTCACAATATTTTAAATAATACCTTTTGTTTTGAGATAATTGAAGATCCACATGCAGTTGTAAGAAATAATTCAGAGATTCCATAAATCCTTTACTGGTTTCCTCCAATGGTAATCTTACAGAATTACAGTACAATTTTCACAACCAGGATATTGATATTAATACATTCAAAATACAGAACAATTTCAACCTCTTGAAACTGTTTAGGATTTTTTGGGTTGCCCTTTTGTAGTCACACTCACTTTCCTCTCACCTTCTTCTCCATTCTTATCCCCTGACAACCACTAATCTGTTCTTCATTCCTATATTTTTGTTATTTCAAGTATGTTATATAAATAGAACCATGCAGTATGTAATGTTTGTTGATTAGCTTTTTTTAATAGAATAATTCTCTGAAGATTCATCCAAGCTGTTGTGTTTTCAAAGTTATGTTATTTTAGGGATGGGCGCGGTGGCTCAAGCCTGTAATCCCAGCACTTTGGGAGGCCGAGGCGGGTGGATCACGAGGTCAAGAGATCGAGACCATCCTGGTCAACATGGTGAAACCCCGTCTCTACTAAAAATACAAAAAATTAGCTGGGCATGGTGGCACGTGCCTGTAATCCCAGCTACTCAGGAGGCTGAGGCAGGAGAATTGCCTGAACCCAGGAGGCGGAGGTTGCGGTGAGCCGAGATCGTGCCATTGCACTCCAGCCTGGGTAACAAGAGCGAAACTCCGTCTCAAAAAAAACAAAACAAAACAAAACAAAACAAAAAAGCAAAAAAAAAAACAAAACAAAGTTATGTTATTTTATTATTCCGTGATATGCATGCACCACATATAGTTTAACCAAACAGCTGATTGAAGGACATCTCAGTTGTTCCCATTTTATGGCTATTAAGAATAAAGCTACTGCATACAATTCATGTGCAAGTCTCTGTGACATATACTTTTCTATACAAAAGTGTAATTGCTGGGTTGTATGGTAGTTGCAGAGTGTTGTTGTTTTTAACTGCCAAGTGACTTTCCAGAGTGACTGTACCACTTTACATTTTCACCAGCAATATGTGAGTAATCCACTTCCTCTACATTTTTGCTAGAGTTTGGTACTGTTATTATTTTTTATCTGGCCATTTTGATAGGTGTGTAGGGATGTCTCATTGTGGTTTTAAATTGCATTTTCCTAGTGTTTAATAATGTTGAACATCTTTTTATATGTTTGTTTACCATGTGCAAGTTATCTTCTATGAAATGTCTCTTTATGTCTTTTGCTCATTTTTTTAAATTTATTTTATTGCATTTTAGGTTTTGGGGTACATGTGAAGAACATGCAAGATTGTTGCATAGGTACACATGTGGCAGTGTGATTTGCTGCCTTCTTCCCCATCACCTATATCTGGCGTTTCTCCCCATGCTATCTCTTCCCAACTCCCCACCCCCCACTGTCCCTCCCCTATTTCCCCCCAACAGACCCAAGTGTGTAGTGCTCCCCTCCCTGTGTCCATGTGTTCTCATTGTTCAACACCCACCTGTTAGTGAGAACATGTGGTGTTTGATCTTCTGCTCTTGTGTCCGTTTGCTGAGAATGATGCTTTCCAGGTTCATCCATGTCCCTACAAAGGACACAAACTCATCATTTTTGATGGCTGCATAATATTCCATGGTGTATATGTGCCACATTTTCCCTGTCCAGTCTATCATTGATGGGCATTTGGGTTGGCTCCAGGTCTTTGCTATTGTAAACAGTGCTGCAATGAACATTCGTGTGCATGTGTCCTTATAATAGAACGATTTATAATCCTTTGGATATATACCCAGTAATGGGATTGCTGGGTCAAATGGAATTTCTATTTCTAGGTCCTTGAGGAATCGCCACACTGTCTTCCACAATGGTTGAACTAATTTACACTCCCACCAACAGTGTAAAAGTGTTCCTATTTCTCCACATCCTCTCCAGCATCTGTTGTCTCTAGATTTTTTAATGATCGCCATTCTAACTGGCGTGAGATGGTATCTCAATGTTTTGATTTGCATTTCTCTGATGACCAGTGATGATGAGCATTTTTTCATATGTTTGTTGGCCTCATTTATGTCTTCCTTTGTAAAGTATCTGTTCATATCCTTTGCCCACTTTTGAATGGGCTTGGTTGTTTTTTTCTTGTAAATCTGTTTTAGTTCTTTGTAAATTCTGGATATCAGCCGTTTGTCAGGTGGATAAACTGCAAAAGTTTTTTCCCATTCTGTTGGTTGTCAATTCACTCTAATGACTGTTTCTTTTGCCGTGCAGAAACTGTGAAGTTTGGTTAGGTCCTATTTGTCTATTTTGGCTTTTGTTACCAATGCTTTTGGTGTTTTGGTCATGAAGTCCTTGCCTACGCCTATGTCCTGAATGGCTTTGCCTAGATTTTCTTCTAGAGTTTTTATGGTCTTAGGTCTTATGTTTAAGTCTTTAATCCATCTGGAGTTAATTTTAGTGTAAGGTGTCAGGAAGGGGTCCAGTTTCTGCTTTCTGCACATGGCTAGCCAGTTCTCCCAACACCATTTATTAAACAGGGAATCCTTTACCCATTGCTTGTTTTTGTCAGGTTTGTCAAAGATCAGATGGTTGTAGATATGTTGTGTTGCCTCCGAGGCCTCTGTTCTGTTCCATTGGTCCATATCTCTGTTATGGTACCAGTACCATGCTGTTTTGATAACTGTAGCCTTGTAAGTTTGAAGTCCGGTAGTGTGATGCCTCCCGCTTTGTTCTTTTTGCTTAGAATTGACTTGGCTATGCAGGCTCTCTTTTGGTTCCATATGAAGTTTAAAGTGTTTTTTTTTCCAGTTCTGTGAAGAAGGTCATTGGTAGCTTGATGGGGATAGCGTTGTATCTGTAAATTACTTTGGGCAGTATAGCCATTTTCACGATATTGATTCTTCCTAACCATGAACATGGAATGTTTCTCCATCTGTTTGTGTCCTCTCTTATTTCATTGAGCAACGGCTTGTAGTTCTCCTTGAAGAGGTCCTTTACGTTCCTTGTTAGTTGTATTCCTAGGCATTTTATTCTCTTTTGCTCATTTTTTTATTATGTTGTTTGATTTTTATTGTTAAATTTTGAGAATTTAAAAAATATATGCTCCAGATACTGGCACTTTGCTGGCTATGTGGTTGACAAATATTACCTTCTAGTTTGTAGATTGTCTTTTCATCTACTTATTATTTTTCACAAATTTTAAAATGCTTTGCATAGCCCTAAATCTCAAAGAGTTTCTCCTATTTTTTTGAAAAGTTTTATAACTTTACATTTTATATTTAAGTCTGTGATCCATTGTAAGTTAAATTTTATATTAGGTATGAGGTTTGGGTCAAGGTTTATGCTTTTACATATGAATGTCTAATTATTCCAGTATCATCTGTTCACAAGGCAAAACTGTCTTCACTGAATTGCTTTTACAAGCTTGTAAAAAAATCAGTTGGGCATGTCTTTGTATGGGTCTTTTTCTATATTATTTACTCTGTTCGATTAGCCTGTGTGCATTTTGCCACCAATACCATTTTCTTACTCAGCTGTCTCTGACAGTACCCTAGTGGAGTATTCAAGTGTCACATCACAGTCTGGTTGGAGTGGGAGTCTTGGCTGCCTGCCTTGCCCTTGGCTGGTGTAGGGGAGAAGTAGTGTCACAAAGCCTTCCCTGATATTTAATTGCAATAGAGTGGTTACAGTCTAAAAGTGTGCTTTTTTTTTTTTAGCTGCCCCTTTAAAGCAGGCTTTTCTTTGGGACTTTTTGGATTGTCTACTTTAGCAGCAAGTATTTCATGTCTAAAATATATGAGGCAAAAAAGAAAACCCAGAAAACTCACCTCCATGTTGTTTCTTGAATCCTGACATCCCTAGGCAGCCTATCTTCTTTATGCCTGTCAGAATCACCTTACGTTTGCTTTGTATATAATTTTCAGAGTTCTTAATATACTCATTGGGAGGAACAAGGAAAAATATGCCTACTTCATCTTCCCAGAATCAGAAGTTTCACTCACAAAATTTTACTTCCGACCTAAATCTTTTCTCCATGGTCCAGAAATAAGTACCCTCATTTTCATCTGTATTTGTGTGTCTCAAAGGCACCTCAACTATAACTTAAGCTCAAAGCTGAGCCATCTCTGAATGTTGCACTGCAGTCTTCCTGCCACACAAGGAAAAAAGCTAAAGTTCTTCTTGGTACCTCTTCTCCCTCCCATTCTAACCATCATGAAATCCTATTGATTTTTTTTCTTTGAAACATGCTTTAAGTCTTCCCACTTCTCTGTTATCTGTATGCCACAACCCTAATCTAAGCCATTGTCATATCTAATCAGAATCTTTTGCAAAAGTCTCTGGTCTGTTCACATACACCCTCCCTGTTCCAAACTCTTCTCTGTATTACAACTGAAGTAATCTTTTCAAAATATGATTGTTGTTATTTAGTAAATTGATATTGCTTTTAGAACACTGATTTTTAAAAATCTTTCATCTCACCTACAAGCCTTGCACAAATCTATTATAGAAGCTCAATAACTGTTTGTTGATAAATAACTATAGTGTATTTCTCCCTGACTAGATTCAATTCACCTAATAGAAATATATCCTAAAACTCTATGTATCTTCAGTTCAGTGGTAATGATAATCTTGATATTCTAATGACTGTACAAGGAGATTATATATACAATATGGCTAAAAGGCAAATGTGAAAGTAGTAAATTGTGCTGCTATTTCCTTTTTTTAATTATTATTTTTTTGAGACAGTGCCTTGCTCTGTCTGTGAGACTGGAGTGCAGTGGCGCAATCTTGGCTCACTGCAACCTCCCCTTCCTAGGTTCAAGCAATTCTTGTGCCTCAGTCTCCCGAGTAGCTTGGATTACAGGTGCGCATCACTGTGCCCAGCTAACTTTTGTATTTTTTGTAGGGATAGGATTTCACCATGTTGGCTCAGAATGGCATCAAGCTCTAGGCCTCAGTCTCCCAAAGTCCTGGGATTACAGGCATGATCCACTGTGCCCAGCCTCCGCTATTACCTATATCAAGTGAATTTATTTGTCTGCTTGATAATTATTATCTGTAATATAAATGTGCTTATATTTCTAAGTATATATACATTTTTAAACTACCAACTCACTTCTCATCCCTATTGGAAATCTGTAAAATATTCACTCTCTGCATTTTAAAAAATAATAATTTCATGGAAAAAATGGTCATAAGTTAATGAAAATATTAACTTTGACAACAAAATGACAGAATCATTGCAAATATGTTTGTATCGTGGCCTTCCCAAATAAATGTTAAATTATTACAAGTTCTTCACTATATATGTTTATTTATTGTTGCATTCATTGCATATGATAGAATAACATCAAAATATTGTTCCCAATGTTAAGACTATATAAAAGGAAGGCAGAAGACTTCCTCTGCTCTTGAAAATTATGCAGGTCATTTGGACTAAAAAAAAAACAAAAAGACTTCTGATTCTGACAAGGGTTGGGTTAACTGGAAAAGACTTATAAGAAAAGATTTTTGGTCCTGATCTCTACATCAGTTTTTGAACATCAGGTGAGAAAGAGGGAGAAAACAACAGCAAAAATGACCAGTAGTTACAATATGAGTAAAAGGCACAGAAGCAAGAACAGGTGGGACTTTGGTAAGTAAAGGCAAAACTACTAATCTAGAATAAAAAAAAAAAAAGAGGATAGTCACAACAAGAAATTTCTATCACTTATTTCTATAGCTATAAATAGAAAAGGATTTTAAATAAAAATTTTAAAATTTAGACATGATGCTTTAGACATAGTCCTCAGTGTATGTATGTGCTCAATACATTTTGTTGAAGAAATGAATGAATATAAACAGAAGTGAAGGTACTGGTATTCCAGGCTTTCCTCCAGACATGGTAGCATGGATTTCAAAGTAAAATTTCTAAATAAAATAACCACAGCCAAAAAGCTAAGGTGTTTATTTTCTTTTAAACATTTTGCCTGCAATTAGAGTCCACTGTCCCAGACCTGCCACAAATTGCCAAAGTTGTAGCTTTCTGATATAAATATCCATACTACTGAATGAGTTAATGTTCTCATTAACTGACAGATTAGTGAAAATTTTCACTCCATTGTATTTTTACTAAAATAGCTAAGCATGACAACAAAAAGAAAACAACCATGTTTCATTATTTACAAAAATAAGAGTCTCCCCCAATAATCCATGACTTTTAAAATTGCTGCTTGGTCTAACCTTTTGTCAAATTGGTGTTAAATTGGCCTAAGATACCAAAACTCTGTGCTCTTATTCACTGAGTGATAATTCCTCAAAGAGGGATGTTTCCAGTCCTCTCTCTGTTCTTCTCTGTTAGAAGTGCTAATACTTCATCTCAGGCCTATCCATATCTTAAATGACATGAGAAAAAAACTGAAAAAGGTGGGGGAAATGGGGCCAGCTTCTCTCTGGTCTTTTGTATTTTTATTTTTCCATCCTTAGACTACAGTGGTCAGTATTACTTATGTAATTACAATGTCTACTCATATTCTTCCTTTCTGATCAGTATGTTTACTGGGTCTAGTGTGAAATAACATATAGCTATCGTTTTTCCCCTTCACTAAGCATATGCCACTGAATTGGTAACATCTGCTTTTTTCTTAGCTTTTGCCAGAAACTTTTTTCCTAAGGGTCTTCAAATAAGGAAATTTTTTTTCAGAAAATGTACATTTTATAAAGACTGAATAAATATCACCTACACTATTAATTGGCCTTCATGTTACTTTTAATGAATAATATTCCCCTCTAAATGTAATTTAAACATTTCAGACAATATAGGTTGACATTGTAAAATATTGTATTCTTTTCTTTCTATTGCATCTCAGTTATTCAAATCCTGCAATTAGCAAGTTTCTCAAGCTGTCTCACAACGAAGGAAGTTTATCTATTACGGTAGAGAAAAAAATAAGAAAATTCAAATGAAAATAAATTGTTATAACTGCCTGATCTAACCTGGCAAACCATTTCTCTTCCTTCAAATGACTGCTACTGTTTTTGGTTTATAGGGACCGAGCTCCTTTTATTTTTACTTCAGAGATGGAATACTTTATTACAGAGGGTGGGAAAAACCCACAGCATTTTCAAGATTTTGTGGAACTTTGCTGTCGTGCTTATAATATTATCAGAAAGCACAGCCAACTGCTCTTGAACCTGCTAGAAATGGTAAGTCCACTGGGAAAAAAAAATAATCATAAGCTTCACTTATGTCTCTGCTTTAGTATTCTAATTTTGCTAATGGGTTGGAGTTCCCCAAGGAGCTATTCAAAACAGAAATGAATAAGCAAACTAAGAGTACCATTGTACAGCTTACAAACATATTTCTTAATAATTTAATATGTTAGTTCAGAGTTATTGTCTCAAACATTCCTATTCATAACAATCTGGATGCATTTAGGGGTTATCCCACTATATTTTGACTAATGTTCAAGGACAGTAATTTTAAAAATAATGCCTTCAGTCGTATTGGGCATTAGGATCTTTCAAAAATGCCTTATAATAATGTAGACAATCTAAATGTAGACCAGGCAAGAATTTTCCCTGGCTCTCCATTCCAAACTCTACCTTTGATCACTTGCCTATTTCCCATATTTAGAAACTGAGGGTCAAAAGTGGAAAATGAGTTGCTAGCAACTCAACTTTTAGTGGTATGCATTAGGTGTACTGAGTCATGGTCCTACACACTCTCTTATGACCAACAGGGGAAAATTTAAGGTTTTATTCCATTGCCCAATTTAAAGAGATGGAGACCAGATATACACCATGAAGGAAGAAAAATCTGATAGAAATATCTTCTAGGAGAGGGATATAGTGATTCCTCTAGGCACATACATACACATTAGTGATTACAGCAAACTATACATGGGAAACATACATTTGGTCCATCAGCATGGGATTTGGAATCTATGAAAAATAACTAATTCAGAGCTTCCAGATAACAATAATTCTGCTAGATGTTAAGGGCACAAACTTGGTAGGCAGACCTTTCTGGGTTTCAATCCCAGTTTGGCATTTTACTGGCTACATTCTTCAGGACATGTTACTTAACCCCCAAAGACTGTTTCCTTATCTATTAAATGAAGATAACATCTACCTTGTAGAGTTAATGAATAAATCACCTAATAGTGAATTGTTTGCATGGCCCAGGCACTGTGCTAAGTGTTTTGTGTGTATTAATTCATTTAAACTTCATAACCCTAACAGATCATTAATATAAAGCACTAAGCACGGTACTTGCCATTTAGTAGACTTCAGTTCATTTATATTATTATACTAGATCCTTGTTAATTTATAAGAACACTGTTTAATGTAATATCCTCTAGTCACAAGTTTGCTTATATTTAAATTAATATTTATTAAACAAAATTCAATATTCCACTCTTCAATTTCACTGGTCACATTTCAACTGCTCAGTAGCCATGTTTGGCTTAGTGGTACCATATTGGTCAGCACAGATAGGAAACTTCCATCACCACAGAAAAGTTCCACTAGTTAGTACAGAACAAATGTTGACTTCGTTGAAAGGCAGATGTGATTTGGATTCTTGTTTTAATGTTCAAACAACATATTCACCTTACTTCTCTTCACTTTGCCTTGAAAGATAAGTATATCTAAAAATATTATAAACATGTCCTTCATATGCCAAGATATTGGTTTCTTCTTGTGTGAAGTGGATATATAAAGTTGTACCCATCTCCAAAATCTTCAAGTTGGCTTTTCAGTAACAGGCAAGGATTCTTATTGGTAGATCTACATTCTGTCTCTCAATTCTGTTAGGCCATATTGCAAATATGAGATGACTTATAGTTTATAATGCATCTGTACCACACACACACACACACACACACACACACACACACACACACAAACCTACAAGGACTAAGTCTGTGATTTTGACCTCATTTAGATAATAAATATCCAGGTAATATCAAGCCTACTCCTCCTTGGACTCTAGCAGGCTCTAGCTTATGAATTCATGAGCTCTCGAGTGTTTACTACAGGCCAGAAACTACAAAGGATACATTAACGTATGAGACCCAGAGTCTTAAAATTTTCAATTTAATGAGGAAGATAAATTTTATTTACATAAGAGATCAAGGTGTCCAGCATTTCTAAATGCCTATAATGCTATAAATAAATACATATGATGAGTAGCACCAAATTGCTTTAATCTGCTTCAGATATTTCAAAAATAAACCCCAAACAGAAAAGCACAAATATAAGTTATACTCTTTCTCAGGTAACATTAAAATTATGCTGATGAAAACTGAGCATGTTAAAATAATATGAAAGAACAACACCTTGGAAAAAAAGTAGATCCAGAAAGCTATCAGTAGGCTTTTTTTCTCTTGTTTAATAAACTTTTCTACATATCTTAACAATGGATTCAGCATAAGAGTTATGATCTATTAATCAATTACCGAAGAGTATATATAGTGGTATTTTATATAAAAGAAGCTATATGATATTATAATCATAAGAATTGAATTGATTTCTCATTAATGAGTTGTTGAAAATTTCTGGAATATAGTATATCCAAAAAAATTTCTGTGCTCTAATTATTCAACTGTTTTAGGCTAAGGAAGAAAATTTGGCAGTGAAAGGCACTAATTCAGAGTAAACATATAATCTTAGATTTAGGTTCTCACAAAATTGCAGTAAAGATCAGAAGCAATGTGGGCCAATTAAGCTAATGAATAAATACATGTAAATCAGCAGTGTGTTATTACCTCAGTTTCTGGTCATTTACCTCTCAACTCTCTTCTCAGTTGTATATCCTATGGGACTGTATAGATTATCAAAGCATTTAGTGAAGGATTTAGGACCACACTTTCTTTGGTATAGCTTCTTATAAAATAAAACCGAGTTTAAATGTATGAAATACTATTTTCTACTTATGTATATAACCTATTTGTTAATTCTGTCTCAAGCTGACCCTTTTATGTCAAATTCTTTAAAAAGAATTCAGTCTACTTACCATGACCCAGTTACAACTTGAGAAATACTTGACATGGGTCATAAATTTTATCTTGGGCAAATGGTCAGTCCCTGGGATCGTGGGGCACAAGCATTTGGTGGGTCCACTACAGAGTTAACAGCCCATCCTTGGTAGAGAGCGCCATGTTTCCAGACATCCATATTGCTTTTTATTTACTCCTGGGGAAGGCAGGGAAAAAAGTAATCTATGAAATTCCCATCTTGCTTAAAAGTAACATCTGTAGGAGACCCAAGAGTGTTGCCGGCTGTGTTCACGAAAATAAAAGCCTGTGTTTCATCAGCTTTTCTCTCATTAAAAAATCAATATCAGCCATTATGGAAGGCTCCCAGAGAACACAGAGACCATTTGCCCACTTTAAAATGTTTATCACACCCATTATTATATCAGATATTTCCCATCAGAAATCTTCCTAGTTTCTCTGTGTGATGGGAAGAGTGTCTGCTTCTCCAAGCGTAACTATTCAAATAGATTAGGACTTAGTAGGAAGAAAACAGAAGTAAAAACTTCAGAAATGTTCCTGACCTTGAAAAAGGAACATATCTGTTCATTACCTGGATCTGTTCACTTCCTGTTCTAGTCTTCCTTTCCCTTTGCTATTGACCCAATTAAAGTTAATACCCAGGCAGTCTAGAGTAGGAGGCACCTGAACAATGTGGCTAGGGGTCAGAGAAGAGACATAGCTAAGTGCACCCAGCTAAGAGGCCATCCTGACTCCGTGATTTACAGAGTCAACACTCAAAGTCTCCTCTCCAAGGAATAGAACACATTAATAAGGGCAAACTTGGCACATGTTACCTTTAGTTAGATATGGTAGGGAGAGAACTATTACAAGTTCACCTGCTTTGAAGCAATCTGTACTTGGCAGTTAGTGTGTGTATGTGTTTGTTATGTGTGTGGGTGTTGGCAAGGGAACAAGTAAATGTAGGATCCACTTTCCAGAGAAATGTTTGATAGAGTTCTAACCAAGCAGGGTGTGTGAATTCAGGGTATCCAGAGAAACTGGAATCTAATTCAGACCCTACAAAAGGAGCCTGTCTTTAGAGGATGGATAGTTATGCTCAGAAAAACAGACACTCTTCCCCAAGTGGTTCTTAATACAGAACTAGTAAGATAAAAGCTAATCTAGATTCTAGTGGCTATCGGGAATGTGTCTTCCTATTGTCGATTTTATTAAGTTTGGTAGTCAGCATTGAATTTGCTAATTGTAGGTTTTCATTGCCTAATAGAATCAAGTATTTTTTCCTCTCTTATTTTAAACTTTTATTTTAGATTCAGGGGTACATGTGAAGGTTTATTACATACATAAACTTTTGTTACAAGGATTTGTTGTATAGATTATTTCATCACCCAGATATTAAGCCCATTCCCCACTAGCTATCTTTTCTGCTCCTCACCCTCCACCCACCCTTCCCTCTCAAGTAGGTCCCAGTGCCTGTTGTTTCTTTGTATTCATGAGTTCTCACCATTTAGCTCCCACTTATAAGTGAGAACATGCAGTATATGCTCTGTTTCTGCATTAGTTTGCTAAGGATAATAGCTTCCAACTCCATCCATGTTCCAGCGAAAGACATGATCTCATTTTTTTGTAAGGCTTCATAGTATTCTATGGTATATATGTGCCACATTTTCTTTATCCACTCTGTCATTGATGGACATTTAGGTTGATTCCATGTCTTTGCTATTGTAAATAGTGCTGCAGTGAACATTCATATGCATGTGTCTTTATGGTAGAATGATATACCCAGCGGTGAGATTGCTATGTCTAGTAGTTCTGCTTTTAGCTCTCTGAGGAATCACCACACCGCTTTTCACTATGATTGAACTAATTTATACTCCAACCAGCAGTGTATAAGTGTTCCCTTTCTCTGCAACCTCACCAGCATCTGTTATTTTCTGGCTTTTTAGTAATAGCCATTCTGACTTGTGTGAGATGGTATCTCATTGTGGTTTTGATTTGCATTTCTCTAGTGATCAGTGATATTGAACTTTTTTTCATATGCTTGTTGGCCACATGTATGTCTTCTTTTGTGAAGTGTCTGTTCATCTCCTTTGTCCACTTTTTAATGGGGTTTTTTGTTTTTCAGTTGTAAATTTGTTTAAGTTTCTTAGAGATGCTGGATATTAGACCTTTGTCAGGTGCATAGTTTGCATATATTTTCTCTCGTTCTGTAGGTTGTATGTTTACCCTGTTGATAGTTTCTTTTACTGTGCAGAAGCTCTTAAGTTTAATTAGATCCCACTTGCCAATTTTTGCTCTCATTGCAATCGTTTTTGGTGTCTTTCTCATGAAATCTTTGCCTATTCCTATGTCTAAGATGGTATTGCCTAGGTTGTCTTCTAGGTTTTTATAGTTTTGGGTTTTACATTTAAGTCTTTAATGCATTTTGAGTTGATTTTTGTACATAGTGTAAGGAAGGGGTCCAGCTTCCTTCCCTGCATATGGCTAGCCAATTATCCCAATACCATTTATTGAATAGAGAGTTCTTTTCCCACTGCTTGGTTTTGTAAGCTTAGTCAAAGATCAGATGGTCATAATTGTGTGGCCTTATTTCTGGGCTATTTTGTTCCAAAGTGCCTATTTTTGTACCAGTACCATGCCCTTTTGATTACTGTAGCCTGAATCAGGTATTTTTTAATTCATTTATTCATGCATTCATCATTCCAGACATTTATTAAAATCTAGCTATTTACAAAGCACCATGCTGGGCAGTGTATACAATTCAACATTAAATACAAACCCAGTTCCTGTTCTGAAAGAACTTAAGATCTAACATGACAAACATACATAAGAACAAAACACAATAAAAGCCAGGAAGCAGTATGTACTGTGAAAGAAGTAGAACCAAGATACGATTGTACAAAGAAAGCAGTCATTAAATCTCATCAAGAGGATCAGTGATGATTCAAGGAGGCAGATGTATTTAAGCTGAGCCTTGAAAAAGAATTTCAGTAGACAAAGAAAGAGAGAAAAAGCAACTCTGGCTGAGAGAAAAATGTATGTGTGGAGGTTTAATAAGCATGGGCATGACTTGTAGGAAATGAAGGTTAATCAAGTGTCCCCAGTCTGTGGTATAGATGGAAATCTCTGTAGAAGATGAGGTTGGAATGATAGGTTATAGTGTGATTATAAAAGAACAAAATGAGGATTTTAGACTTTAGTACCTAGACCTTTGAGAATTAGAAGTTTGTATGCTTATAATGAGGAAGTACCATTATCTAGCTTGGATCTTAGGCAGATAACAGAAGTTATGTAATTAAAGAGAAAGGATTGGAGAACAAGAAAAAAGTTATTCCAGACATCTAGGCAAATGAAGATGAAGGGCTGAATTACAGCAATGATAATATCAATGAAAACAGAGAGTGAATATAAGAGACTGCTGAGGAGTGATTTTAATAGAATTAAGTGATTGATCATAGGAACCAGGAAAAAGAGAGAATCAAAGAAGATAAGAGTTTCTTGTTAGTTGAGCAGTGGTGGCAGCGTTAAATGAAACAGAAAAAAGAAGGAAAAGCTTATGTGAGAAGAGACTCTGCTCTAATTTAGATATCATGAGTTTAAGATGCTAATAGATCATCCAGGAGGAGAGACAGTTGACAACTCTCCAGGAGTCCCTCATCCATCTACTTGGCTTCAATGATCATTTATATGCTAATGACGGCCAAATCTGTATTATAGCGTGTGCTCTGGGCCCCGCGCAGCCCTCTCAATATGTCCAATCTATCTCCCAGTTTTCTCAATTTCTACTTTCTACATTTATTTAAAATCCAATGACTGATCTTCATTCCTAACCAGTCTCCTAATCTAGCCTCTTATTGGGCCTCATTTTAGTACATTTTCCATATGTAACCACAATGAGCTTTCAAAAAACAAATCTCTTACTCTCATGTTAAAACACTTAAAGAGCTTTCTCTCTCTCTGTTTTTTTTTTTTTGTTGTTGTTGTTTTTTTTTTGTACTTTAGGGTAGAGTACAAAATCCTTAATGTTGCCAGAATGTCTTATCGTACTTGCCTTTTCTTTTTTTTTTTTTTTTAAAAAAAAAGCTTTCCCTCCCCCTCCCCTACTTGCCTTTTCATCCCCATCTCTTGCTGCTCACCCACATAATACTGAGTTCCAGAAGGCCAGTCTGGATTTCCTTCTGCAGCCACATTAAGACATCTTGCTTTCCTTTGTACATGTCGCTTTCCTATATATGCTGCTTCCTCAGCCTGGGTGGGGATGGTGGAAAACAAGAATAGTTTTTAAACCATTCTTTTTCTCATTTGAACTTTATCAAGTTAATCACAATTTCACCCATCTTCCAAACCTATATCCTCATTTTACCCTTTGTCTTAAAGATATTATTCTTAACTTCTTATTATAAGAGGGCCTTTATTCCAGAGCAGTAAATAATTTATCATATTAATCATAGAGGTATTGATAACAGTGTTCTTTTTTTACAAAGTTCAAATTTAGTTTAGAAAGTTCTATTATTTTCTCAAAAAAATTGTCTACAAATAATAGAACTTTCTATTATTTTCTCAAAAAAATTGTCTACAACTAGAGAGATCATAATTCCTTCAGTCTAAACTGTAATATAAACAAAAATATCTTCCTGAAAATTAGCAGAAAAATACCTTATACAATTTATCCTTAATTATTTATTGCCTTAGTAAATACATTCACCATTTATGTGGGAAATATTGTATTCTTATAGTGAGAGTCAGGGAGTCATAAAAGAAAACAGGATTAAGAACCAGAGAGGTGACTTTTATGTTCTATGTTTGCATATCATTTGACCTAGACATGTCACTTACAGTTTTCTGGAGATTAAGGTTTTCTTCTTTACAATGGGTATTATTTTATAATTTCTGTGTAATATTTTGTAATGCATAGAGCTCTTTCTCATTTTGGATCTATTTTAAAAATCAGAAAATGAAGACTCAAAGAGGTTAAGGAACTTTTTCAAAAATCACATAGATTTTAAATGGTGGGTCCACAAATTCTCACGTGGGGATAATATTATCATGCTTACTTTACTGGTTTATGATGAGAATAAAACTGAATTATTGATCTACAAGAATTTTGCCAATCACAGTGGTTCTTTTATTGTAGATGTTATTGTTGTTGTCTCTACTACTTAATAGGAGAGATTAAAAAGCATGAACTTATATGCATCCATGTGTATACACTGAAAGACATGCTGTGCAAACTTGGGTTTAGATGTCTCTGGATAGAATTAATCAAGTTAGCTTGATTTTATCTGCATTTATTCTGTCTTCTTTTTTGCTTTGTTTGTTCTTGATGTGCTTAAGATGCTGTATGCAGGACTGCCTGAGCTAAGTGGAATCCAAGACCTGAAATATGTATATAATAATCTTCGTCCGCAAGACACAGACCTGGAAGCAACAAGTCATTTTACCAAGTAAGATCAGCTATGAATGCGTGCGCATACGTGCATGAATGTACACAGACACACGTTCCACATTGGAGATGATTTCAGGTTGACCAGTCATCGGTATGAAGCTGTTGTTTCTAGAACAAGCTTGTGTTCCCTTTTCCAAAGAGCAGAAAGGAAGCAATGTGAATGTCTGGCAGAAGGCCCTAGTCGGAGTTTCTACAGCATACCATTACTTGCTAACCAGCCTCTTCATCTAACAGATTGCTCAGTAAGAGGTCATTGAAAAGAGCAAGAGCTGACGTAAATAAATTGGTTGTTCTACTTGAACTATGTCCAGAAAAACAATTTGGAAAAAGAGATTTATGATGAGATATGTACTCACTACTTTCATCTATAAGACAATACAAATATTGGGATATTTGGTCAAAGACCTGTGACTCTCTTCTACTTTTAATCTATATTTTTGTTAAATAAGCCTAGCAAAACAATAGGGTATATCAAGGTAAGAGTCTAGGCAGAATATGATGAATGTCAATTAGACCTCAAATCATGATCAAGAGGGCAGTGCATTTTATAAGATCCTTTTGAATTTTTCTTTTTAAATGGATATATAGTTCCTGGCAAATTTTATGTGCTCAATAAATGTTAGTAGTAATTATTTTCCTACAAACAGAGAAAAACTACATTCTTTCTTTCTTGTAACCTCTTAATTATGATC
Organism: Sapajus apella; assembly: GCF_009761245.1. Lineage (NCBI taxonomy): Eukaryota > Metazoa > Chordata > Mammalia > Primates > Cebidae > Sapajus > Sapajus apella. Next base: position 6,726,337 of record NW_022437024.1, read on the forward strand.
TTCAGTCTAACTCTTAATTGTTCTCACATTTTCCACTGGAAATTTATAAACAGAGATTATATTATTTTAAGTGAAATGTATGCTTTAAAGAAAATGATGATTATAATAAAACCTCTTCCAAGTTTTACTTTTTCCCTCCCCCTTCCAGAATATACAGCAAAAAATTGCTTCCCATTCCAATGGTGGCAGTGTGGCTTCACGGGGATGTCTTACACACTTAAGGGATTTCACTTGGCTGAGGGATTTCTGTTTCATGAACTTCAATGGGTAGGCTGCCCTTGTTGAAAAGAAGCAATGTGACAGAATCACAAAATAGTAAAGCTGGTTTATTATATTATATAATATTATATAAATATACAGTTTATTTATTCTGATAGTAGACATTCAAATGAGAAAACTGAGATCCAGATTATTGTCTTGCCCATGACTAGCAGAAGTAGCAAGAAACAGTGCTAGAACTAGGGCCCAGGTCTTCTGGTCCCTCTACTCTTGGGTTTTTCCATTATTCAATATTGGAAATTATATGATGTGGTTACGGAACTCCAAGAAGAACTGCTGCAAAAAAATAATAATAATAATAATAATAATTAAAAATAAATTAAAAACTACCTTCCTGCTATCTAGTTTGTTAGAGATTTCTTAGGGGAGTCCAGCAAGTTTGTCTTAGTCTTAAAAAATGCCCTTTAATAGTACAGTGACCTATGAAAGAAGCATTTGTTTACATCTACTCACAAATCACAAGTAATTGATGTTTGACTGTGGCCAATGACACTAACTTAAAGACTTGGGAAGGTATTTTAGATCCTTTACTTCAAGGATCAGGAACTCTATAGTAATCTCAACTAATGGGGATGGGTGTCTTGCATGAGAAAACGCAGGGAAAGCCTGAGAAAGAGCAGAAGGGCAGCTGTCACCGAGCCTGAAAGGTCCTTCAGAATTGAAGGCAGCTCTAGGTACCACATCAGCAGGAACTTACTCCTTTCCCTCTGGCTGTTTAATCCGAGTACAAAACTCCATCCCATGCAACTGGGTTTGCATAGTACCAAAAATAGCCCCCATCAGGGTATCCCTTTAGGAGAAGATCTGAGTGGTACTTTTTTCTTTAAAATGGCTGCAGCATGGCAGATACAATGGTTGACATGTCAGTGGGACTGGATAGGAAGGCAGAGAAGGAGCATGAAGAGAGCTAGGAAAGGTAGAGAACGCAAAGTTGGGCTGCAGGACGTGTTCGAGATATGTCACTGTTTGGGCAGAACAATTATAGTGCTGTAGCTTACTATTCGTTCCTCCTGAAAAAGGAAAAGCCATATATTTATTAGGATGAACAAAATTCTTTCGGGCCCTGGCCAAAAGAAAAATGTAAATAGGCTTTATTCATCTGCCAGAATTCCATCTCTTCCTATCCCTCTACTTCACGGGACACACTCAGATCTGTAAAGAGCATGATCTTGGATATGAGTGGCCTTGCCTATGGTGACTCATCTCCCCTTCCCATTCAAGAGGACATGAACTAATGTGGGAAGTAGATCTGAAGCCAGAACCTCATGGCAGTGAGCCGGACCCTGTGATCCTGCCTGCATACCTCTGCCAGGCCAGTCTTCCCACTTACCAATGTTATGTCCTGTTAATTAAACTTCTTTCTACTACTTTGGGATAAAGAACTTGTTCTCCATTGAAACCTTAAAAGGCATCAAATTATGTAACCTACGACACATTATTTCTTAGTTCGATAATTTTCCTTGGTGTGCCATCTCCTATCTCTTACTTCCTAAAACTTCATAATTTGATTGTCTTTGTCAAGATTTATCTAACTGCCTGCCCCCTCCCTCCATTATTTCACATGAATCCTTTTCTGGGTAGGCCATTCTTTCAATGTACATTCATTCCTGCTTTGTCTGCTTCACTCACATTGCTAGCCTCACTAGAAATGCTCCAGTGGAATCATAAAATTTCTGGACTACAGGAAGAGTCTGATCTAACTTTTAATCCCACCCATCCCTTGATATTCTGGACAGCTAGTACCTCATCCATGAAACCTTCTCTGATCATTCCAGTACTCACTAATCTTTTCTTCTATAATTCTCTAGAACATGCCATCTTTTGTGCTGTCCTTAATTTATTGCTGAATTACCTACCGTCTTGTATATCACTTTAATTAATATATTGATCAGTTACACCAATTTATTCCAAGTAAGCAGGGAAAGTGTCCCCACTTCTAAGAATATCTGAATGTGAAACAAGCCCTATTTAACAGAAAATACAATTTAAACATCAAATATCAAGTATATAAAAGGCATATAGTAATAACTACAACTTAATGCAGTGTTTCTTGTGTGTCAAGCCCTGTTCTAAGTGCTTTTCTTACAGTAGTGTATTTAATTGTCATAACAATCCTATGAGGTATTAATATCTTTATCTACATTTTTATACTAGTAATTGAGACCCCAGGGAAGTTAAATGATTTACCAGAAAGCATTCTCTATGCTCAAAATCACTCTTCCATATGTGGCCTCTCAGGAATGTGCCACTTCATAATTCAGACCATAGTCTTCTCAAGGTTTTTCAGAGCCTGCATTGGCTGAAGTTTGACAAAGATATATTCTTCACCCTTTGTCAGGCACTAATCCTCTTATCCGGGATACCTCAAGCATCAGCAGAGAGAAGAAGTTCCTTCCTGAAACTATTATCTCTATGCCACTACCAGGAGTCCCCTGGGTGTTTGGTTCCAGATCTGCTTTGCAGCCTTGGGAGATCCCTGAAGGGTAACTTGGCTGCTGACTCCCTGGAAGTCACCTTCCTTCCTTTTCCTTTTGCAGCCCATTCCACAATGCCTTGCACCTCTCCCTACTTTTATTTTTTCTTGTCAGAGAAATATCCCATGAGGCTCACTATCCCCTAACTTCCAGGAGCCCATCTTAGTCATATTTTCTTAAAGTCTCAATTACATACGTTTAGTTTTACATATGATTTAATGTGCAAATAGCCTATCTGTTCAATTTCTCTCTGTTTCTTGCTCAATATACATATATCAAGCACTGAGGATCTTTTTCTATCACACATCCCATTTAGCTATTAACAATCTCTTACAGAGGGGCCAGCAGCCTCCATTGATTGTAACTGTAACTATCTACCATTCAGAAATGTTTCCTAAGATCTATCATTTATATATTATAAATTTCTGAAACAATTTAAGTATTACGTCTTTTGGAAATCCTTAAACAATGAATACAGTGAATTTGTGAAAAGTAGCCTGGAATAATTAAAAACGATTTTAATGCAATTCCAAATAACATGATACTCAGGATTCAAATAACTTAAAAATTATGTAGACTTGTTTACTTTGTGTAAATAATATCATTGTCTTGTGCTATGTTCTCTGACATCACATGGATTTTAAAACGTAAGGAGATTAAGTGCAGACCGCATTGCAAGTAATTCACCAAAAAAAAAAAAGGAAGTTTTGTGATGGATCCATCATCAGTGTCTTGGTGCTTCAGTGAGTGGCATTAATTCATAGATAGATAGATGAATAGATAAAAGTATGTTATACACATATCATATGAGTCTTTCCATATTTAAGCTCCTTGTTCTTTTTATTTCTTTGTTCTGATAGGCTAAAAGTGTTTTATGCTACTGTTTATTGTGATACAACTACTGTGTTACAGACAAAAGTAAGACAAGAAAATTCTCTCTCCCTTCTCTACCCGGCTCACAGATTGGGATCACAAGCAAAGACTAAGCCATCTGAGACATAACATCCATAGCTACTTTAAGCGCCCTGGTCCTAACTACAATATTAGCACTAAGAGGCTGCCCCTCTTGATCATATTTGAGACTTGAAAGCAATAAACAGCTTTTTCCTGCCTCTCAAATGATGTACTCTATTTATGAACAACCCAAGATTTTACCTTACTCCTAGACATATCCATTCTAGGTCAAGAGCTGATACCAACAGTTTCAGAGGATGCTACACACTGTGTGGCATTGAAAATTCTTTATAATTAATGGTATTTAAAGGGAAAATGGAAAGTCAAATTGGTTTGCTGGCCACAAAAGCTTTTTACATCATCATCAAGTACTCTCTGTTTCCTTCACTCTCTTCCACTCCCCTTACAGCTGAGTGCTATTGAACAGAATCAAGAAAGTATCATGACTCAGTCCCTGCAAATTGATACTCTCATGTAATATCTCTGCAGAGCCTACTGCTAGGCAACAAAGGCAGCCATCCATTAAAATGCTGTCCAAAGGGGTTATTTCAGAAATTTCAATCGCTCTCAAGCCTTGGGTTAGCTGTCCTTATAAAGAGCTAACCTATTTCACAGACCAGACTGGGACCATTAAGCATAAACTTCCCTGCCTACCTCCCCTCCCACATACAGATAGTGCTTTTCATTCCATCCATTTTCTCCTCCAAGAGCGTGAGAGGACATTTTTCATGTATGCTCAGATATTCCACTTGGCCTGCCCTATAAATTCTCATTTAGTAAGTATATGATCAGCTTTTCAGCTAAAGCTGAAGCCAGTGTGAAGCAAAACAAAACCCCACATCAAAAATACAAAAACCAAACCAAAACAGAAAGACAAACTGTTTGCATTAATTAGCTATTTTGACAGCAAAAGAATTCTGTCTGGTAGCCTGAGATCAAAGGCTATACATGTAGTCAAACTGTAAGCTAACAAATCCCAGAAACCAGTAGGGCCTGGCTAGTTCCTAGTGGAAACACACAGGCCTTCTACTCTGTTTACCTCTGTTTAGCATATTCTACTTTTCCCTGCCCATTGCCTGATTGTCCCAGTGTAAATTTCAGAGAGACGCAAACCCTTTGACTTAACTAGCTGTCTTTTTCCTTATTGGATGAGTTCCTTCATGCGAAGCCACATTGGATTCCGTTGCCCACCCTTATTCCTATCATAGGCACTCCTTCACAGAAAAATAGCCTAGAGTTTCTTCTGTGAACTTTGAGCTTTGAGAGAAGTCTGAGGAGGGGCCATTAGGCAGACCAGGCACAGTGACAGTCCAACAAGTACAACGCTGAAGCTGTTGGAAATGTGGATGGCATCCAGAGAGTGCACCTGGCCTCCACATCATAGACACAGGAGACAGAGTGCCTGCACCACTGAGGGTGTGCAGACTCAATTCCAAAAATTCTTTGTTCCCCTCAGTCCTCATTTATTTCTCATGGCTAGGGTGTGAGACAAGACTCTTTATGCTCAAATGTCTCAAAACATAGTTCAATGATCTTACAGCTGTTTCTCTTAATAATTAAGAAACAGCACATGGGACAGAGATGCAAATCCTTGGGTTCTTTTATCATTAAATTTTCTTAATTTTTTTTACTACTTTGCAAATTGTGGTTTTAATTCTACAAATAAGAGCCAATTTTTTCCATTGTCTTAGCTTAACAATTGATACCTACAGAAATAAACACTACCAAGGGGAGATGGGGACATAGAACCAAGAGAAAATAACAATCAAGAAGTCCAGCTTTTCCTAAATAAGAAAGCAAATTCAAAGAGAAATGTAAATTAAAACAAGTAGAATTTCTCCTTTCATTGTGAAAGTTTCCCATTATTTTTAATTATAATAAGAAACCTGAACTAAATTAACTTTATAAACTATTTTTAACTGCAGATTTAACCACTTATAACACCTGTACTTCCTCAGTTGCATGGCCCAGTCACACTCATTATGATGTTTGTTAGCGTGGTTGCTGGTCTAAATTTCTGCAGTAGGTGAAATGCTGTTTTTGAATTATATAAATTAAACTGATAATTTACCTAAATTGCCTAAATTCCAAGTCAAGATACACCTTAGCTATTAAGCTTTGAAAAAAGATATCTTAAACTCTTCAGGAGACTATCAGTCTAAAGGTTAAAAGCATTTGAAAAGTTTAATGTACCCACCAAGAGTACCAAAAATCATTAGTGAAACAAGATGAATAGTCCAGATGGCACTGTTTCCCAACAGCTGTTTTATGCACAACAGCGCTGTGTATCTGTTAACCCCCATTGGTACTTCTGACCCTATGCATTGCATACAATTACTATATACCAGTGATTTAACAAGCAACTAGGCTACAATCATTTTCTATGTTAAAATATATTTTTCACATTTTAAAGATTTTTATAAACTTAATTATAGCACCATTTATCACTACTGATTTTTCCTTACTGTTGCATGTTAAGATTTATTTTTTTGCTTTGCATACAACTTCATTTTAATATCATTAATAAAATAAGATGGCTTTGGGAGTGGGAATTGAAAACTAGAATATTATTTCACTGGCATATCACTTTATACATAGTAAGATTAGCCCATCAACCCTTCCTGGTTCCTTGATTCCATTCATTCAGATTTGGTCAATTGTATAAGGCATCTATCTAAAAAGGTAAAAGAATGATCAACTCCCAGTCAAGTGCACAGAGCCTGAAATTCTTGTTAGTATGCAGTTTGGTGCCTGTGATGACATTTACGTAGACTAGCTGAACTTGTAGCATGAATTCTGAAGACTTGAAACTTCTACTTGGGAAACAACAAAGACCTTTAAGTTTGTTAAAGTCTTTACACCAATATCTAAACTGTAAAGCTAGAGAAAGGGGATGGGGGCAAGAAAGAAAATGAGAAAATAAACTCTAGAGCTGCTGCTTGTTCTAATCCTTACCTAATATCTCTCTTGTAGGAGTTCAAGAGAGTACCACAAGTCAGTTTTCTTTGAACAACAAATTTGTACATTCATTTTTCCTTGTGTCCCTCTTTGTAGAGTTTGATACATCTTAAACTCATATGCATTTATTTCTTTACTTATTGGTAGTACATTTTCTGAAATAATATTTGCATAATACTATTTAATTTCCAAAGACTTTTCCTAGTTTCTCATTTGATCCTAACTACGATTCTGGAAAATAGCATGGTTTAGTAATCAATTATGTTTTATGGATACAACAATTGAGTCTCCTGAAGTCATTCAACAATGACTTTCTTGAGATCATTGGCATTAGTCATCAACTACATTTTATAGATGCAACAGTTGTATCTCCTGAAATTGTTCAACAGTGACTTTCTTGAGATCATGGGTAGACCTAGTAATACAGATTAGAACGAAGTTTATTCCTATGAGTGCTCTTCCCAGGACACAACTGTGCCAAATCATATGGAAAAAAGTCCTGCATAGTGAACTTTTTTTTTATTTTTGAGACGGAGTCTCGCTCTATTGCCATTTTAGAATGCAGTGGCATGATCTCTTGGCTCACTGTAACCTCTGCCTCCAGGGTTCAAGCACTTCTCCTGCCTCAGCCTCCAGAGTAGTTGGGATTACAGAAGCTGGGATTTCAGTCACATGCCACCATGCCCAGCAAATTTTTGGATTTTTAGTAGAGACTGGGTTTCACCATGTTGGCCAGGATGGTCTCCATCTCTTGACCTTGTGATCCACCCATCTCAGCCTCCCAAAGTGCTGGGATTACAGGCGTCAGCCACTTTGCCTGGTCTGCATATGGAGCTCTTAATGTCCTGATTATGTCAGATAAATGTAAATGTTCTTTAACTTTAGTGTCTTCAGATTAAAGACCATTGTAAGAAAAAACATCTACATGCCTGTAGCTATGTTTCTCAAATTGGCATACCATGCTATCAAAGCCCCAAGAATTAATATGATAGATTCTGTTTTAGTATCTTATTTTGTTTAAAGGATTAGAACATAAACTTTAAATTTTGGAGTCACATGTCTTACATACACATTACATACATGTGGTACCAAAATCATCATGTGCTCATTTTTCCATGTGTGCAATTTAAAATTTTTAATCATAGAAGTGCATAGAAATGAAGTGTTTTATTATGTACCCAGAATACATTAGCAATGATTGTCACTGAACTCATTTAGGAATAATAAATTTTTTGCTCAAAAAATATATGTTTGAACTTAGTGCATTATAAGTTTATAGCAAAATAGGAATTATCTGATAGCATACTTCATAAGCTTAAGTAAGAGAAAGCACTGGTCATATTTTTCCAAGATTACAAATTCAGTGCAGAACTACTATTTTTTTTACATGAGGGTTATTTCTATGTAAATATTAAAGGATCATTGTCTTAGTACCTTTGTTTCACCTGATAATTCCACAAGTTATTGGCTTTTTTTCTCTGAATGACAAAATTGAATTATTTTTCACTTTTTAAAATCCACAGTGAGAACAAAGACTTAGGAATCAGATAAGCATGAGTAGAATTCTTCAGTTACTACTTCTTAGGCTATGTCACCTTTTGGTATGCATTTAACTTCTCCTGGTCATTTTCTTATCTATTGCTGAAATAATTTGGCTTCTCTTCTCTAAGAATAAAAAGATTAACGTGAAGCATTTGGTATAGTACCTGCCAAGGGATATATACTTCCTGAGGGCAGAAATCTGGTTTCTCTTGTTCACCTCTAAGTCCCAGCACATAGAACAGTGCCTAGCAAGGGAGGGTTAAAAGTGTTTATCAAGACTGTTTGGAGGCTTCCCTTAGGAAACTTAAGAGCTAAAATCCTCCCAGCTGCTGCTTTATTCCTGTAATATAAGGATAATCCAAAGCATAATCCTGCTAATGCTGCCACTAAATAAAATAAATCAGGCAGCTATTACTTGGATAACTCAGATCCTCACAGAGGCCTGAAATTTACTGCACTCAGGGCCCCAGTCCCAAGTCCAGTCATAGTTAACAGCACTGTTTTGTCTGACCCATTAAGTCTGACATCTGAGAGATAGGAGATGGATTTGAAAGTCTGCTCCCAAACCATGGGCTTGCCATAAAGTCTCATCCTTCATCTTCAGGCTTCTTATATCCTAACTGTTGAGCAATGTAAGAATAAGGTATGGGCATAGTTGAGATTTTGTGAGGGTGAGTTTGTCAAAACTTAACATTTATGATTCATAAAACTTAAAACTGATATCTTCATGAGAAGTGAGTACACACGATGACCCTAAAGCTTTCCACGCCTGTACATAAAATGTGTTCAGTAAATATTTGTTGGATCAATGTTTGATGAATTAATGGTAGGGTCTCCATAAATCATGATTAGTATTATACTCCTACTATTATTATTATCCTCATGTCTTTAAAGTGCTGATGAAGAAATAAATTGATGTTTTGTACTGCACTGTGTACTCATAAATTCATAAGTGCAAACAACATCTTTAGAAATGGTGAACGCTGTGGAGATGAATAATGGGATCAGAGTCATATTTTAACTTCCTTTGCAAATTTTGGCCTGAATTGATGTATGATAGTGACATAATTTGGAGTTTTTTCAAAAAAGTTTAAGACCAGAAAAAGATAAATGGCCTTGAATTTTTATGAAATTCAAGGGAAAATTATTTAACATAATTGAAGCACATTTTTACCATTGAGGACATGGCAGATTAGTTGTAAAGGAGGTATTGCATGATCACTTTGATAGATGCCAACCCAGAAAAGTCATACTGGATTACATTCAACATCCATTCCTCCTGGAAAATTTTAGTACACTCAGAATAGATGCAAGCTTAGATAAGCATCATATTTTCAAAAGTGAAAAATTATAAGCATTCTCATTAATGGTGGGGAAAAGATAGTATCTTCTATATTGATAATAAAGCTCTATAATTAAGCTTTGTTATGTAGTTATTTTTTCAATTGAATAATACAATAATAAATATGATCCCAGAGAATTAACATACACACACACAAATCAAAATAACAAGAATTCAGTTAAATAAGTGGTTACAAAGTAAACATTTAAGACTCAGTCTTTAAAATTTAAAAAGAAAATATATGATCACCTAAACAGATACAGAAAAATGTAGTTAATAAAATGTAGAACTACTCATTTAGAAAAGAATAAAAAAGAATGTCATTAACATACAGCTAAAAACCTACAGAAAACATTATCCTTAGTGGTAAACATTGATTTAATGCTATGTTCTGAATTAGAAAGATTGTTCATTCAACAAATATTTTGGATCACTTACTATGTACCAGTTACTATTAATTTTTCCCTGTAAAATATTAAGTTAAAAAAATTGCAACATTTCATACAATTCTGATTCTTCTCTAACTCTCATCTCATACAAAGTCAAAATTCTTATGCAATTGTCCTTTTAGGTCTTTGATTCCCTTCTGTCTCTACTCACTTTGTGTCAGCCACACTGCCATTCTTTTGCTGCTCATTAAACACTCTAGTCTGAGCTGTACCTCTGAACTTGTGGACTAGCTGTTGCTTCTGCCTAAAATGCATTTTATCAGAAATTCCCCTGGCCTACTTTCATGACAAGTTAAGGTCTTTGTCAAATCACTCAGCTCATCTTTTCAGTAAGATGAGCACTTATCAGTGGACATCCTATTTAAAATTGTAATACTATTACCTACCCCCATGATTCCTCTGCCTATTTTCTATTACTTTATAAAATTCCATATTTTTACTTGATTATTATCAGAATTTTACATTATGCAAACTCTAAAAGAGCAAAAAACTTCTGTCTCTTTTGTTCATTGCTAAATCCCATCACTAGAATAGTACCTGGCATGTAAGAGGAATAAGGATAATGTGTGTGTCTATGTGTTTACATGTCTGTGTGTTTGCACAAATATATAGAAAAAGTTCAAAAAAGAATGATGTTAAAATGCTTACAGTGGTTATTTCTGGGGAGGGCCACTGGTGTCCCATGGCGAAAAGAAAAAGGGAAACTTTTTACTTTATATTTTATATTTTCCATTTTACTTTATATTTTCCTGTGTTATGTGAATTATATATGCAAAAATGCCAAGTTTTTAAATGTCCCTAAATCTCTTACATAAAACAGGCAGATCAAATAGGATAGCAAAATCCAAAAGCTTGGACAACATTTATGACAAAACTAGGTAACAAGGTATACCCAAGAACCATACAATAAAAGCAGGTGGAGGCAAACCATTAAGTTACAAGATTTGTGTGGTACGAGCATTTGAATAGGAGGAAGCTAAACGAAACCACGGATACTCTGGCTGACCTCAGAGTAGTACTCCAAAAGAGCCAACAGATACTTGTAGGAAATTGAGCAGGCTAATTTGAGAAAAGCAGTTGAAACTGGAAGTACTTTTTGCACACTCGATTTCACAGGCAAGGGTGAGAGTGCGATAGCACAATCTTGGCTAACTGCAACCTCTGCCTCCGCAGTTCAAGTGATTCTCCTGCCTCAGCCTCCCAAGTAGCTGGGATTACAGTCATCCGCCACCACACCTCGCTAAATTTTTGTATTTTTAGTAAAATAGGGGGTTTTACCATGTTGTCCAGGCTGGTCTCAAACTCCTGACCTCAAGTGACCCACCCTCCTTGGCTTCCCAAAGTGCTGGGATTACAGGCATGAGCCACCTCGCCTGGCCAAAATCATGTGTTTTTAATCACTATGTGACAGCAACAGAAAAGGAAGCCCGAGACCCTAAAAAGTCCTCTACTCCTTCCTGAAAGTTAATTTTATATAAAAAAGAACAAGAAAAATGACCATGGGCTGGTCATGGTGCCTCACGCCTGTTATCCCAGCACTTTGGGAGGCCGAAGAGGGTGGATCACGAGGTCAGGAGTTCAAGACCAGCCTCATCAAGATGGTGAAACCCCATCTCTACTAAAAATGCAGAATTAGCCAGCCCTGGTGGGGGCACCTGTAATCCCAGCCACTCGGGAGGCTGAGGGAGAGAATTGCTTGAACCCAGGAGGTGGAGGTTGCAGTTTGCTGAAATGGCACCACTGCACTCCAGCCTGGGCGACAGAGAAAGACTCCATCTCAAAAAAAAAAAAAAAAAAAAAAAAAGAAAAGAAAAGAAAAACGACCATGATTGAATGTTATATAGAATCATAACAAGAAAAAGAGAAATAAGAAGCAAAATAATATCCTTACAAAAAAAGTGGGCCAGAAAGACATGCCCACCAAAAGGATAAACTGTATCCTTATATTTAAATAAGATAAAAGAAATTAAGAAAATGATAAATATATGAAGGTACGACATAGACCACAATTAGGAAACCTCAGAAGGGAAGTGATTGATCCCAAGTAAGTATTAGACATAAAACATGATTTTAAAAACAATAAGCTAGAAGAGACATGGGAATGAACAAACACAACACAACACACAGTGCCTCAAGAAAGAAGGTGAAAACAGAAAGAACTTTTAAAATAAAAAAGAAATAAAGAAAGGCAAAGAAGATCGAACATACACATAATAGTAGTCCCTGAAAAAAGAAAAACAAATAATATATAAAACTGTATCAAAACTAAATAATATATTCAATATTTTAACAAATACTAACACTATAAGAAAAAAAATTTTGAAAAGTGAAAGGAATTGAAATTACATATTGGAAGGGTACTTGCATTTTCAAAAATATTACCCAGAAAAACCAATATGGAAACACGTTTTAGAAAAACTGCTGAACTTTGTAGAAAGAGAAACTTCCTGTAAGCATCCAGGCAGGAAGACTAACTCACTTATATGGGAAATAATACTATGTCATCAGAGTTTTGAATAGTAATCTTTTATTCCAGAAGAAAATAGAACATCTTTTTGGCACTCAAAAAAGAAAACATGAGCCAATGATGTTATAGCCAGGCAAACTAACTTTCAAGTATAAAGGCCACAGACCAACTGTTGCCAGCTTACAAGAACTTAGAAACTTATTTCCTTGACCACTTCTTGAAGAATTTAGTGGAGAATGAGTTTCAGATAAAGTGACTGTAGAGACATGGGCATAAGAACTGGTAGAGAGTTTATAATTAAGGGAAGGTTGTAAGAGAAACCAAAAAATGTGTTTAGTGGACATACTATACAATATAGTTCAATTGTACTATACAATTATAGGTCAATAAAAAATGGAGGTGGGTTTAGACAGGCATACTGGCACATGCCTGTAATCCTAGCTACTCAGGAAGCTGAGGAGGGAGGATCCTTTGAGCCTAAGATTCAGAGCCTATCTCACCATTATACTCCAGCCTGAGCAACAGAGCAAGACCTTATCTCTGAAAACAAAAATGGAAATGGGGGCTAGGAGTCACAAATTAAAATTAGAATAAGCATACTGTTTGCTTTATGGTATTAACTGAGATTAAAAGAGTAAAATTGCAACTCAAATACTGGAGAAAAGGGAAAAACTATAAAAACAAGCTTTTAGCTAATTTCCATATTGTTCTCAATAGATATTGAATGAAAAATTTAAAAAGAGGTAAAGGAAAGTATAGAAGGATATTTATGCTATTAGAATGCAAACTTTCTTAAATACAAAAAAAAAAAAACTTTAAAAAGCAGAAACAACAAAAATAAAAACACCCAAAACAAAGGAAAACAAATCACAAACCACAAAAATAAAAACACCAAAAACAAAGGAAAACAAATGCAAAAAAAAAACTTTAAAAAGCAGAAACAACAAAAATAAAAACACCAAAAACAAAGGAAAACAAATCACAAAATATATTTTATATAAAATACTTGCCTGTTAAATATAGTACTTAAGTATGCTACTTTTTTAAAGATAAATATAAATATATATATAAATAAAATTTAAATTAAAAGTTAAACAATGAAAGTTGAGCCATAGTGTTAAAACTGTTTAAATATAAAGGAAGGGAAAGAATAGGTTAGAAAGTATGGGAATAGCTACTAGGCTTCTTTGAATGTATGTTACTTGGTAGATTTAACTTCTGGAATTTTGTAAATATTTTAAATAATTATAAGCTAGAATTAATTTTTTAAAAAATCTCCCCCAAATAAAGAACAAAATATTAAATCTTATTAAAATGTCATCATACAATATAGCAATTACAGTTTATATTTCATCACAAGACATTTTGCATATTTATTTGCTAACAACTCCAGATGTGAACTTGAAGTCTATACAAATAACACTTAATAGTTGGGCTCCAAATAAACCTACATGGTTCTTGGCTTTTTCCCCCTACAACTGACCAACACAGGGAAACAGATAGTAAATGAAATGAGTAGATGCAGAGGAATGTTACTCACTATCTTTTCTTTTATATTTCTCTAGGAAAATAAAGGAAAGTCTGGAGTGTTTCCCTGTTAAATTGAATAACTTGATCCACACACTTGCACAAATGTCAGCCATAAGCCCTGCCAAATCTACTTTGCAGACTTTTCCCCAGGAATCCTGTTTGCTGAGTACAACTAGGTCGATTCAAAGAGCAACAATTTTAGGGTTCAGCAAGAAATCCAGTAATGTAAGTTTAAAGTCTGTCATCTTGTCTTAAGTATCATTTGACTTCATCTCAGACATCCCTTCACTGTGCGACACAGCATTTCTTATAATTTCTTTTACTAAGCAAATGAAAAATTAGGTACAATTTAAGCAGGAGTGTCATTAAGAGGATGTTCCCAGGAAAAATCATAACAACAAGAGCTGTTAGTAGAGAACCATCGAAGAGAACAATTCCTGTCCTGTGGTAGAGTATAAATCGAGAACTAATTAAAATGTTCACAAGAACAGCAAAAATTAGCCAATTTGTTCCTAGCACATATGATTATGATAGTCTTAGATATTGTTTATAGGTAATTTTGCCTTTACAAAGTGCATCTCTTAGCTTTTATGATAATGTTTTGCAGAAAGTTTCTTCCTGTATTTGGTTTACATAAAATCAACTTTTAGAATGCATCACAGGCCATCTTTTGATTTCTGTCTATTTATTTTCTGCAGCTGTATCTGATCCAGGTGACACACAGCAACAATGAAACAAGCCTGACAGAAAAATCATTTGACCAGTTTTTAAAACTTCACAGCCAACTTCAGAAGCAGTTCGTATCACTGACTCTCCCAGAGTAAGGCAATGTCCTTTTACATTGTTTTGCCTTCAGTATTTGTCCTTGAGTAAAAAAGAAAAATTATGGTTATGGGATTTTCTATTTGTGGGCAACACAGTATTCTGACTCCAACGCCATTGAATCTATCCCAGCAGAGAGTGAATTGCTCTCAGAGTGAAGAATCTTTTGTCTCATAAAACAGAGCAAGGTTTGCAATTTTCTATTTACTTCCAGGCATTGATTTTGTAGACAGACAATTTCAAAAGCTACTTAGTTTTTCTTCGATTATTGATAAAATGGTCTTATTTGCCTGTTTTTAAATTTAATCCCCTTAGTTATTTTCTATAAAAATGCAATTGAAATTGAAATTGCAGAATAAATTTGGATAGGTTTAATATGTTTACTTTTTCAACAAATAACTGCAATAAAAAGTCTATATATATATTTTAGTTTCTATACCAAAATAAAGTAAATTTATTCATATCAATTGGTATAGTACTAACTCATTTTGTTGCCATTAATTTTTGACTTTTAAATTAACTTGCATTATCTAAATTTAATTTGTTATTCTGTTCACTTTGAAGCCATCTTGACAATCACTATTTTCGTTTATGTTATAATGGAAAAATATTAAACATAAGCAAACTAAAAATATCATAAAAATAACTGCTGTTCAAATAACTCTTCTAAAATTCATCACTTTAACCAGTCAAATTTTTGATTATAGACTTCAGTCTATTAAAAAAGGTATACCTTGATTTTTAAAATGTGAACTTTCCAGAAATTATAATATTGCATTTAGGTTAATCAAATATTGTTTTATCTACAGTGAGACTTTTGTTAAGTAAACGGTCCTTTTATGATGTAATTGTTCATACTTTACCTGGCATACTTTACACACGGGAATTTTTACTTGGCTTTCAAATTTAGTCACCTTCCAAAATATAAATATAAGGAAAGTTATCAGTCCACGGGGAGATATTGTATAATATTAAAAACTGAGTAGTTTACATTCACGAAAAAAAAAAACTGTACTGGCATATGTAAGAGGGATTTTTAAAATGCAGATGCTTTAAGCATCAGGAAGTCAAGAAATTAAGAGTATACTCAAGAGACTGAGAGGGAGGTAAATTTATTCTGGAAACTTTTAGAAGTACCATCAAGTTTTAGAATTATCAAAAAATCTGATAGAATAACTGAAAAAAAGAGACACAGGCAAAAAACTTCAACATTGGGCTGCAAATACCACATTCAACATCAATGTTTGCCATGATATCCTAGTAATTAATTATCGAGAAGAATAAGTGAATATTTACTTAATGGCTATCCTTTTTTGGTTTCAAAAATGTCTCTGTTCTTCACTGTACCTCTTCAATACATATCAGTATAGCTTGAAAAACTTTAAAATTTCAAATAATCTATCTCAATAGGCCTCTTTTCAGTTTTCAGCTTTTGTTAAGATTCTGCTTTGCTCATGTCTGCTGCCTGGGGATTCTTACATTGATTTTCAAACTGTGGAAGCAACCTGTGGAAGCAAGGAACATTTTGTCCTATGTGTCCTGAACACTGTTTGTATACTGACACTCTCAAAGGGGCCCAGGCTCACTGTGATGCACATAAATGAAGGATGAAGATTCCTTATGACTTCCAAATTTACTGAGAGAAGCCCTATAAGAGTTATGTAAATGTGATCTGGAAGTCGTGATCAGAAAGTCAGAGTCATGAAGAATGAAATTCTAACCAGTCCATTCCATCTAACAGTGGGCTTCAAATCAGATATTTGTGTTTCTGGGTAACTTCCAGGAGTACACAGATATTAAAATATTCCTTAAAATAAATAATTGTATTTAGAAAATTAATGTGCTTGGTGAGAGTTGACTTCTTCTCCCAACTATCTGAAATTTTATTTTGGTACACTGATCAGGCTATAGAAACTACTGAGGAACAGACAAAAGGGCAAATCAAAATACTGGGGTTTGTATTGAGAAAATGAATTACTCTAATAATCAAATATCAAATCGAATCTTTGTCAGATGTTTTCTAACCTTTGTTGTGAATGAAATTGAGGGAGGATGTGATGATACTGTCAGACAAAAGGTCATAAAAAGTAATTTCAATAACTAACTGCTATATTTGACATATGACTCAAAGAAGTTTCAAATGACAGTATTATAGAAGCATTCCTCAATTTTCATGTACTTATTCATACATAAGATGTTTTAGTACATATATCTATAAAAATATTAACAAAGTAGTAGAATTGATGTTGACTTCTGTTTCATTCTACCAAGGAAAATTCATACACAGACATATGAATTAATACTTAAAATCAGTCTAATCTCTCATTTACCAAATTCATTACCCCCCCAAAAAAACTATGTATATCTAGATATATAGAATGTCTATCTATCTACCTGTCTATCTATCTATCTATCTTCTATGACAGCATAGAAGATAGATATTTTCAATTAATTGTATACTGGTACTATTTTTCATGATTTAGATTAAAAATTTTAAACTTTTAAGTTTTAGAGTCTGCAAGCTACTTTAAAAAATAAAATGTTCATTGTTTAATTATATAAGCATAGAGTTTTGGACTTTCCTGACATTTCCAACAGGAATCAATGGGGTGGCATGAAATCGTCACATACATCTGTGTCTTTGCTGACTGTCCTTTAGTATCCTCCATGTTCATTTCCCCTCAAAGCATGGTAGCCAAGCCATGGTTTGTACAAAACCAGCAGAAGTATGGATGAAGCAGCAGTGACTGGAGTCAGAAGAGACTGCTAGGTAGTTCCTAAAAATGTATATTTGGACAGCAAGATATGTTACCAAATGCTACCCGTTAATAGGTCATTCCACCTAATAATTGGTCTTAATCAAGTTCAACCCATCAAGATGAATCATCAGCTTGTGCAAAGGAAATTCTGCAAGTAGTCAGACTCTTGGGGAAAGTGTTACTTTTTTAGAGGGCTAAGAGCAGTTGGAAGCATATGTCACTTGCTACATTGTTTAATTTAGTTAGTGTAATGGTGTCTTTAGTGAACCCAGAAGAAACAATACAATCTGAACATTTTTAAAATTTTTGAACTATTAACTTCAGAAAGTATTTTATTAAGACCCCACATATGTTTAAAAGACAAAATGTGTGGTCTGCCATAAACACAGTAAGAAAGGACATATAAATTAATTTAATATGTCAAATTAAATTAAATTTAGTATTAATATTAATGGCAGTTAATATGGCACAAATGACCATAGCCATATTAATACACCTCTTAGGATTAATCACATAGACTGTAACTTTTTCAAATGTTTTCATTGGCCCTTCCATCTGATACAGCTGTAACTTCATGAACAATCCTAAGATGCAAAGGCCAGTTTTCAAACTAATGACGATAACATTTTTTATCTTAAAACAGGTTTCCTCATTGGTGGCACCTACCTTTTACAAATTCAGATCACAAAAGAGTCAGAGATCTAAATCATTATATGGAGCAGATATTAAATGGATCATATGAAATTGCAAACGTATGTTATAATTTATTTTTCTATTTTTCTATAAAATATCAACTGTTTTATATGTTATTAGTGGAAGTGGTGGTTTATGCCTGTAATCCCAGTACTTTGGGAGCCCAAGGTGGGAAGATTGCTTAAAGCTGGGAATTTAAGACAATCCTGGGCAACAAAGCAAGACCTCATCTCTACAAAAACTTTGTAAAATTATCCAGACATGATGACACATGCCTGTAGTTCCAGCTATTCAGGAGGCTGAGGCAGAAGGATCATTTGAGCCCAGGAGTTGGAAGCTTCTGTGAGCTATGATAGGTCCACTGCACTCCAGCCTGGGCAACAAACCCTGATCTTGTCCCTAATAATAATATTTTATGATAACATTCTTTAAGTTCATTTATTCAATTAATATGTATGCCTAATAGGTGTAAAATATGTGAACTGAGAACTGTGGAGCAGCAAAACAAGTATAGAAACTTGACGTCAAATAACTTCAATGAAGTAATATGTGATGAAGGGACTATCAATGCTGTGAAGTGCTCTAGAGTTTTAGAGGAGTATGAATCATTCCCAGCTGCAATAATAAAGTTTTAGGGATAAGAAAGCATCTGAGCTGAACCTTTAACACTGGGTAGGGTTTAACAGAGGCAGCCTGGGGAAGTGTTTCAACAATATAAGAAAAGTCATGAGTGAGAAAAAACAGAAAGGAATTGTATTTTTAAAATTTAAATCTGTTGCTGCTATGACAAGTTACCACATGCTTGGTGGCTTAAGACAATACATATCAATTTTCTTTCAGTCCTATAATTCAGAAGTCTGAAAAACAGGTTTTGTGGAATTAAAATCAAAATGTGAGTGGGCTGGTTCTAGAACCTTTTCAGTTTCTAGAGGCTGCTGTGTTCCTTGGCTTGTGGCTCTCTTCCAGTGACTCACTGGCACACTCTGACCTCTGATCATGTCATCACATCTTCTTCGCCTCAAATTCTGACACTCCTGCCTCCCTCTCAGAAGGGCTCTTGTGATTACATTGCGTCCATCTGGGTAATTCAGGATAATCTCACCATCTCAGGATTCCTAATGTAATTTTATCTGCAAAGTCTCTTTTGCCATATTCAGAGTTTCTAGGGGTTAGGACATGAACATCTTTTGGTGGGGGGCATTTTCCTGCCTATCACAGGGTCTAAGAAAATGTGCAAGGACACAGTTCTGATGGATCTTAGCATTCTTGCGAGGTAAGAGTTTGGATGCCAAGCCCAAGTTGTTAGAAACTTAAAACTAAGCATTAAAGATCTTATTAATCAGGGTTCTCCAAAGAAACTGAACCAATAAAATTGTGTGTGTGTGTGTGTGTGTGTGTATGAGACAGAGTGGGGAAAAAAGAGAGAAGAAATTTGTTTAATGGCTCACATGACTGTGAAGGTGCAAATCCAAAACTGTAGGGTAGGCTGGCAGACTGGAGACCAGAGATTATTTACCATCTGGGTCCCAAGGCATTCTGCTCAGAGGTCAGTCTTTGTACTCAGGTCTTCAATTGATTGGATGAGGCCCACTCACATTATGATATGCTTTACTCAAACTCTGCCAATTTACATATGAATCTCATCCAGAAAAACACCTTCACAGAAACATTCACAATAATGTTTGACCAAATATGTAGGCACTGTGACCCAGACAAGTTGACACACAAAATTAACCATCACAAGAGTTGTGAGGAACTAAAAACACTGTGAAGCACAATGACCCTCACCACTTTGGTAGATCTTGGCCCTCCTTACTAGACTAGCACGTTGTTTTTTTTACTATTTTTTTCTTCACTTTTTAGTTGTAAAATGTAAACACACATTCAGAAAAATCCAACACAGAAAATTAAACAGTTCATGGATAAATTATAAGAACACCCATGTAACCATGTAACCATGCAGTAGTTTCAAAACATGTCTGAAAATTCTTTGCCACCTTCCCATCAAGAGGAGGCAGCTTGTGTCCCAACCTCTTGATCCCAAGAGGGCTTCTGCCATTTGCTCATCAAATAGAATATGGTGGAAGTGACTCTTTATGATTTCCAAGATAGGTTAGAAAATGCCATGCATTTTCTGACAATTTCTTTTGGAATTTTCACTGCGGGAGTCTTCAGTTGCCATCTTGGTGTGCTATTACCATTCATCCTTTCTGCCCATGGCCAGGCAGTGTTCCTGGGCATAGCACTAGGCAACCAGTGCAGCCTGCTCCAGAGTGGGCAGTGAACAGGATTACCAAGATCATTCTCTACTATGCCAGAGGTCTCCATCATGACAATTATGTGGGATCATGCACTCAAGTAAAGGGAAATATTAAAAGTACTATTAATATTTATTTTGTAATATCCAAAACAGAAAAATAAGAAAGGATGAATCGTAATAGCACACCAAGTCATAATTGTGTGGTCCAGAAATATCACTCAGATATGCAAATCACATTTGCAATATGTCTGTTATGAGCAAAGGTAAAGAAATGAACAGTCTGTGCTCACTCACTATGGGGATAGAGTAGTGTAATAGAGAAACTGAGAGGATGATAATGTTAGTAGGAGGAGAAGACAAAGCAGTAAAGTAAAATAATTGTTGAATACAGTGTAAGCAAAACAATAGAAAAGCAAGGTGTTGTATCTGCATTCTCAATATAAAATTATTTAACATGTTTTAATATATTTACCTTTCTATCTCAGTCAATGGGGAATGAATTGCGACAAAGGCTTCTGCCCTACAGGATCAAGGCAACTTAATTCATCCCATTGGGCTCCAAGTGATTTTTGCATGTTAAAGAAGCACATGGAATGTTTACATCTTAATGTCTCTCACTGATGCTGACATTCTCTCAAGGTCATGTCTATTCATTTATATCGTAGTCAAGGGCTGTGGATACGGCAGTAGCTGTAAAGGAAAGTGCTGATGGATGGTGGATGGATTGTTATCTTTGCATGCTGTGGGCTGTCTTACTGATTATACTAAAGCTGTTTGGAGACAATACCTGTCCAGTAACTGCTGAAATTGTCAAGTTTGGCCTATGTGAGCTGAGGCAAATAAGTGCAAAGTGAAAGGGGGTCTGATTTCTGGGCCTGGTGTGAAGAAGGTGAATATTGGAAGCAGCAGACTTTCCATAGGAAACTCCTAAATGTATGTGCTGGGAAAGCTCACAAGATGGGTTAAGATAGAAGTATGAGCAGAGGGCTGTCATGAGAGCAGAAGGTAAAGAAGCCAGGCATGTACAGGCAGAGAAGATTTTTTGTAAAGGTGTAATTTAGCACAGCAAGGCTTAATGAATATTGTTGCCCATTATACTCATTGCTGCATGGGGACATATGACCAAAACCACCAAACATAGTTTGCAGTTTTCGTCACTTCCATGTTTGCAAATGTGCTAATTAGAGTACTACAATAGAGGCCCCACGGAGAGAGTTTTTATCTTGTTTTATGTCTCTTTTAATCTCCATTGGTCAGTATTTAGGGAAAGGAAGGCTGAAGAAATTCCAGGTGCTACATTGTTTTTATCTTGAATTGAATTGAAAATCTAATGGGAAAAGATTAGATTTCAAACACGAAATACTGTTGTGAAATCACACAGCCTAACAATACTCCAAGTGAGAGTATTTCAGCCATCTTCTGACACTGAAGTTTCAAGGAGGGGAATCCCGTCTTGTTCCATAATAGTCTCATACTAATAGAAGCTAAAATTATGGATGTAATACCTTTTCCCAAGATATCCTTGGGAAATTAACTTAGCTGATTGTGCACAATGAATATTTAGGGAACAATACCTTCCTGAGATGTATAATCTCACTTATTATTTCCCCTTTCTGGACTATAAAATACATAAATAGTGCTATATTAATAGATGGCAAATCATCAAAAATTAAATGTGGACACTAAGAAGGCTCAATGTATTAGCTGCCACATTGAAAACTGCTGTCTCAGTCACTCAACAAGTGTTTATTGATTTCCTACATTTTATACTCTCTGGCCAGGGGTGCCAAAATCGTTCCTGGTAACCAATTATTTTAGAATAAACTGGGGAGGTTTTAAAAGGAATATTCAGAGGCCTCATCCTTAAACATGCTTGTTCTAAAGGTAGAAGGTAATATATTAGGTATCTGTGTTGTTTTTCAGTAATTCTAGTGATTTCATATGCACAACTAGGTCTGGGAAACTCTACCCCAGAAAGTCGGAAGCTGAATCAGACATAATGCAGCCATAAGAAGCTTACAGTCTTTGTCTATATTCTGTCTATGTTGATATGCATCAGTGGCCTGATAAAGATTTTTGTAACTTCACACTTTGAGTATTTTCTCCCATATTCCAAAGGAATTTTATGGGACTTGAGATAATATTCATTATACGAGTTATATTGTGATAGAACAGTAATGCTGTCATCAGATGTTGCTCAGCATTAAGAAGCAGTGTGTGGAACCCAGACACCAGGAAAAAGAAAAAAAAAAAAAAGCAGTGTGACCTAACTAATCACTCATGCTCTCTGTGACGCATAATGTAGTCAGATTTTAATTATCTGCAAGTAGGTTAATCCTCATAAAAGCATTATGCATCTCCATATGTTTATGGACACTTATCTAAGTCAGTTTGTTTATATTCAGGAAATAAAAACATAATTTTAAGATTAAATGAAACATTTTGGCCTAAAGATCACATAAATAATTCCAAGACAAATCATGTTATTTTCAGATTTTTTAAGTTTTGTATTATCACTACAGCTCCCCCTCTTTATATATATGTTAACATAGTTATCTACATAAACATTAGAATCTACACAGTCTGTGTGCCATAAATATTTTTACAATTTTAAGTTATTTGAACCGCTTACAAGATGTTTTCATGCATTCACAAATTTTATTTCCTCTTATTAATAAAATAAGAGATTTAAGTTGAATCTACTATTTATGCTGAATACTTCTGTAATAGAACAATCTGCATCTCTGATTCTAGAAAAATTCTCCTAAAATGCTTTTCACATTTTATAGTTGCTTGTTTTATGACAAGATAGGACAAGTAAAGATAATCCTATATGTTTCTACACTAAAACACGCCCCGATTTTAGTTGTATGATGTATTTATTTATAAGAATTATAAAATATTTTACATCACTACATAACTTTGTAAAGACTTTAAATTTTTTCTGGCACTTACTATGTGACACTCTTGATTAAGAGCTTTAAGTTGGTTGCAGACAAGAAATTGGAGAGATAAAAATAATGCAATATACACTTTACTCTCATTGAGTTTATAATACTGTGATAAATACAGATGTGAACATAAATAATATATGACAGTGAGTGGAAACATGCAAAAAAAGGAAGTAGAAAATGCAGCTTTAACATGAAATTGAACAACCTTAACTTGCTAATATCAAATATTATTATGTGCGCTTCTAGTATCATTCTTAATTGTAAGCAGTATTACTTTTGTTAAGGGAATGAGATAAAGAGGCTGCTTTAAAATCAGTTAAGTTAGATAGGCAAGAGGTCTCTGGGATTTGGTCTAAAGATACAAGAGCAGCCCACGTGGAGGGATGCCTATAAATCTCTGAGATTTCTCTTTCTGTCTCTCTGTCTCTATCTCTCTCTCTCTCTCTCTCTTTCTCTCTCTGCCTCACACATGCACACAATTGACAAAAGAAAATGGACTATTCCAATACTTCTTCTAAAGAGCTGCTCAGTTTAGAAATCCTTGTTCCATATCTACTTGGCTTGTTTTTTAGCTTCACTCATTTCCTCAAAACAGATTTAAACTTTTTTTCTTTCAGTGTTTGTAGTTCATTCAAGTTCATTCTTGTAGTGCTAACAAGAATTCCTTTTGCTTCTTTAAATTTTGCTCCCTTTTGGTGAAATCGTGTTGTGGACTAAATAAGAACTTTATGAAGAGTAATAGAAACACGTAATAAAAGTTACAGCAAATAATAGCAGTACCTAAACAAATGGATACCCATATTTGAGTTTAGCTGAGATATTCAAACAGCTATTGTTTTTAATTTTTTTATATATACTTTAAGTTCTGGGGTACATGTGCAAAACATGCTGGTTTGTTACATAGTTATACACATGCCATGGTGGTTTGCCGCATCCATTGCCCCATCATCTACATTAGGTATTTCTTCTGATGCTATCCCTCCCCTAGCCTCCCACCCCCTGACAGGACCTGGTGTGTCATGCTCCTCTCCCTGTGTCCACGTGTTCTCGTTGTTCAGCTCCCACTTATGAGTGAGAACATGCGGTGTTTGGTTTTCTGTTCTTGTGTTGGTTTGCTGAGAATGATGGTTTCCAGCTTCATCCATAAAATTTTTAAAGCCATAGTCACTGTGAGCTTTAGTTATTCTCAGTATTGTTGCTCATTACCAGGAGTTCCTTAAAATAAGAAATTGATATTTCTCAAGGTTTAAGCAGTATTATTTTTTTAAGTAGAAATCAAATGCCAAAATAAATCCAAATGGATAAATCCTAAGCTAATAGTGAACATATGTTTCTTGTTCCCTGCTTGCTAAACCCAGATGTTAATTACTACATTTGTCATTACATTGCTCTTTTCTTATTTGGAGCTAGCTGAGATTATGTTGCACACAGGATAAATGTCATATGTGTACCATCAGTAAAACCAAGATTACTTTACACAGTCTACTAAAATGCTAATGACATTTTAAAACTAGAATTATAAAGGATTCTTTAGGAGTTCACTATTCTTCATAGTGTCATTCTTCCATGTAACTAATATGAATATAGTGGGTTGAACTACATTAAAGACTGGACATTCTGACATGCTGCTTTATTAAAAAAAAGCAATAAAATAAAATTACTGTTCAACTTTGATTTAAAACTCTTCTGGGAATTCATTCTTAAATTCACATTTTTACAGCACTTCATCGTGTTTGAGAGAGATAGATCTAGCTTATTTTTTTAACTCCCTAAAACTAAATCTTGCAGCCAATTCTAGATGTTGGCTGACCAGTTAATAAATGGGAATGCTTAATGTGCTATTTTTAAAGAAAGAAAAAATTGATCTCTCTGTTACATTACATTACTTCTGGCCTTTTCAACTGCTTTAACTCTGCAGTCTTTGATAACGAGAATATGTTCAGATGACATAGGAAAAGCACTTAGGTTTTAAGTAACTTTGAATTGATCAACTCTCTCAAAAAATCAATCATATTAAATTGTAAATGACTTAATTGGCAAAGAAAATATTGGTAAGAACTCTGAAAAACTATAAACTGATGCAGATTTTAATTTAAAATTATTCAATTGGTTTTCAAATTTGTTCTTTATTGATTGCATTGTTAAATTTAAAAGTACATTATTAGACATTGAAAATCCTATATTAGATAAACATATCTACTCTAACATTGTAAAAAATATATATATATACACACACACAAAACCTCATAGAACATTTCATGTAGTCTAATGCATTTACCTGAGACTTGATATCAAATGACAGTAACTTTAGATCCCCTAAGAATAATCCCAAACATTCATTCATTTGTTCGCCAAATATGTAACACTCTACATAGGAGAAATGTTCCAAATATCTAACAACTTAGTGCACAAGCACTACCTAATCAGGATGATTGCCAACCACGAATGTGCCTTTATGGCCTGATGAGCTTGTATTGGCTTAACATTTACTGTGATGGCAAAAAAAAAAACTTGGGAATGGAGAGTGGGGCAAGCAGAAGTTTGAATATAAACCCACTACATTTGAGTTGCCTATAAGGCTTCCAGAGGTGTCAAATGGGAAGATGGATTCCTATATCTCGAGTTTAGCGGGGTAAGTTAGGCTGGAAATATTCATAATACAGTTGTCAGCCAATACTAGGTTATCAAAGCCATGAGACAGATGAGATTACTTATGATGAGAATGTAAATACGAAGAAGAAGCAGTCTGAGGAATAGATTGTGCAGACCCCCAATTTTAAAGCTTGAAGAGATACAGGAGAATTAATAAAGAAGACTGATCAGGAGCAACCAGTTGGACACTGGAAGACTGTACTGCCTGGAATTTCAGAGAAAAACATATTTCAAAAAAGGGACAATAAGCTGTGTCAAATGCTACTGATGGTCAAAAATTGAGAATTGACCACTCGATTAAGCAAAAATTGATATGATTAGTGAAATGAAGGAAAAACCGTTTGAAAGGAGGCTGGCCAATATGGCCTGCTAGAAGCAGCTAGAGTATATTTCTCTAATAGAGAGAAATAGAAGAGTCAAGGAAATACAGCAACTGCAACTAAAGCATCTAGGTTCACACATCGGGATTCATCAAGAAAACAAATCGACCCACAGAGAATGGAGAAAAGCAACAACTGTCCACTCAGGAGTAACACAGAACCAGGGGAGCCTCCCCAGCCCAGGAAAATGGTCAGTGAGCAAACCCCAGGAACTACGCTTCTCCCGTGAATCTTTGCAACCCTTGGGTCAGGAGTTTGCCTTGTGGACCAACTCCACTAGGGCCATAGAGCTATGTGGAATCTCTGCAGTGCCACTAAGACACACGTGGAGCCCAAGGAGCTTTAGATATCAACTTCCCAGCAAAAGTGGAAAGCGAGAGGTTAGACTCCCATACATACCCCTAAGAAAGAGGCCAAATCCAGGGGGCTGAGCAGCAATGGTCTGCAGGCTCCATTTCCACAGAACCTGGCAGGATAAGACCCACTGGCTGAGAATTCCAGTCAGGCACTGGTAGCAGCATTACACTTCCCTGAGACATCTTTGCTGTTTTGCAGCCTTAGCAGTTGTTGCCTTCAGTGCAGCCATCCTAAGAAAAAAGGCAGCAGTCTGACTGCTTTTTTTTCAGGTGGGACCCTGACCCCTCTTCTCCTCACTGGGTAGGACCTTCCCAGCTGGTATCACCAACCACTCTCACCAGTGTTTTCTAGCTGGCAATGGTTTCCAACCCTCTCTGGGATGAAACTCCCACAGAGAATGACAGACTGCCATCTTTTCTGTCTTACAGTTTTAGCTGTTGTTGTTTTCAGGCTCTAAGAGTCTGAGGTGACTACAGGCTGGAGTGGTCCCCTGGCGCAACACAGCAGCTCTGTGGAGAAGCAGCCAGACTGCTTTTTCATGTGGATTCTGGATCCTGTTTCTCTTCACCGGACAGAATCTCCTGACCAAGGTCTACAGCCACCCCTGTCAGTGTGTTCAGGCCAGCAACAAGTCCATACGTCCGTGGGGTAGAGATAGAGCTCCCAGAGAGAGATAGAGCTCCCAAATATAGAGCAAGCCACTATATTTGCTGTTTCAAAGCCATTGCTGTTGGTAACTTCACTGTAGGTGCTGAAAAATCCAAGGTGACTGGAGACTAGAGCAAACCCCCAGCATACCGCATCCCTACAGAAAAGTGGTCAGACTGCTTGTTACATGTGTCCCCAACCGTGTATCTCCTCAATGGGTGGGTCCTCCTGGCCTCGATCTCCAACCATCCCCCATTAGATATATCAAGACAGTAACAGCTCTGCAACTCCCAGGGACAGAGCTCTCAATGGGAGGGGTGGGTTGCCATCTTTGCTATTTTGCAACCCTTGTCCTGCTGTCTCCAGGCTCTGGAGAGTCTATGGAGATCAGGGTCAGGTCCAGACCCCCAGCACAGAGCACCCACTGCACAGAAAAGTGGGCATACTGTTCTTCACACAGGTCCTGGTCATCACTGCTCACTAGGCAGGGCTTCCCAACCTGGGGCTCCAGCAAAACTACCCTTCCCCTGCCTAACCACTTTAATCAGAGGCAGCCCAGCAGTTAAAGGAACACCCACATGCAAAGATGAGAAACAACCAATGCAAGAACTCCAACAACTCAAATGGCCAGTTATTTCCTCTGTTGACTGCAGTAGTTCTCAAACAAGGGTTCTTAACCAGGCTGAGTTGGCTGGAATGACAAAAATATAATTCAGAATATGGACAGGAACAAAGATCATTGATATTCAGGACAACAACAAAACCCAATCCATAAGAATCACAATAAAATAATACAGGAGATGACAGATGAAATAGTATTAAAAAAAAAACCCTAATAGATCTGATAAAACTGAAAAATACGCAAAAACTGTTTTACAATGCAATTATAAGTATTAACAACAGAACAGACCAAGCTGGGAAAAGAATTTCTGAACTTGAAGACTAGCTCTCTGAAATAGGACAGTCAGAAAAAAGTCAATATAAAAAGAATGAAAAGAAATGAACAAAACCTCTGAAACATATGGGATCATGTAAAGAAACCAAATCTATGAATTATTGACATCCCTAAAAGGAATGGGGAGAAAGCAAACAACTTGGAAAATATATTTCTGAATATTATCAATTGAAAACTTCCCCAACCTTGCTAGAGGAAAACAGTAAAACTCAGGAAATACAGAGATTCTACAGAAGACAATCATCCCAAGACACATAATCATCAGATTTTCCAAGGTTGAAATGAAAGAAAATATATTAAAGGGAGTTAGAAAGAGAGGAAAAGTCACCTACAAAGGGAACACCATCAGGCTAACAGTGAACCTCTCAGCAGAAAATCTACAAGCCAGAAGAGGGTGGGGGCCTATATTCAACATTCTAAACAGAACAAAAATCTTCTACCAAGAATTTTATATCTTGCCAAATTAAGCTTCCTCAGCTAAGAAGAAATAAGATCCTTTTCAAATAAACAAATGCTGATGGAGTCTGTTACCTCCAGACCTACCTTACAAGAGATCTTGAAAGGAGCACTAAATATGAAAAGGAAGCACCATTATCAGTTGATACAGAAACACACTTAATTACACAGGCCAGTGACACTCTACAGCAAACACACAAACAAGTTGGCGCAATAACCAGCTAACAACACAATGACAAGATCAAATCCACATGTAACAATATTAAACTTGAATGTAAATGGGCTAAATACTACATTTAAAAAGCACAGAGTGGTAAGCTGGATAGAAAAGCATGACCCAATGATATGCTATCTTTAAGAGTTCCGTCTCACAAACAGTGACAGCAATAGACTCAAAATAAAGGGATGGAGGAAAATCTACCAAACAAATGGAAATCAGAAAAAAAGCAAGAGTTGCAATTCTAATTTCCAACAAAACAGACTTTAAACCAACAAAGATACAAAAAAAAAGAAGAGTATTACATAATGGCAAAGAGTTCAATTCAACAAGAAGACCTAACTATCCTAAATATATATGCACCCAACACAGGAACACCCAGATTCATATAGTAAGTTCTTAGATACCTACATAGAGACTTAGAGTCCCACACAATAATACTGTGAGACTTCAACACTCCACTGACAGTATTAGACAGATCATTGAGGCAGAAAATTAACAAAGATATTGAGGATCTGAACTCAACATTGGACCAAGTGGATCTAACAGACCTCTATGGAACTCTCTACACAAAAACAACAGAATATACATTCTTCCTATTGCCACATGGCACATACTCTAAAATCAGTCACACAATTGGACAAAAACAATGCTCAGCAAATTCTAAAGAACCAAAATTATACCAAACAATTCTTAGACCATAGCAAAATAAAAATAGAAATCAAGACTAAAAATATTGCTCAAAACTATGCAATTACATGGAAATTAAACAACTTACACGTGAATGGCTTGGGGGTATATAATGAAATTAAGGCAAAAATCAAGAAGTTCTTTGAAACTATTAACACACCAGAATTTCTGGGACACAGCTAAAGCAGTGTTAAGAGGAAAATTTATAGCACTAAACACCCACATCAAAAACTTAGAAACATCTCAAATTAACAACCTAACATCACAACTAAAAGAATTAGGGAATCAAGAGCAAACCAACCCAAAAGGTAGCAGAAGAGTAACCAAATAAGAAATAACTAAAATCAGAGCTTAATTGAAGAAGATCAAGACACAAATAAATTAAAGCAATCAATCAATCTAGGAATTAATTTTTTTAAAAAAATTAGTAAGATAGGCCACTAGCTAGATTAATAAATAAGAAAAGAGAGAAGATACAAATAAACACAATTAGAAATAACAAAGGGGACATTACCATTGACCATACAGAAATGCAAACAACCATCAGAGACTTACTACGAGCACCTCTATACACACAAACTAGAAAACCTTAAAGGGATGGATAAATTCCTAGACACACACACCATTCCAAGACTGAACCAGGAAGAAATTGATTCCCTATACAGACTAATAATGAGCCCTGAAATTGAATCAGTAATAAATAGCTTACGAACCAAAGAAAGCCCAGGATCAGATAGATTCACAGCTGAATTCTACCCGATATATAAAGGAGAACTGGTACAATTACTACTGAAACTATTCCAAAAAATTGAGGAGGGAGTTTTCCTCAACTCATTCCATGAGGCCAGCATCATCCTAATGCCAAGACCTGGCAGAGATACAACAAATAAAGAAAACTTCAGGCCAATATAACATTGATGCAAAGATTCTCAAGTAAATATTTGTAAACCAAAACAGAAGCACATAGAAAAACTAATTCACCACAGTGAAGTAGGCTTTATCCCTGGGATGAAAGGTTGGTTCAACATATGCAAATCAATAAATATAATTCATCATATAAAAAGAACTAAAGACAAAAACCACGATTATTTCAATAGACGCAGAAAGGGCTTTTGACAAAATTCAACATCTCTTCATTTTTAAAACTCTCAATAAACTAGATACTGAAGGAACCTATCTCAAAATAATAGAAGCCATCTATAACAAACCCACAGCAAACATTATATTGAATGGGCAAAAGCTGGAAGCATTCCCCTTGAAAATCAGCACAAGATGAGGATGTCCTCCCTCACCACTCCTATTCAACATAGTATTGGAAGTCCTGGCCAGAGCAATCAGGTAAGAGAAATAAATAATGGACATCCAAATAGGAAGACAAGAAGCCAAGCTATCCCTATTTGCAAATGATGTGATAGTATATCTCAAAAACCCCATTGTCTCAGTCCAAAAGCTCCTTAATCTGACAGACAATTTTAGCAAAGTTTTGGGAAACAAATCAATATACAGAAAGCAGTAGGATTCCTATACACCAACAAAGTCAAGCCAACAGCCAAAACAAAAGTGAAATACCTTTCACAGTTGCCACAAAAAGAATAAAACACCCAGGAATACACCTAACCAGAAAGGTAAAAGATCTCTACAATGAGAATGAGAAAACACTGCTCAAAGAAATCAAAGATAACACAAACAAATGGAAAAACATTCCATGCTCATGTATGGAAAGATTAATATCATTAAAATGGCCATACTGCCCAAAGCAATTTACAGAATCAATGTAATTCTTATCAAACTACCAATGATATTCTTCACAGAACTAGAAAAACCAATCCTAAGCAAAAAAGCATGATACTGATAAAACAAAACAAACAAACAAACAAAAAACCAGACATATATACCAATAGAACAGAATAGAGAGCCCAGAAATAAGGCTGCACACCTATAGCAAACTTTTTTTTTTTTTTGACAAACCTGACAAAAGCAATAGGGAGAGGAATCCCTATTCAAAACATGCCACTGAGATAACTGGCTCACCATAGGCCGAAGATTGAAACTGGACCACTTCTTTACACCGTATACAAGACCCACTTAAGATGGAACAAAGACTTAAATATAAAACCCAAAAGTATAAAAACCCTAGAGGACAACCTAGACAATACCATTCTGAACGTAGGAACAGGCAAAGGTTTCGTGATGAAGACACCAAAATCAATCACGACAAAAGGAAAAATTGACAAATGGGATCTAATTAACTTAAGAACTTCTGCACAGCAAAAGAAATAATCAACAGAGTAAACAGAAAACCTACTGAATGGGAGAAAATATTTGCAAACTATGCATCTGACAAAGGTCTAATATTCACATCTATAAGAAACTTAAATTTATAAGGAAAAAAAAACCCCATTAAAATGTAAGCAAAGGAAATGAACAGACACTTTTCAAAAGAAAACATACATGTAACCAAGAAGCATATGAAACAATACTCAGTATCACTGATCATTACAGAAATGCAAATCAAATCCACAATGATGTACCATCTTACACCAGTCAGGATAGCTATTATTAAAAATTCAAAAAATAATAGGTGCTGGAGAGGTTATGGAGAAAAGGTAATGCTTATACACTGTCGGTGGCAGTGTAAATTAATCCAACCATTGTGGAAAGCAATATGGTGATTCCTCAAGAAGCTAGAAACAGAGCTACCACTTGACCTAGCAATCCCATTACTGGGTATATGCCCAAAGCAATATAAATCATTCTACCATAAAGACACATACAGGTGTATGCTTACTGCAACACTATTCATAATAGCAAATAAATGCAATTAACCTAAATGCCCTGAATGGCAGATTGGATAAAGAAAATGTAGTACATATATACCATAGAATACTATGCAGCCATAGAAAGAGCAAGATCATGTCCTTTGCAGGAACATGGATGGAGCTAGAGGTCATTATTCTTAGCAAACTAATGCAGGAACAGATAATCAAATACCACATGTTCTCACTTATAAATGGGAGCTAAATTATGAGAATACATGAACACTACGACAGGAAGAACAGACACTAGTGTACTTGAGAGTGGAAGTTTGGAGGAAGGAGAGGATCAGAAAAAATAACTACAGGAAACCAATATAACAAGCCTACACATGTACCCCTGAACTTAAAAGTTTTTTTAAAAAGGGAAGAAGATTGAATTTTTAGTCAGGAGATCTATTTATGAATCTATTAATAAATTAGATAAGATTTTAATTTAAAAAAAGGAAAACAGTTTGATGGGAATGTTAGGAACAAAAACTTGATTGGAATTGCTTAAGGGAGAATGTGAAGAGAGGAATTTGAAATAGAAAGCAGAAAACAATCCTTGCAGGAGCTTTGCTCTAATGATGAGAGTGTG
>NW_022437024.1:6759667-6778647 GCF_009761245.1 Sapajus apella
TTTTGAGACGGAGTTTCGCTCTTGTTACCCAGGCTGGAGTGCAATGGTGTGATCTCGGCTCACCGCAACCTCCGCCTCCTGGGTTCAGGCAATTCTCCTGCCTCAGCCTCCTGAGTAGCTGGGATTACAGGCACGCCCCACCATGCCCAGCTAATTTTTTGTATTTTTAATAGAGACGGGGTTTCACCATGTTGACCAGGATGGTCTCGATCTCTTGACCTCATGATCCACCCGCCTCGGCCTCCCAAAGTGCTGGCATTACAGGAGTGAGCCACCGCGACTGGCCCTAGAAGGGCATTTTTAGAATGAAGAAAATGCAGAGGTTAGAAGAGAAAGGAAATGCAAAGAGGATGCCTACCCCACCTTCCTCTGGGACCAGGATTATTAAGAAAATGAGAGGGATCACAGCTACCACTTCAGAGACTTAAAGGGGAAGAGCAACAAGAATGCTCAGAGAATACAATGTGTTTAGCACATAAGGAATTTTGCTCATGGCATTCTCCAAGGCTTATTGCTGTCTTCTCTTTTTTCCACAATGCTGCATTTTCATCTTCCTTAAAACAAACATGATTATAATGCTTTTCTGCTTTAAATTGATAAGTAGGTCAAACTAGCTTTAAGCGAGAAGAGGAATGTGCTCTAGATTCCCTACAAAGTTTTCTCTTGCTCTCTCCTGCCTGTCCCCCATCAGCACTCTTCACTTCTGTAAGTGAGTCTGGACTTACTAACCATTCAGTCCTGGTTTTGATTATACTTATTCCAAACAGTCAATCATGTATTTTCTCTGGTATTCAACTTTCTCATTTCTAGAATACAGTAGTTAAACTCAAGAGTTTTTTACCTTGGAAACTACAACCACATCAGGAATTAATCAGGAAAGAAACATTCTTCACAATGTGAGAATCTTCTGGGTATTTCAGGACACTTCTGATAAGTGATCTTGCCCATTAATTTCTAGCTGTATCCTCTAGTTCTTAAAACAACCGAAAGTATGGCCACACACTTTCCAAACACCTCATAATCTAGGGTTGATAGATATAATACGGGTTATCCAGTTAAACTTGAATTTTCCATAAACAATAATGTTTTTAGTAAAAGCAAGTCCAAAATATTGTATGGGCTCTCTCTGTTTTTATTTACTCTATCTGGTAACCCTACATATGGGGAACCCTCCTGCATACATCATAGTCTAGGTAAAAATGGTCCCTTAAAGTTGTGCAGTATCCAACCTACATGACTAAATATAGCAACACTGTTTGGAGGTCAATACCAGTGGAGAACACTGGCATAGGTTATTAGTGAGAGCAATTGCAGTACTGACATTTCTATAAATCTCCAGACTATCTGCTGGTGCAATGTGCTAAAAGACTATGGGATACATACATATAAGCAAAGTCAAGCCTTAGAAAATTTAAAAGTTGATCATTTTGAGATCTAGTAATGTTACTTTTTGTACCTTCTTCATCGCTTTTATTGATTTATCCCTCTCTTGATTCTGGATCTTGTTTGTTTATTCCCAGGAAAGAAAGTAACCTTGTTACAATAAGAACTTAGTGTTAGCCGACCACACCCAGAATTAGAAATGAGGACTTGAAGGATATGACAGTGTAAACACAAGGGAATAATTAGCTGGTGGTGACATTTCAGACACTAATTGGAAAGATTTCTTGCCTACTATTGACGTTTAATAACTATTGGGTAATGAGGTCAAAATGTCACCAAAGAAAAGTAATTGACTGGTTGTCAAAAGGCCAAAGAAGGTCAAATTTCTTTAAACAGATTCTGCAGTCTGAGGTTTGATTTTATGCTTTCAAAATAAAAAAACCTTGACTAGGCCATCTCCTTGAAAATAAGTCTATTTCTTAATAGTAGACTTCTATAAACAAGTTCACAAGAGATCAATTCACAGAGATGAAAATTGGCAACTCACTAGTTTACAATGATGCATAGATGAAAACTGGTGACTAATTTACAATGATGCATAAACTGCTACGCAGATAAGTATATCTGCATTTCAAGCTGATGTATTCTACATTTGAAGACAGACATCAGTTTGTTTCTGCTAAGTAGTATTTATTGAAGAGAAAAACACTGTGTTAAGCATAAGTGAAAAAGTCACAATCTCTGCGCTTGTATTTTACTGACAAGATTAACAAGAGTAGAGAAAAGAGAATGTGGCAAACCCTGGGCAAATGGGTGGATAGGGGTAGAAAAGAAAGAAAAAGGAGAATGTAGGAAGACAAGGAGGTGAGAGAGCATGACACATTTGAAAAAGTAAACATAATTCAGCATAGGTAAGCATTAAGCACCAGATGAGAAATGATGAGAGAAGAACACAGGGAAATGAGCAAGACCCCAGTCAAGACCAGTCTTACAAGCTTTGTTCAACAGTTGGTCTGTTTCTTAAGAGTAATGCAGAATCACTACAGGTTTTAAGCAGTTAATTATTAGATTTTCATTTTGAAAGATCTGCTGGGCAATTGTTTAGAGAATGGATTAGATTAAAGGGTAGGAAGATAAACACTAAGGACCCCTGCTATAACACAGATGAGAACTGATGATGCTGGAACTAGATGGTGTTAGTATATCTGGATGGAGAAGATGAATAGGTGAGATATTTAGCAAGTACAATACACAGGATTTAGCAATTAATTTTATGTTTGGGGTGAGGAGAACAGAGAGTCCAAGTAGGTAAACTCTGTTTTGAGCCTGGACACAGGAGAAGAAGCAAATTGAGATGGAGGAAAGGAAATATCTAGTGGTGCACTTCTGTGGTTTAATTTGTCCTTAGAAGAGTCAAGTGAGCCAATAAAAAGATATTTTGAGTTAGAGGGCTTAGGTTTAGGAAACAAATCTGGAATAAAGATTTAGACTCATGCATTGTTATACATGTTACCAAAGATCATAATATCACCCAGAAAGGATACATTAGAGTAATGAGAGAGATGGGCCTAGATGTGAGAAACACTTAAACTTAAATCATAAACAAAAGGAAAAAGAGTCTGCAAAAAGTCTCAAAAGTGATGGCAAGACAAGGAAAGACAGTCACTTGGGAGAACATGTAATACAAAAGCAAAGACAAGACAGAATTCACTAAAAATGAAATAGCTATGTCATGACAAAGGAAATTCCCACTGGTTTTGAAATACGTATATATATATATATGTATTTTTTTCAGAGAAGGGTTGTTAGAGAAGAAAATTAGAGCATTTTTTCAGAGGACATTCAGTGGCAGAAACCTGAATATAGTTTATCATAAAGTGAGTAGAAATTGAAGAAGTGGAACCAGTGTGAGTGCAGACAATTCCTCCCATAGGTTTGTTTGCATCAGGGGAGAGAAAAATAACACACAATTTGCAAGGGGCATTAATGACAAAATTTGATTTATGTGTGAGTATACTTTGGGTGGTTTGACTCACTTGTTTGTTAGTTTTTAAAATGGAGAGAATTTACCATATTTTATGTTGATGAGGAAAAAAGAAAGAGGGTGAAGTGGCTAAAATATAAATGGGAATCTTCTACAAGGTTCTTGAGGAGGATTAATAGAATCCAGGAAACAGATGAAGGGCTCAGCATTAGATGATTTTCCAGGGCTGCCATAACGAAATACTATAAACGAGGTGGCTTAAACGATAGAATAGTATTGTTTCACAGCTCTGGAAGCTGAAAGTCTGAAATAAGGATGTCTGCAGGGTTGGTTCCTTCTGACGGCTATGAGGAAAGAATCTATTCCAGGTCTCTCTCCTTGGTTGTAGATGGCCATCTTCTTCCTATGTCCCTTTACCTATCTTCCTTCTATGAGTGTGTCCAAATTTACTCTTTTTATAATGACACCAGTCAATTAGATTAAGAGTCCATTCTACTCCAGTATTATACAATCTTAACTAATTATATCAGCAATCACCTTATTTCCAAATAAGATCATGTCTTAGAGTACTGGGGATTAGAACTTTAAGATATGAATTTGGGAGGGGGACACAATTCAACTAAAACAGATGGAAAGACACATGTTTTTCCATTGTAAGGGGAAGGAAAGCTGTGTGTCTGTAGATTATATGGCAGGAAGTTTAGGAATTTTCATCTGTCTTTTATTTTCTTTGAAGCAGCGATAGTCATTGCCAGAGAAGGAGTCAGAGTTGGACGTTAAAGTCTCCTGGGGAAGAGTAGAAAGAGCCACTGGACAGAGTGAGAGAAAAGAACAGGGAGACTGTCAGGCAGCTTTGACAGCTACTGTGGTATTAGCCTATGAAAGGTAGTCCAAGGAAATAATTATTCTTTGGTGCCCTTTAGGTAATAATGTAAGGTCTCATGGAGAGGGCTACTTTGGTCATATGGTAGCTTACAACAAAATGTATGTCAGTTTTACGAAAGAAAAGCTGTTCTCAGACTTACCAGTTAGCCATTGATTTGGCGATCAGGTTAAATGTCAATTTGTTTCTGATTATCCCTATTTAAAAGAGAAACATGCTTCTCTGTACATAGTAAAATTAAATATAACTGGAATTTTTATTAGAGAAATATAATGTTTTCTCCACTTAACCGTGGTCTATAGAGAGAGAACACCATATGCATCTTTCTGTATCAGAATATCCCCTGACAATTATCAGTGCTGTGAGTGTAGGCAGTACTCAGTGAGTATTCCTAGAATTGAACCTTGAGTAGCAATGGTTACTCACTAAGTGAGCATCTGTGTCCCACTCAGAGTAATTTTTCTCAGAAAGAGCATCCAAGGATACACCTTGTTTTAGAAGATTGAGATGTGAAATACATGCATATTTGTAAAATTCAAGAACGTGACATTTACGATGAGCTCCAAGAGCAGAGCACACCTGAGCCTCTTGAAGAAACAGAAAGTAATCTGACCTCTAATCACACAAAAGTTTAGTTTAACTTAATGGTAAAATTATAGCATTGACTTAATAAACCTTGCTAATATACTTGCTATTTGTAGAATCTATAATAGGTATCTATTTTTAAATTATATATATGGCAATTTTATGTAATAATGAATAGGTGTGACAAATATAAGAAATGAAGAAATACTATGTTTTGTTTTGTTTTTCAGAGTGATTGTGTACTTAGCTTTTTCCTCTCTGAGGCTGTGCAACAAACAATTGAAGAATCATCACTTGTGTACCTAGGCAAGTA
This sequence comes from Sapajus apella, assembly GCF_009761245.1. Classification (NCBI taxonomy): domain Eukaryota; kingdom Metazoa; phylum Chordata; class Mammalia; order Primates; family Cebidae; genus Sapajus; species Sapajus apella. The sequence goes on from NW_022437024.1 coordinate 6,764,816, forward strand.
AATCTGTCATTATACTATGTGCAGTGATTTTCAATATGATTGGACAAAAAGAAATCACAACTAATTTTTTTTCACTTTTTGAATTAAAATTTATTTTTAAGAGTAAGGCTTTAATACTCTTTTCTAAACATTTCCATAGTATAAAGTTGAATAATTCAGACATTGGAAAAATAAAACATGAGGATGTAGAATTCTAGAGGTGTGGGACTTTGATGAAAGGTTGACCTCCATTCTGTCATTAAAGTCTCTCAGGAAAATTGTTTCTCTGTGTTTCAAGAAATTAAATTGCAGACCACTGTCAAATCTTTTTATTTTTATTCTAATATTATTTCTTTGAAAGGTGTTTTGAAATACGTTTGCACACATTAGAATTTAGGACTATTGTTGCAAAAACTAAAATAGTTGAGAAGTTGAGAATTTTTTTGTTTTCTTTATTACTTACATCATAGAATATTCAAGATTTGTTTCAGCAGTGATGAGTGACAAAAGATTTGATTCTCAATACATTTAGATTATAGGGTACATATTAAATATAACCTATTATCTTAAAATAACAAAACACATCTTTCCTAGCACAATATGCAAATTATTACAACAAGCAAGGATTAGGAGGAAGTTATTCCTTCTTGTGCTACTCATATTATTTTCTTTTTCATGTTTCTGAATTCTTAATTCCTTTGTCACAGAACTTTAGCTGGTTCTGAGTCAGAAGCACAATTTTTAAGCACTATTCCTGTCTGTTAGTTGAAGTGTATGTTGTTAAATGATTACAGGGTGAAATCGTTCAAGTGTATTAAAATATTGGTTAACCTAGGAAAATATTAAGCAAAAAACTCAGATTTCACCATTTTACTGCCTCTGCAAGTTAATTAAAAGGCTGGATTCCAGATGCCTGTGTATCTAGGCACATGACTAGAAAACTAATAGCAATATTTAACTCTCAATCTGGGAAATACTAATACTCTTTGCCTTTACTCACTAACTATACATGCCTTGGGAGAGCAATTGAGGAATCTGAGGAATTTATGTTTTTCAAATGCCAATTCAATCATCTGTATTCTCTACCTAAACCTTCTCTTTGGCTTCTGATTGCCCATAGGCAGGGCCAACTGTATCCACTTCTGATCTGCACAGTCACACAAGACAGGGTGCTTCTTGCCATTGATTTAACGCTTAGCTGCCACTGTCTTGAAATTCTTAATATGTTTTTAAAAAGCATCCCCACATTTTTATTTTGTACTGGGCCTCACCAATTAATGTAGCTGGTCTTGCCCTTTGAATAAACACCAAAACCCTCATCATGGCATCCCAGCAGAATATAGTACCACTAATTTCCTTCTATCATCAGGCCCTTCCTCATCTTGATTTCCATTCTCTATGCCTAGATTACTTGACTTCTATTTTGGCTTCTCCATTCTTTCAAGAATCCTTCCAATTGCAGCACAATTATCTTTGCTATACACTTCTAGAATGTTATTTCTTCAAAACCCTTACTGCAATGATAATTCTCGCTTGTGTGTTTGTAGACTAAAAATCCATTAGGGGATAATACATGTCCGTATGGCTCACCGTGGTATCCCCGGGGCCATGCACAGTGTCTGGCCTACTATAGTTGTTCAATAAATAATTACTGAATAAATAATTAATGACAGAAAGAACAGCTATGGAGAATACCTTGATACTCTCTATCAATGTGGCTTGGCATTTGTAAAAAATAATTTTTGATTTTGTTTTTTTCTCTCTCATCATTATCAAAATCATGCTATTCCTCCCAAACTCATTACTTCATGTGTAACTGTCCTGGCACAAGAAATTCAAGGTCCCCCAACCACTAAAATTATCTTAAAGTTATCACTTGGAATTAAAAAATCTACAAATTATTATACTAAATACAGTGGATATCAGACTCAGCAAAGCACTAACGAAAAAGTTGCTGGATTTATTTGAAGTATATATTCTTTAACTCTCTAATGACATGATCCTATATATTCTCCAAAAATGAATATAGCCCACATACCAAATAATACCTCCACAAAAAAAAAGATAAAATTATCTATCTACCCACAACTACTACATAGCGTTGACACACAGAAGATAGATATTTGTCAAGGTACAGAAATAATAACATAGGTAATGGAGTAGAACATGATCAAAGACAGCAATTGTCAGGGTTAAGAGAATGAGTTAATGAGCATGGTTAGGAGCCATTAATAATTACAAATGATTGCAAACAAAAGCTTTCAATCATTACCTCATATCACTACCTCCCATTTGAGATGTTAATTTAAAAGAGAACTTGAGGCCATGTGGTCTACATGGCAGGGTCTTACTGGTTAATGGCCTAGCTACTTGCTCTGGCAGAGCCCAGATCAATTATCAATGGGTTGAAGTATGGTACTCAGATTTTTCAATTAAAATTTTAATGATGCAAAGGCCAAGCAGTATAAGAATACAGCTATTTAAAAATAAATATTGGTGTTAAGTTGTTTCTGAAACATTCAGTTGAAAGCTTTAAAATAGCATACATTTTGCTATGTTGTATGACCTCATGTTTTTAATTAGAAAAATATTTTAGACTTTCACTTGTCTCTGATCTGGGAAGGAAAAGATTAAAAAATGATGAGTTAGAAGGCTTCCTCTAATTACCTCATCTCTAACATCTGGGCATGAAGGATATAACTGAAATCTAAAAAGTCAAGCAATAAAAAAATCTAACTATATCTGTGTTAGAGAAACACCAAGAAAAACCACGACATTGAATATAATTGGATGGTAGATGTAGTAGGGTGAGAAAAACTATGCACACTAATTTCACCTTTTACTTTTATTCACTTTTGAAACAAGTATTGCCAAAAGAAATAAAAAGTCTAAGGCTATTAAATAAAGGCAACTGCTAAAACAAAAGTAACGACTTTCTTAGGTATCACAAATACATGAAAATAAAAGCAAATTACTTAGCAAAAGACTTTCTTTAAAAATTATAAAAACAGTAATATAAAATATTAAGACAGACCTAAGAGAAAATGAATCTATTATATTAATGAGTATAAATAGGCTTAACTCATCTATTAAGGAAATTCTTTTTCAAATTGGAATAAAAAGCAAATCATAACTCTATGTGAAAACACACCTAAAACAAAGTGATCATAAACAGTTGAAAATTAAAATATAGCCATGGGTATATTAGGCAAAGCAGAGAAAAATCAATCAGAGGTCACAATCTTGATGAAAAAAAAGGAGCAATTTAGGCTAAAAAGCATTGAATTAAATAACAGATAGGTCTTTATAATTAGTATAATTTTCAATAAAGATAGGAGCAGTTATGACTACATATCAAATAATATGACAGCAACATATATAAAGCAGAAATTATAGAACACACAAGAAGAAACACACAAAAGCACACTAGTTGTAGGATATTCTAATTCACATATCTTGAGTTATGAAAGACCAAATGGAAAAAACTAAGTAGATTCATAGAAAAATAAAATAGTTAATAAGTCAAAATTGATTAATTTGTATATTTTATCCTGATAAAATAATGTATCTTCTCTTCAAATGCCTGTGAAAGTTCATAAGAATAGATGATATATTTGACCACAGAAAAGCTCAATAAATTTCAAAGAGTAAAAATAATGTAGTTGAAATTCTTTTATCATAGTATAATAAAGAAATTTTCAGAAAGCTAAAAGACACTTAAGTTTAGGAATTAAAAAAAAATCTTTTGAACAACTGTTGGATCAAAAGGATTACAGAGAAAATTTGAAAAATTTCTAAAGACTAGCAATAGTGAAATACTACATCTCAGAAACCATGAAAGATAAAATTATACTCAGAGGAAAATTAGAATAAGAATCACAAGACAAAACAAACAGACCAAAACAAGATAAAGATAAAAGTAGATTTCAATAAGTTAGAACAAAGAAAACAGTGGAAAAAAATAAATTAATTCCCAAGTAAAAAGTAAACAATAAAATAAATGAGTCACTATCTAACCTAATAAAAAATGGGACATAATGTGAGTACGCAAAATATTAATACAAAAGGAAATGCAAAAATTAACCATAGAAAGATGAAATTAAAGAATAGTAACAGACTACCTGTTCAACCCCATGAAAGTAAATTTTGAAATCTGTCTAAAATTGATAATTTTCTAGAAAAAAAAAATTTACTTGGTTCAGAGAAGATGATTAAGTTTGATCAAATAAATATAATGCTTCAAAAACTATCGAGTTCAGATGATTTCCAGAGGAATTCTACCAAACTTCTTTTTTTTTTTTCTTTTTTTTGAGATGAAGTCTTGCTTCATTGCCCAGGCTGGAATGCAGTGGTGTGATCTTGGCCCACTGCAACCTTCACCTCCTGGTTCAAGCAATTCTCCCATCTGAGCCTCCCAAGTAGCTGGGAATACAGGCACCTGCCACCGAGCCTGGTACATTTTTGTATTTTTAGTAGAGACAGGGTTTCACCTTGTTGGTCAGGCTGGTCTCTAACTCATGACCTCAGGTGATCCATCTGCCTTGGCTTCCCAAAGTGCTGGGATTACAGGAGTGAGCTACAGCCTCCGGCCCCCAAAATCTTTAAAACCAAACAATTTAACTGTTACTTAAACACTTCCAGAGCAGAGAAAAAGAAAACTGTCCATATTCCTTTTATGATGCACATAAAGTATTTATACTAGTAGCTTCAAGGATTACAAGGGTGGCAAATAAGAAATCACAGACCAATCTCACTTATGAATATCAATGAAAAATTCTAAATAAAATATTAGCCAATATAATCCATCAACACACTAAAGGAATATAACTCACCATAACAGAAATGCAAGAACAGTTTAATATTAGTATTATACGTAATATATAATACATATTACCACATTGATAGATTGAAGGATAAAAATCACATGGTCACCTCTACAGATCCTGAAAAGACATTTGACAAAATTAAATGAACTTTCTGATAAAACAAACAATAAAATAAAAATTAAAAAGTAAAATCCAGTCATTTGTGGTAACTTGATGGAACTGGAGGACATTATGTTAAGTGAAATAAGCCAGGAACAGAAAGTTAAACACCATATATTGTCACTCGTATGTGGAAGCTTACAAACTGATTTCATAGAAGTAAAAAGTAGAACAGAGGATACTAGAGGATGAGAAGGGTGGGGGTAAAGGAGAGATGGAGAGAGATTTTTAAAAAGAAAACAGAATTACAGCTAGATAGGTGAAATAAAATCTAGTGTTCTATACCATTTAAGATGTAGGATGACTACAGTTAACAATAATATGTCAATGTTAAATCTGTAAATTACTTTGGGCAGTATGGTCACTTTAATGATATTAATACTTGAGTCTATGAGCATGGGATGTTTTTTTCATTTAACTACCAACGTCATTTTTCATGAATTTGAAAAAACAATTCTAAAATTCATATGAAACAAGAACAAAAAAAGCCCAAATAGCAAAGCAAAAAGAACAAAGCCGGAGGTATCACATTACCTGACCTTAAACTATACTAGACATTAGAGAGCTAAGCTGAGCAAAATACATGGGTAGAGAAAGCAGCAGAAAGGCCATGGGAGCTCACTGGATCCCCAAGCAGCCCATTCCTACCTGGCACCAGAGGGATTTGTCAGGGATGTGGCCAGAGGAGAAGGGGGTAAAATTGAACAGGGAGAAGGAATTCTCTAGCTGAACTTTGTAACCATTTGAATGGGACTAGAAGCCGCTGGCCAGAAGAGGGGAGGGCAGGAATCCAGCTTGCAGACTTCACAGGCAGAGGAAGAACTGAAGCCCTTTTCTTTTGCAGCTGGGAGGTGGAAAGCTTAGGACAAGTTTTCAAGCCTGACTCACCCTCCACCTGGAAATAGACTCTGGGCTGTTGCTGGGGGTTATGGTGGGAGTGAGACTGGCCCTTCAGTTTGCATGGGACCTCAGTGAGGCCTGTAAATGCCATCTTTCCCCCACTTACCTGACAACCTGCATGACTCAGCAAAGGCAGCCATACTCCTCCTAGGTACACAATTCCAGTGACCTGGGACTCTCACCCCCACCCCCTACAACAGCCACAGCAGCAAGACCTGCCCAAGGAGACTCTCAGCTCAGACACACCTAGCCCTGTCCCCACTTGATAATCCTAACCCTACTACCCTAGTAGCAGGAGACAAAGAACATATAATCTTGGGAGTTCTAGGATCCTGCCCACTGCTGGTCCCACTCCATACTACTACAACTGATGCTTTCTGGAAAGTGCCACCTCCTGGCAGGAGGCCATTGGCATAAGAGCATTAAACCACCAAAGCTAAGGACCCCCACAGAGCCCATTGCACCCTCTGCCACCTCACCAGAACAGATGCTGGTATCCATGACTGAGAGACTAATAGATGGTTCACATTACAGGACTCTGTGCAGACAACTCCTAGTACCAGCCCAGAGCCAGGTAGGCTTGCTGGGTGACTGGACTCAGAAGAGAGACAACAATCATTGTGCTTCAGCTCACAGGAAGCTACATCCACAGGAAAAGGGGGAGAATACTACATCAAGAAAACACCCTATGGGACAAAAAAATCTGAACAACATCCTTCAGCCCTAAACCTTCCCTCAGATGGAGTCTACCCAAAAGAGAAGGAACCAGAAAACCAACCCTGGTAATATGACGAAACGAGGCTCATCAACACCCCTCAAGAATCACCAGTAATGGATACAAACCAAGAAGAAATCCCTGATTTACCTGAAAAAGAATTCAAGAGGTTAGTTATTAAGCTAATCAGGAAGGAATCAGAAAAATGCAAAGTTCAATGCAGAAAAATCCAAAATATGATACAAAAAGTAAAAGGAAAAATATTCAAGGAAATATATAGCTTAAAGAAAAAAATAATCAAATATTCAGGAAACTTTGAACGCACATTTAGAAATGCAAAATAATCTGGAAAATCTAAGCAATAGAATTGAACAAGTCAAAGCTCAATGACAAGGCCTTTGAATTAACCCAGTCCAACAAAGACAAAGAAAAAAGAATAAGAAAATATGAACACAGCCTCCAAGAAGTCTGGGATTTTGTTAGACGACCAAATCTAAGAATAATTGGTGTTTCTAAGGGAAAAGACAGTTCTAAAACCTTGTTCTAAAAAACATATTAGGGGGAATAATCAAGGAAAACTTCCCCAGCTTGGCTAGAGTCCTAGACATGAAAATACAAGAAGCACTAAGATTACCTGGGAATTCATCACAAAAGTTCTTCTCCGAAGCACATTTTCATCATGTTATCCAAATTAAGGCAAAGGAAAGAATCTTAACACCTGTGAGACAGAAGCACCAGTTAACCTATCAGTTTTCCTATAAAGGAAAACCTATCAGATTAACAGCAGATTTCTCAGCAGAAACCCTACAAGGTAGAAAGGATTTCGGCCCTATGTTCAGCCTCCTAAAACAAAAACAATTATCAGCCAAACTTTTGTATCCAGCGAAACTAAGCATCATATATGAAGGAAAGATACCATCTTTTTCAGACATACACATGCTGAGAGAATTCCCCATTACCAAACCACCTCTACAAGAACAGCTAAAAAGAGCTCTAAATCTTGAAACAAACCCTGGAAACACATCAAAAATAATCTCTAAAGCATAAATCACACAGGGCCTATAAGACAAAACTGCAAGTTAAAAAGCTAAAACAGAAAAACAAAACAAAACAATACACAGACAACAAAAAGCATGACGAATGCAATGGTACTTCATATTTTAATACTATCATTGAATGTAAACGGCCTAAATGCTCCACTTAAAAGATATAATAAAGCAGAATGGATAAGAACTTACCAACCGACTATCTGCTGCATTCAGGAGACTCATCTAACACATAAGAACTCATATAAACTTAAAGAGATGGAAAAAGGCATTTCATGCAAATGGACACCAAAAGCAAGCAGGTTCACTATTCTTATATCAGACAAAACAAACTTTAAAGCAACAGTGGTTAAAAGAGACAAAGAGGAACATTATAAAATGGCAAAAAGCCTTGTCCAATAGAAAACTGTCACAACCGTAAACATATATGCACCTAACATTGGAGCTACCAGAGTTATAAAACAATCATTAATAGACCTAATAAATGAGAGTAGACAGCAACACAGTAATAGTGGGGGACTTCAATACTCTACTGACAGCAGTACACAGGTCATCAAGACAGAAAGTCAACAAAGAAACAATGGATTTAAACTATACCTTGGAACAAATGGACTTAACAGATATACACAGAACATTTCATCCAGCAACTACAGAATACACATTCTATTCAATAGCGCAGGTAACTTTCTCCAATATAGGCCGTATAATAGATGATAAAACGAGCCTCAATAAATTTAAGAAAATTAAAATTATAACAAGCACTCTCTCAGACTACTGTGGAATAAAACTGAGAATCAACTCCAAAAGGAACCATTAACACTACACAAATACATGGAAATTAAATAAACTGCTCCTGAATGAGCATTGGGTCAAAAACAAAATCAAGATGGAAATTTAAAAATTCTTTGAACTGAATGACAATAATGACACAATCTATCAAAATCTCTGGAATACAGCTATGGCTGTGCTGTGAGTAGTTTACAGCTCTAAATGCCTACATCAAAGTGTGAAAGAGCACACACAGACAATCCAAGGTCACACCTCAAGGAACTAGAGAAACAAGAACAAACCAAACCCAAACTCAGCAGAAGAAAATAAATAATGAAGATCAGAGCAGAACTAAATGAAATTGAAACAACAACAACAAAAATGCAGAAGATAAATGAAACAGAAAGCTGGTTCCTTGAAAATAAAAATAAAATTGATAGACCATTAGCAAAATTAACCAAGAAAATAAAGAAAATCCAAATAACCTCACTGAGAAATGAAACAGGAGATATTACAACTGACACTACTGAAATGCAAAAGATTGTTCAAGGCTACTTTGAACACCTTTACACACATAAACTAGAAAACCTACAAGACATGGATAAATTCCTGGAGAAATACAACCCTCATGGCTTAAATAAGGAATAATTAGATACCCTAAGCAGACCAATAACAAGCAGTGAGATTAAAACAGTAATTAATAAATTACTGACAAAAATAAGTCCAGGACCAGATTGATTCACAGCAGAATACGACCAGACATTCAAAGTAGAATTGGTACCAATTCTTTTGACACTATTCCACAAGACAGAGAAAGAATGAACCTTCCCTAATTCATTCTATGAAGCCAGCATCACCCAAATACCAAAACCAGGAAAGGACACAACCAAAAAAAAAAAAATTACAAACCAATATCCTTGATGAACATAGATACTAAAATCCTTAACAAAATACTAGCTAACTGAATTCAACAACATCAAAAAGCTAATCCACCATGATCAAGTGGGTTTCATACCAGGGATGCAGGGATGGTTTAATATACACAAGTCAATAAATGTGATACACCACATAAACAGAATTAAATACAAAAATCACATGACCATTTCAATAGATGAAGAAAACCCATTTGATGAAATACAGCATCACTTTATGACTAAAACCCTCAGCAAAATCAGCATTAAAGAACATATCTTAATGTAATAAAATCCCTCTATGAAAACCCACAGCCAACATAATACTGAATGGGGAAAAGTTAAAAGTATTCCCTCTGAGAACTGGAACAAGAAAAGGATGCCTACTCTCACCACTTCTCATCAACATTGTACTGGAATTCCTAGCCAGAACAGTCAGACAAGAGAAATAAATATACCTAACAAAGGACTAGAAAGACCTCTACAAGGAAAACAACATAACACTGCTGAAAGAAATTATAAATGACACAAACAAATGGAAATATATCCCATGCTCATGGATGGGTAGAATCAATATTGTGAAAATGACCATACTGCCAAAAGCAATCTACAAACTCCATGCAATCCCTATCAAAATACCACTGTAATTCTTCACAGAGTTAGAGAAAACAATTCTAAAATTCATATGGAACCAAAAAAGAGCCTGTATAGCCAATGCAAGACTAGGCAAAAAGAACAAATCTGGAGGCATCATACTACCTGATTTCAAACTGTACTATAAGGCCATAGTCACCAAAACAGCATGATACTGGTATAAAAATAGGCATATAGAAAATGGAACAAAACAGAGAACCCAGAAATAAACCTGAATTCTTACAGCCAATGGTCCTTTGACTAAGGAAACAAAAACATAAAGTGGGGAAAGGACACCCTTTCAACAAATGGTCTGGGATAATTGGCTAGCCATATGTAAAAGAAAGAAAATGGATTCTCATCTCTCACCTCATATAAAAATCAACTCAAGATGGATTAAGGACTTAAACCTAAGACTTGAAACTATAAACATTCTAGAAGATAACATTGGAAAACCCCTTCTAGACATTGGCTTAGTCAACAATTTCATGACCTAGAACCCAAAAGCAAATGCAATAAAAACAAAGATAAACAGCCCGGACCCAATTAAACTAAAGTGCTTTTGTACAGCAAAAAGAACAGTCAGCAGAGTAAACAGACAACCCACAGAGTAGGAGCAAATCTTCACAATCTATATATCTGACAAAGAACTAATATCCAGAATCTACAATGAACTCAAATCAGTAAGAAAAACAAAGCAATCCCACCAAAAAGTGGGCTAAGGACATGAATAGACAATTTTCAAAAAAAGATATACAAATGGCCAACAAACGTAAAAAAAATACTCACCGTCACTAATGATCAGGGAAATGCAAATCAAAACCACAATGCAATACCACCTTACTCCTGCAAGAATGCCCATAATAAAAAAAATCAGAAAACAGTAGATGTTGTCATGGATGTGGCAATCAGGGAACACTGCTACACTGCTAGTGGGAATATAAACTAAGGACATAAAGCTACACACCTACAGTCATCTGATCTTCCATAAAGCCAAAAAAAAAAAAAAAAAAAAGTGAGGGGAAAGGACTCCTTGTTCAATAAATGGTTTTTATATACATATATAAAATACACATTTTATATAGTATATTTGTATCTATATGTAATATATAATTAATATCTATATATCAGTTTTGTATTTGATACTTTTATTGAATTATTTATTATAGACATCCTCTTGGGTAGAAAAATTCAACATCTTAAAAAGATGTCATATATTTCCAATTAATTTTGAAATGTAATATAATTTTTAAAAAATATTAATGGGTTTTCTTCCAAGTAGATAAACTAATTCTACAGTTCATAAACAAATAAAATAAAGAAAAAACAGAAAAAATTTAGTAAAAGCAGAGCAATGAGTGAAGACAAGCCCCACAATATATCAAAACACATTCTAAAACCTCAATAATTAAAACAATGCTGTGTCAATGCATAAATAAATGAAGAAATGCAACATAATAGGATTTTCAAAAGTACCTGTATGACCAAATACAATCAGGAGTTTAGTACTTGAACAAAACAGTAAGGGAAAATTCAAAAAATGGTGTTGGGATACTACACTTCATACCATATATCAGGATAAGTAACAAATGGAGGAAATATTTTAAAAATAAGTAATGAAATCACACATGTGACAATGAAAACATGGAAAATTCCTTTATAATTTTTAAATGAATTGCTATAGCTATGGCTCCAAATCCAGAAGCCATAACAACCCTGCATGCCATAAAACACTATAGCAAAGTTAAAACAAAATACAAAGATAAATGACAAAACTGGTGAAATTTTTGCAATTCATTACAGACAAAGGATTTGTTATCTAACACCTAGCTATCATGTAGAACATGATAAGAAAAAGATCAACAATCAAATAAAAAATTGAGTAAATAATATAAAAAGATAATCCACAAAAAGGAAAATGTAAGTGGCTCTTAACCAAGTGAAAAGATACTAAACCTCACTCAGATAAATGCAAATTAAATTACACTGATACCATTTCTTTTTCTAATCAGATTGGCAAAACCCCAAAAATTTAATTAACAAGCTTGGTTATAAATCAGCAGGCACTCATACACTGCTAGTGATAATGCAAATTGCTAGAAACTACATGGAAGGCAATTGGCAATAGTCGTCAAAATTACAAATGCTAATACCCTTTGACCTTCAATTCTGATGTTTGAAGTTTATCCTGTGATATTTGTGCATGGGTACAGAATGATGCATGTCCAAAACTATTCATGTAACATGATTTTTAATAGCTGCAAAACATTGGAAATAATCCTCCTGCCCATGAATTAGCCACAGGTTAAATAAATAATAGTACTTTCATATAATGGAATACTATGAACCTGTATTTTAAAAAATAAAAATGATATGTATTACTGATGTGAAAATATCTCCAAGATCTTTATGGAGAATAATGAATATGCTATGCTTATTAAAAAGAGTAAAATAGAAATATTTATCTATATTTGCCATATGAAGCAACTCCCCCCAAAAATGTATCCCTCTGGAGACATATATTAGAAAATCATAAAATAATGATGGGGGAACTGGGTAGATAGATGTTAGGAAGACTTTTCATCGTGTACTTCAAATTTTTTTCATATGAATATATCATCTGAAAAAAGTGAAATTTTGAAATACCATTTTCAAGTGCCAGTAGACACATTATGCATAGTAAGCAATGTATTAGCTGCTGTAGTACCATACACTCAAGCATCTCAACACAATCATCCTTAATATCAAAAATATTTTAACAGCTCTTGGGCTTACTATAAATGGTTAATCTAAGCATAGTCGAATCCCTCAGATTAACTTGAAACAGAAGGCCAAAATATCCTAACGTCTTCTTGAACATATTAAGCTCTTCACAAATGTCCCTCTTGAGTTGTTCATTTAAGCTGTTTTTCTTATGTTGTAGCTTCCTTTCTTGACTCTCTACAGCATGATGCTTATAAACACAGACTTTGGAGATCACTAAGCCTGTACCATTTATTGTCTCTATGACCTTGGACCAAGTGCCTGAGTTTCCTCATGTGTAAAATGGAGATAATACAAATTTCATAGATTTGGTATGATGATTGAATGGGTAACTGTACGTGAACCTCTTAGCCTGGCACACAGTCAACATTATAGAACTGTTAAGCCTCTCTACTACTGCTACATTGACTACTGAGTGTCGATTTTTAGTGGTGTGAATTTTCACTGGGTTCTGAATTCTGGCATGTTTTGATTGATACTTTGGTTACTAATCTTGCAAAAGAAGTTGAACAGAGAATATCATCTTCAGTCAGTTCAAGTGGCAATTGTACCTTTACTATTTAGGCAGTCAATCATAAATTTATGCTAATTTTCTACCCTTGAATTAAAACTTCTCTGATTAAATACATTAGGTGTTTAATTAATAATTCTTCCACCCTTTAATTCAAATATAATGTTCATTGTGCATCAAAATATCATCAGCATTTTAGCACCTTTATACCAAACATCTTTTTATTATGAAATGCAATTTATTTCAGTCTTACTCAGAATTAACTCATAGTGTCTCTAACTCACAGTGTCTCCCAGTTATCGTTCAAGATATTATAAGTGACTTTTTGTCATATTACCATTTCAATTGTAAAAAGAAACATTTTCAAAGTCAGAAATCCACATTATTAACAATAAAATTAATTAATATCACCTCATACAATGTATAAACTACTCAAAAAAACATATAGAAAGCTTTGAAAGTTATATATTTGAAAATTTACTGATCAGGTATAACTACACTGCTCAGGTATAATATTCAAACATGGCCGGGCGCGGTGGCTCAAGCCTGTAATCCCAGCACTTTTGGAGGCCGAGGCGGGTGGATCATGAGGTCAAGAGATCGAGACCATCCTGGTCAACA
>NW_022437024.1:6778747-6909596 GCF_009761245.1 Sapajus apella
AAAAAAAAAAAAAAAAAAAAAAATTCAAACATTAGAGTACATTAGAAGGTTAGGATTGACTATGATAACCATTGACAAACTCTTTGTTATTAATAAATTTTTCTCTAAATTCCCCCCAGACAACATACAACCAGAAAATTTAAGGGAAATATTAGTAAAACTATAAATTATGTTTAATCTTTGGACAGTAAGCAATAAATTTTTAATTTAAAAAAACAAATTCTCATTTTAATGATGTGATACGACTTAAAAGAAAAATTAAGGTTACTTTTGTTATTAAATAAATGTTTAATATACACATTGTGGAGTAATCATTGACTTACACACCTTGGGGATACAGGGGTAAAAAATAAGCACTGAGATAGATTATAATCCCCTAAACAAATTGAGACTTGTATAATAATTGCAATGTCAATATTCCGTGATAAGGGCTGTGTGAGGAGAGTTCAGAGAGAGATGACCACACAAACTGTATTGCATTTTAATTAAGCTTTGAAGAAAGGTAGAAGTTCAATAGACAAAAATGGTCAACAAGATCATTTTAATTGAAAAGAATAATATGAGAAACTACTAGGAAGAAATAGTAGAGCATGTTTGTAGAACTAAACATGAATGAAAGTATAGAATAAAAGTGAGAACTAAAACAATACTAAGAAGTTACAATACAAGGCTGAGAAATTTAGACCTTTTTTCATATGGAAATCTATGAAAGGTATTTTGATCAAAAAATAATTGTATAAAAGTCACTGCCTGAAACTTGCATTGGTAATGATATACAAATAGATTTGGATTCTGTGCAGGGGATAAGAGGAGTGAGAGAATGTCCTAGTAGTTCAGGCAAAATGTTGAGATGAATTTGAATTAGGTGCTATGGGATGGAAAAAAAAAAAGAGATTAGCGCAAATATTTAGAAAGTATTAGTAATTATAAGCATTTATTGAGCACTTACTATGTGAAAACTTTTAAATTTTATCAGCTAATCATCTTAACCACCCATCTCAAAAAGTAACTATTTTTATTTCCATTTTATATAAAGTTGATTAATTTGGTCATGATGACACAGCCATGAATAGTAGTGGTGGGCCTTGAACCTTAGGGTCGCTGATCTATGACCACTAATACTTTAAACTCATTATAATGAATGCTAAGGAGAAAAATTGGAGCCCAAAATGACACTGAGGTTTTAAGCTTCAGTTGTTGAGAAAATAGTGGTATCAATCAAAACACAATATGAACTATTAAGGAAAGAGTTAGCTCATTTCGACACAAATCCTGTCTCTATCTAATCAACTCTGCCTCCTGAAAAGCATTAAGATTCTTCAACATTATCTGAAGAACATTTCTTCTACTTATTATTTATTGGTCCTGTTTATGTTTTAAATGTTTAATTGCTCCTGTGCTGACCTTTTTCCAACTGAACTCACTGAAATTCTGTTCTTTTATCAGGTGAGAAGTTTCCGGACAAGAAGCCTAAGGTGCAGTTAGTCATATCCTACCAGGATGTGAAGCTGACCATACTAGTGAAACACATGAAAAACATTGTAAGTTTATTATGTATAATAAGAAACATGTAAGCTGACATTCAGAAATCACTTACCTCATTTGGGCAGTTAGTGTCAACATTAGCAAGAGGAATGGGTATCTGGGCCAAGTTTAAGTAAGGAACAATGAGCCAATTACAATATTTGCCTCGGGATGATCGTGATCCTTGGGGTGAAGGCTCTAAAATACTTCACAAGGAAAGTGCTAGAATGAACATTAAACTTTATTCAAAATGTCAGGAAAAAAAACTAGAGAAAAGGCTCTGGAAAAGCAGGATTAGCTGGAGGATTGAAGGGTAAAAAAAAAAAAAAAGGCTACAGCCCAGGAATTTCCAACTATATCATCATGCTGAACATGTTGGCGTTTGCTCCGTCTCTTTGCATCATGCCAGTACCTTTTTCTGTGAAACCGAGAAGTCTTAGGGTTCCCCCCAAACTCCCATTGTACATTGAGTTTATAGCATCATACAGTTATCGTATTCTGATGTAATTCCTTATGCCTATTTCCTTCTCCTCAAAAAATAATAATATTTTGAGAATGGAAACCCAATTTTTGTTTCTGTTTCCCCATCCCAGAACCTAGAACAAAATCTGTAGTTAGCCTCCAAGGAAAACTAAAAGTTCCACTCTGTATTACATGCCACTTAAGGTTGGGGCAAGTCAGAGGCAAAGATGGTAATTGGGCAATACCCTTAAGAAAGAGAAGAAGCTTTCTGTGTCAAAGCGTTAAGTGACTAATGCCCGAGTCAGGGTACAGCAAACATAGACAAAAACACTAAACCTCACCAACTATTTCAATCTTCCTTGAGCCTAAACAAAACTGATTCTCCACATGGTATAATTCCCCAGGAGGCTGCATCGGATGTGGAGAAAGTCAGTAATACAATCTTTCCTCTCTTCTTTGTGCATATAAACCTCCCAGGATGCATTTGGAAAGATCTAAAAAAGCAAACTCTTCTCCACATGACATGCATCCATGACATATTAATATAATAAATATTTGTTTGGTGAACAAATAATTGGCATAATTTGAAGAGGATACATTCATTGCAAATTCATTATTAGTCAGACATCCAAGAATGTGTGTTTGCAAACTTCTGGTGCTCACTATCAGTAATTTTTGTAATATCTGGGCAAATATTTTAACATTTTCTTGCAAATCTTTTACTCATTAAAACAACTACTTTCCATTTTTTTTATTAGATAAGCATCTTAAATGAAAATAGCAGCTTTTAAAGAAACTCTTACATTGTAAAATGAAGATTCAATTAGACATTATTTATGCCTACATGCATCTTGACTGACTTTAAGTAACTATATAAACATATATGATAAAACAATAGAATATTAAGAAATATTGTTAAGTTACAGAACTTATGTGTATATCATATATGAAAATTAGCCTTGAACATAGTCCCCTTAGAAATTATATATTAATTCCAGTAATGTTATCATTGCTCAAAACATTTTAGAGCATGTCTGATGAAATTGCTTTTAGACTGGGCATATAAACCACACAGTAAACTTGGTGATATTACTCAATGATCACACCTAATTTTTGATCAAAAGCAATATTAACCAACCTGGTCACCCATTTCATTCACCAGATAAATCATCAAATTACTTTTGACACTTTTCAAAAATGTATTTTACACTCGATGAAGTTACAGTACCAATGAAGATATTCCAAATGAATGTGATGCAAGCATGAAGCAGGGGTAGAAGGAGTGAATGGGAAAGAGCAGGAGTTTAAGACTGAGATTAAGTTATAGGTAAATAGAAAACGACCAAATGACCCTGAAAAAAGTGAAAAAACAGTTAGGGCCATGAGAACCTGTACATTACCAATGCTCTCAAAAAAGAATTATTAATGATGTAGTAACATTTGTTTCAGTCTGACTTCTCAGCTTACTTGCTAGTTCCTCTCTTCTCCCTAATCTCTTAACATTGAAAGATTTATTGCCCTAAAATTTAATCCTAGACCTCTCCTCTTTTTCTACCTCTAGCCTCATTCATGGCTTTAAACATTACTTACTTGTTTTTCTTTTCCAAATCTACAACTCCAGCTTGGAAATCTCATCTGAAATCCAGAGTTGTATGTACAGCTGACTATCAACAATTCTAGTATAAGTATAATTGGCATCTTAGACACAGTATGCACCAATCAAACTTCTCATGACTGCCCCTCTACACCTGCATCATTTGCCATCTTTTTCATCTCAATAAATAGCACCTTCATTCTCTGGTTAAGTCAGGTTAAAATCCTAGAGTTGTTTTGACTCCTCTCCTTCCCCCACAAGCTATTTCAATTTTACCAGCAAATTCTGTCATTCTGCTTTCAAAATAAATTCAGAATCACACCAACTTTCTCCTTCACTGCTACCATTTTTGGTGCAAGTCACCAGCATCTCTTACTTAAATGACCGCTGTAGTTTCTTAACAGTTGTCCCTGCTTCTGCCCTTCTTTATAATCTCTTTCTAAACTGGCAGCCAGAATGTTCCTTTGAGAATAAAAGTCAGATCCTGTCATTCGCCTCTTCATATCCCTTTGGGGAAGGAGTCTCATATCACTTGCAATGAAAGCCAAGGTACTTGTTAATGACCTGTGGGGCCCTATCAATCTGTCCTCTTGATCTCTTAACCTCATCTCCTACCACAAACACTTACCCACTCCATGCCAGGCCCAGTGCCTTCCTTGACGTTTCTTGAATATGGCAGGCATGTTGCTGCCTCAAAACCTTTGTATCTGCTACTCCATTTACCTAGAATGCTCTTCCCAATTTCATGGATCAATATTCTCAGGGTTCAACCTCACATGTTCTGAATGCTTGTATTTTACTGTCACCTTTTCAATGAAGTCCTATCTGACTCCCATATGTAAAACTGCAACACCACTCCTTTTGTTGCCACTTTCGATCTTTCTTTTCTACTTTATTTTTTTCCCTCCCCTGTGCCACTATAACCCAACGTGTATAGAATAGGACCAATTAATAGTAGGTGCTCAGTAAAGCCTTTGTTAAATACAAGAATGTCAACTTACTTTTCATGGAAATAACTAATGACTAGGATTTTTTTCGTCTTCCAAAAATCATCACAGTAAAGTTAGGCACTGCATTTTCCACAGCTTCTTTTAAATGACTATTTTGTTTCTTCTGCTTAAAAGAGCTTTCTAATATAAATGACATAGAAATACTAGAAATAGAAATTCCATTTGACCCAGCAATCCCATTACTGAGTATATACCCAAAGGATTATAAATCGTTGTACTGTAAGGACACGTGCACATGAATGTTCATTGCAGCACTGTTTACAATAGCAAAGACCTGGAACCAACCGAAATGCCCATCAATGATAGACTGGACAGGGAAAATGTGGCACATATACACCATGGAATATTATGCAGCCATCAAAAATGATGAGTTTGTGTCCTTTGTAGGGACATGGATGAACCTGGAAACCATCATTCTCAGCAAACTGACAGAAGAGCAGAAGATCAAACACCACATGTTCTCACTCATAGGCGGGTGTTAAACAATGAGAACACATGGACACAGGGAGGGCAGTACTACACACTGGGGTCAGTTGGGGGGAAATAGGGGAGGGACGGTGGTGGGTGGGGAGTTGGGGAGGGATAGCAAGGGGAGAGATGCCAGATGTAGGTGATGGGGAGGAAGGCAGCAAATCACACTGCCACGTGTGTACCTATGCAACAATCTTGCATGTTCTTCACATGTACCCCAAAACCTAAAATGCAATAAAATAAATAAATGGGAAACAAAAAGAAATCCATCTGTAAATTCTCAACGTAGTTTCTTTGCTAAATCCAAGTTTTAGCTAAGTGTTATTTATTTGTTGATCCTTTAGTATGTTCACATACCAAAACACACTAAAATTGTGCTGAATTTTATATTAATATTAAAATGAATTATTAGGCCTAGAGTTCTGTTATATTTGATGTTAATTTTGATGAAAAGAATTGTTTATCTTTTATTAAATCTATGAAGCTTTGCTCTGAGAGTTACTTTCCTCCTGTGAGATCACAAGCTAAAATAAAATTGCTAAAACTTTTCCTTTCAGATCATCACAATATGATTCACTCTAGTGAACAGAGACTGATGAAGTAGTGAAAAAATGTAAAAGCTTAGCCACAATTTTTTAAAACACTATTTCAGTTTATATAATGAAGAAACATATAAAAACCAGTTAGATTTAAAATATTCTTTAAAAAGTCTCTCTAGCACTTTTCCATGTATCCTTCCTTAAAATGCTCTCTTCCATTGACTTCTACAATGTCTCTCCATGCATTTTCTCTTGACTTCGTGGATTTTTTTCTAGTCTGCGTGATTTCTAGGCATCTCTCTTCTCCTTGCTCCAGAATACTAGCATTTCAAAAGGTGCTAAACATAACCAATAGGTTGAAAGTCTCTTCTGATATTGAATCTACCTACACTTTCTCAGCCTCTTAAAACAAGTAGCGAGAAATGTCAGGAAAGATAGAAGACACCTCAAATGTGGCACTGTTGATTCAATCCTTTCATAAGACACAAGATGGGAAAAGTAGTTTCTATGTGAAAACTGACATGAGAGAGAGAGAAATAGAGTCAAACGCAGGAACCCACACACACACTAAAACTGTATTACTTTTAGTTTTTTTACTTAAACTCTTCTTTTACAATTTTAATGTGTGAGTGTAGCCTGGGGGTTCTGGTTTTCAAAATATATGGTTCTAGAATCTTGATTCTGTAAATATGGACTAGACTATCTGAATCTGCGCTATACAGGCATCGATTGGTCCCACAATTCCTCTACCCTCTTTTTCACTTCTAGACTTGTTTTCCTCTCTCTTGCTGCAGAATATGAGCATTCCAGATGGCTTTCTGGTGCCAATGGGAACACTTTGAAAATATTACCCTAATATCCCAAATGGCACTCTACACACAATGTTGAGTTTGGTACTTGGCACCATGTGAATTGTGGTGCCTGTTGGAGTAGAACAGAGATAACACTTGTACTTAGTGAAGATAATAGTTGAGGGTTGTGAAAATAAAGCGCAGACAGTGGCAATGTTTGACATATAAAAACAACAATGTTCTGCATCTGCTTTTAAAATTAATTCGGCTGAGTCCTTTTATAGTCTTAACTTTTTGTTGTTTTTAAAATCTAGATTCTTAAAGGAAATTTGTCATTGTTTCATCTTAGATGCACTTCAATCAAAAAAAATGTCAATTTTTAAGTAAAGGATGGTTTCCTAATAACAATCATCTTATCAATCGTGTTTTTCCTTCATTCTATGAATAAAAATTGTTCTTCCAAAGTTGGCACATTTTGACACTGATCTACCACTTCAAAGAATTAAGATGCAAAGCAAAGGATAGTGAAGAGTACCTGGCCACATCTGGATATTCTATTGTGTTTCATGACTTTTTTTTTTGCCAAGGAAACATTGACCTGCAAAGATTACTTATTATTTCTTTTTTTTTTTCTTAATTGTACTTTAGGTTCTGGGGTACATGTGCAAAACATGCAGGATTGTTGCATAGGTACATACATGGCAATGTGGTTTACTGCCTCCATCCCACTGTCACCTATATTTGGCATTTCTCACCATGTTATCCCTCCCCAACCTCCCTACCCCCACTGTTCCTCCCCTATTCCCCCCCAACAGACTCCAGTGTGTGATGTTCCCCTCCCTATGTCCAAGTGTTCTCATTAATCAACACCTGCCTATGAGTGAGAACATGCGGTGTTTGGTTTTCTGTTCTTGTGTCACTTTTCTGAGAATGATGGTTTCCAGATTTATCCATGTCCCTCCAAATGACACAAACTCATCCTTTTTATGGCTGCATAGTATTCCATGGTGGATATGTGCCACATTTTCCCTGTCCAGTCTATCATCGATGGGCATTTGGGTTGGTTCCAGGTCCTTGCTATTGTAAACAGTGCCACAATCAACATATGTATGCATGTGTCTTTATAATAGAATGATGTATAATCCTCTGGATATATACCCAGTAATGGGATTGCTGAGTCAAATGGAATTTCTATTTCTAGGTCTTTGAGGAATCGCCACACTGTCCTCCACAATGGTTGAACTAATTTACACTCCCACCAACAGTGTAAAAGTATTCCTATTTCTCCGCATCCTCTCCAGCACCTGTTGTCTCCAGACTTTTTAATGATTGCCATTCTAACTGGCGTGAGATGGTATCTCAATGTGGTTTTCATTTGTATTCCTCTAACATATGAACATTTTTTCATATGTTTGTTGGCCTCATAAATGTCTTCTTTTGAAAAGTGTCTACTTATGTCCTTCACCCACTTTTGAATGGGTTTGTTAGTTTTTTTCTTGTAAATCTGTTTTAGTTCTTTATAGATTCTGGATATTAGCCCTTTGTCAGATGGGTAGATTGCAAAAATTTTTTCCCATTTTGTTGGTTGGCAGTTCACTCTAATGATTGTTTCTTTTGCTGTGCAGAAACTCTGGAGTTTGATTAGATCCCATTTATCTATTTTGACTTTTGCTGCCAATGCTTTTGGTGTTTTAGTCTTGCAGTCCTTGCCTATGCCTATGTCCTGAATGGTTTTGCCTAGGTTTTCTTCTAGGGTTTTTATGGTGTTAGGCCATATGTTTAAGTCTTTAATCCATTTGGAGTTAATTTTAGTATAAGGCGTCAGGAAGGGGTCCAGTTTCTGCTTTCTGTTCATGGCTAGCCAGTTTTCCCAACACCATTTATTAAATAGGGAATCCTTTACCCATTGCTTGTTTTTCTCAGGTTTGTCAAAGATCAGATTATTGTAGATGTGTGGTGTTGCCTCCGAGGCCCCTGTTCTGTTCCATTGGTCTATGTCTCTGTTTTGGTACCAGTACCATACTGTAGCCTTGTAATATAGTTTGGAGTTAGGTAGTGTGATGCCTCCAGCTTTGTTCTTTTTGCTTAGAATTGTCTTGGCTGTGCCGGCTCTCTTTTGGTTCCATATGAAGTTTAAGTTGTTTTTTCCAGTTCTGTGAACAGGGTCATAGGTAGCTTAATGGGGATAGCGTTGAATCTATAAATTACTTTGGGAACTATGGCCATTTTCACAATATTGATTCTTCCTAACCATAAGCATGGAAGGTTTTTCCATCTGTTTGTGTCCTCTCTTACGTCCTTAAACAGTGGTTTGTAGTTCTCCTTGAAGAGGTCCTTCACATCATTTGTTAGTTGTATTCCTAGGTATTTCATTCTCTTTGTAGCAATTGTGAATGGGAGTTCACTCTTGATTTGGCTCTCTGTTTGTCTGTTATTGGTGTACAGGAATGCTTGTGATTCTGCACATTGATTTTGCCTACTGAGATTTTGCTGAAGTTGCTTATCAGTTTCAGGAGATTTGGGGCTGAGACAATGAGGTCTTCTAAATATACAATTATGTCATCTGCAAATAGAGACCATTTGACTTCCTCCTTTCAATAATTGAATACCCTTTATTTCTTTTTCTTGCCTGATTGTTCTAGCTAGAACTTCCAATACTATATTGAATAGGAGTGGAGAGAGGGCACCCTTGTCTAGTGCCAGATTTCAAAGGGAATGCTTCCAGTTTTTCCCCGTTCAGTATGATATTGGCTGTGGGTTTGTCATAAAGACCTTTTATTATTTTGAGATACATTCTGTTGATACCTAGTTTATTGAGAGTTTTTAGCATAAAGGTCTGTTGAATTTTGTCTAAGGCCTTCTCTGCATCTATTGAGATAATCATGTGTTTTCCATCTTTGGTTCTGTTTATGTGGTGGATGACATTTATAGACTTGCATATGTTGAACCAGACTTGCATCCCCAGGATGAAGCCTACTTGATCATGATGGATAAGCTTTTTGATGTGCTGTTGCAATCAGTTTGCCAGTATTTTATTGAAGATTTTTGCATCTATGTTCATCATGGATATTGGCCTGAAGTTTTCTTTTTTTGTTGAGTCTCTGCCAGGTTTTGGTATCAGGATAATGTTGGTCTCATAAAATGATTTGGGAAGCTTCCCTCTTTTTGGATTGTTTGGAATAGTTTCAGAAGGGGTGGTACCAGCTCCTCTTTGTATGTCTGGTAGAATTCGGCTGTGAACCCATCTAGACCTGGGATTTTTTTGTTTGGTAGACTATTAATTGTTGCCTCAACTTCAGCCCTTGTTATTGGTCTATTCAGGATTTTGATTTCTTCCTGTTTAGGCTTGGGAGGGTGCAAGTGTCCAGGAATTTATCCATTTCTTCCAGGTTTACTGGTTTGTGTGCATAGAGTTGTTTGTAGTAATCTCTGATGGTAGTTTGTATTTCTGTGGAATAAATGGTGATATCCCCTTTATCGTTTTTTATTGTATCTATTTGATTCTTCTCTCTTTTCTTTTTTTATTAATATGGCTACTGGTCTATTTTGTTGATCTTTTCAAAAAACCAGCTCCTGGATTTATTGATTTTTTGAAGAGTTTTTTCGTATCTCTATCTCCTTCAGTTCTGCTCTGATCTTGGTTATCTCTTGTCTTCTGCTAGCTTTTGAGTACTTTTGATCTTGCTCCTCTAGCTCTTTCAATTTTTAGGATAGAGTGTCGATTTTAGATCTTTCCTTCTTCTCATGATGGCTATAAAAATTTATTGCTATAAATTTTCCTCTAGACACTGCTTTAAATGTGCCCCAGAGATTTTGGTATGTTGTGTCTTTGTTCTCATTGGTTTCAAAGAGCATCTTTATTTCTGTCTTCATTTCATTGTTTATCCAGTCAACATTCAAGAGCCAGCTGTTCTGTTTCCATGAATTTGTGCAGTTCTGAGTTAGTTTCTTAATCCAGAGTTCTACTTTGATTCACTGTGGTCTGAGAGACTGTTTGTTATGATATCCATTGTTTTGTATTTGCTGAAGAGCGATTTACTTACAATTATATGGTCAATTTTAGAGTAGGTGTGATATGGTGCTGAGAAGAATGTATATTCTGTAGATTTGGGGTTGAGAGTTCTGTAGATGTCTATTAGGTTTGCTTGGTCTAGATCTGAGTTCAAGTCCTGAATATCCTTGTTGATTTTCTGTCTCATTGATCTGTCTATTATTGACAGTGGAATTTAACGTCTCCCACTATTATTGTGCGGGAGTCTAAGTCTCTTTGTAGGTTGTTAAGAACTTGCTTTATGTATCTGGGTGCTCCTGTATTTGCTGCATATATATTTTGGATTGTTAGGTCTTCTTGTTGCATTGATCCTTTTACCATCATTTAACGTCCTTCTTTGTCTCTTTTGATCTTTGTTGGTTTAAAGTCTTTTTCATCAGAGACTAGGACTGCACCTCCTGATTTTTTTTTTTTTTTGCTCTCCATTTGCTTGGTAAATCTTCCTCCTTCCCTTTATTTTGAGCCTATGTGTATCCTTGCATGTCAGATGGGTTTCCTGGATACAGCACACCGATGGGTTTTGGCTTTTTATCCAATTTGCCTGTCTGTGTCTTTTGATTGGGGCATTTAGTCCATTTACATTTAGGGTTAATATTGTTATGTGTGAATTTGATCCTGCCGTTTTGATGCTAGCTGGTTGTTTTGCCCATAAGTTGATGAAGTTTCTTCATTGTGTCAATGCCCTTTACCATTTGGTATGTTTTTGGAGTGGCTGGCACTGGTTGTTCCTTTCTATGTTCAGTGCTTCTTTCAGGAGGTCTTGTAAGGCAGGCCTGGTGGTGACGAATCTCTCAGCAATTGCTTGTTCATAAATGATTTTATTTCTCCTTCACTTATGAATCTTAGTTTGTCTGGATATGAAATTCTAGGTTGAAATTTCTTTTCTTTAAGATTGTTGAATATTGGCCCCCACTCTCTTGGGGCTTGTAGGGTTTCTGCAGAGAGATCCACTGTGAGTCTGATGGGTTTCCCTTTTTCAATCTGACCTTTTTTTTAATCCGACCTTTCTCTCTTGCTGCCCTTAGCATTTTTTCCTTCATTTCAACACTGGTGAATCTGACAATTATGTGCGTTGGGGTTGCTCTTCTTGAGGAATATCTTTCTTATGTTGTCTGTATTTCCTGGACTTGAATATTGGCCTGCCTTGCTAGGTTTCAGAAGCTCTCCTGGATAATATCCTGAAGAGTGTTTTCCAGCTTGAATTTATTCTCTCTGTCACATTCAGGTACACCTATCAAACATAGGTTAGGTCTTGTCACATAATCCCATATTTCTTAGAGGCTTTGTTCATTTCTTTTCACTCTTTTTTCTCTAATCTTACCTTCTCATTTTACTTCATTGAGTTGATCTTCAATCTCTGATATCCTTTCTTCTGCTTGGTTGATTTGGCTATTGAAACTTGTGTATGCTTCATGAAGTTCTCGTGTGTGTTTTTCAGCTCCATGAAGTCATTTATATTCTTCTCTAAGCTGTTTATTCTCGTTAGCATTTCGTCAAACCTTTTTGCAAGGTTCTTAGTTTCTTTGCATTGGGTTAAAACGTGTTCCTTTAGCTCAGATAAGGTTGTTATTACCCATCTTCTGAAGCCTGTTTCTGTCAATTCATCAGACTCATTCTCCATCCAGCTTTGCTCTTTTGCTGATGATGAGTTGTGATCCCTTGGAGGAGGAAAGGCATTCTGATTTTGGGTGTTTTCATCCTTTTTGCACGGGTTTCTTCCCATCTTTGTGGATTTATCTACCTGTGGTCTTTGTAATTGGTGTCTTTGGTATCAGGTCTCTGAGTGAATGTCCTTTTTGTTGATGATGAAGGTATTTCTTTCTGTTTTTTCATTTTCCTTCTAACAGTCAGGCCCCTCTGGTGTAGGACTGCTGGAGGTCCGCGCCTGACCCTGCTTACCTGGGAATCACCTGCAGCAGCTGCAGAACAGTAAGGGTTGGTGCCAGTTTCTTCTTCTGTTATCTTTGTCCCAGAAGAATACCCACCAGGTGTCAGCCTGAGCTCTCCTCTATGAGGTGACTCTTTGAATATACAGGGGTCAGGGAGCTGCTTTAAGAGATAGTCTGTCCCTTAGAGGAGCTCAAGTGCTGAGCTGTGAGCTCCATTGTTCTGTTCAGAGATGCTGGGCAGGTACCTCTAAGTCTGCAGTAGCAGAACTCATAACCGCCTTTCTTTCCCAGGTGCCAGGAAGGTGGGGCTTTATTTATAAGTTCCTGACATGCTGCTGCCTTTTTTCAGAGCTGCCCTGCCCAGCAAGGAGGTAGCCTAGTCACAGTCTGCCAGCAGAGGCATTTCTGAGCTGCCCTGCCCAGCAAGGAGGTAGCCTAGTCATAGTCTGCCAGCAGAGGCATTTCTGAGCTGCCGTGGGCTCTGTCCAGCTGCTGTGTGAACTTTCATGTGGTTTTGTTTATAGAGGTATAGTTAGAAGTGACTCAGTAATGGTGGACTGCCTCGGTAGTGGCAAAATGCCTTGGTAATGGTGGACTGCCTCACTAATGGTTGATGCCTCGGTTGTGGCAGACTGCCTCGTTAATGGCAGACACCCTTCCCCCAACAGAGCTGGACCATCCCGGGTCCATCTGCGCTTGCTACGAAACTCAATCCAGAGCATTCCAGATTGCTGGTCTTGGTGGGGGTGGGATCCACCTAGCCAGATCACCTGGCTCCGTTTGAGCCCCCTTTTTTTCAGTTGAATGGGTGGTTCTGCTCTCAGGCTTCCAGGAGCCAGTTGAAATGGCCATGCAGATTTCTGTGAATTTTTGTACAGAGACCCACTGTGCCAGCTGAAACAGCCATGGTGGAAACTCGTGGCACTTTTCAGCCCAGGAATCTCCTGGTCTGTGGGCAGTAATAACTCATTTGGAAATGCGGCGTTCACTCGCCCTCTGCATTGTTCTCGCTGGGAACTACACTCCAGAGCTGTTTCTATTTGGCCATCTTACTTATTATTATTTGATGAACAAAAACCATTCATTGTTCTAAAACCTATTGTCACTGACCTCTTTCTAACAGCCAACAAACACCTTAAACCACCACTTCTGTTTTGACCTTTTTTGTTACCATCAAGAAACTTTTCTGCACATTGGCACCAAGTGGATTGTGTCTGCACATTCTCTAAATCTCTTAGGCAACACTATTTCTGAGGCTTCCTTGGCTCTTGAAAATTTAAGATAGATGTATGTGTAGTGGCTTAGTAAATGTTGGCTTTACCCTTAGCTCCTAAATGTGAAGATTTTCCAGTATTCAGGGCTTTAACTTTTGAAACTAATTTCCTGAAAAATGTTATCCAGTCTTGAAACTACAAAGATAATATGAATTACTACTAAATTTATATCTCTACTTTAAATCTTTCTCTGACTTTCATTTACATGCTTCCAACTGCCTGATGGGCATTTACATTTCAATACCTTGCCATCTCTTTAAACTCAACAGTTATACAATATGGTCCTCTGCTTACCACTGAAACCATCTCTCAGTCCGAATTACTTATTTCTATAAATTTTTGTGGCACCATCAAGTAATTCCTAATCAAAATTTCTCTATAATTTATTTTCTTTTAATTTTCTTTTTTTTTTATTTCAATACATTTAGTGAACAGATGCTTTTTGGCTGCATGGAAAAGTTCCCTAGTAGTGATTTCTAAGATTTTGGTGCACTCATTACCCAAGCAGTGTACACTATACCAAATGTGTAGTCTTTTATTTCTCATCCACTTCCCATCCTTCCCTCCAAGTCCCTAAAGTTTATTATATCATTCTATTCCTTTGTGTCCTCATAGCTTAGCACTCACCTAAAAGTGAGAACATAAAATGTTTAGTTTTTCATTCCTGAGTTATTTCACTTAGAATAATGGTCTCCAGCTCCATACAGTTTGCTGCCAGTGCCATTATTTCATTCATTTTTATGGCTGAGTAGTATTCCATGATGTGTGTGTGTATAATATACATATGTGTATATATGTGTCTGTACATATATATGTGTATATACATATATATTCATAAAAGAATAGAACAAATAAATCTTCTGCACAGCAAAAGAAAAAATCATTAGAGCAACCAACAGAATGGGAAAAAATTTTTGCAAGCTACCCATCTGACAAAGGTCTAAGATCCAGAATCTACAAAGAACTGAATATATATATATATATATATATATATGTCCCCTTTTTTTTTTTTTTTTGCTTGTTTGTTTATGAGCATCTAGGTTGGTTCCATATTTTTGCAATTGCTAATTGTGCTGCTATAAACATACATATACAAGTGTCTTTTTCATATAATGACTTCTTTTCCTCTGGGTAGATGCCCAGTAGTGGAATTGCTGGATCAAATTGTAGTTCTACTTTTTTTCTATATTTGCATTCATTCTTTTACTCATATGTGTAACCTTCAACAAATCATTTTAGTTTATTTTAGATTACATTTATTATTCTCAAAATCCTACTCAACATTCTCTATCAATTTATCTATAGGTTACTTTGATTGACTGTTATAATATTCCTTTTCTTGTTTTCTTCTCCCTCTAATTCCCTCCCGCACAAAACGTTCTAAGATGGCATTTTACTATATCAATACAAATTTTTAACAGAGTCTCTGTAAATTCAAAATTTCTTAGCTTAATACCTTATAGTACTATACAATCTAGCTATAACCTATATCTTATATTCACCGCTCAACACAAAATTTGTATTGTATCTAGATGGATCACTCATTGTTAACTAAATACACACCGCTCATTCTATCTGACTGTCATACATCTATTTACCTTCTATTTACTTTATACATTCAATGTAACCTTCTAGGCTTAGGTCAAATTGCTCATCCTCCCTGAAGCTCCTGTTTGGAATCTCTACTATATACACCATCTATCTGATATTCACTGCCTTATCTCAGCTCTAAAAACTTGGATTATCTTAGTTGATCCTGAAGTTTCAATTGCATTGAAAATTTGCTGAGTATAAAAAACTGTGGAAAATATATTTTGAATACTTTACAGTGGTTAGCACAATACATGCCCTTAACACACAGTTGTTAAATAAGTGAATGTTTGCCTAAGTGTACATCATGTGAAAAATACCCACAATTCAGAGAAATTTAAGCTATATTTAAAAATCAATAGCTTTGATCTGTGAATCCAGCTAGCTATAATACTTGACACTAAACTAAGGATGGTCAAGTGTCAAATATTTGATCTTAACATTTATCTCACTTAAAAATAAAGTGAATTCTTGTTGAGGGCTTTTTTTTTTAATGTTCAAAAACCCTGAATACTTTCCTTCTCTCCAGATGACATAACCATCAATGTATAGGTCGCCACATGACTGAAATTTCATTTATTCTCTCTCTTTTCTTTTCTAGCACTCTTGTACCCTAATCTCTGCCCTTTCTCCAAATCTCCCTCAATTCTACATCCTGACCTAAAAAAGTTCTAACCTACAAAAGAAGCAATAAAGAAGTTAAAAGACTGATGAACAAGTATAGACCTAAAGAGAATAGCAAAATGCTGAAAGTTTACATATTATAAAATTGTTTTAAAAGAGTCATTTCATTTATAACTATATTTTGATTTTTTTTTATTATACTTTAAGTTCTGGAGTACATGTGCAGATCTTGCAGGATTGTTACACAGGTATACAAATGCCATAGTGGTTTGCTGCCTCCATCCTCCCATCACCTACATTAGGTATTTCTCCTAATGTTATACCTCCCCAGTCTCCCAACCCCCTGCTATCCCTCCCATATCCCCCTAGCCCCCAAAAGACCCCAGTATGTGATGTTCCCCTCCCTGTGCCCATGTGTTCTCATTGTTCAACACCCACTTATGAGTGAGAACATGCAGTGTTTGATTTTCTGTTCTTGTATAAGTTTGCTGAGAATGATGGTTTCCAGATTCATCCATGTCCCTACAAAGGACACAAACTCATCCTTTTTATGGTTGCATAGTATTCCATGGCGTATATGTGCCACATTTTCTTTATCCAGTCTATCATTGATGGGCATTTGAGTTGGTTCCAGGTCTTTACCATTGTAAACAGTACCGTGAGGAACATATGTGTGCATGTGTCTTTGTAATAGAATGATATATACTCCTTTAGGTATATACTCAGTAATGGGATTTCTGGATCAAATGGTATTTCTATTTCTTGGTCCTTGAGGAATCACCACACTATCTTCCACAATGGTTGAACTAATTTACACTCCCACCAACAGTGTAAAAGTGTTCCTATTTCTCCACATCCTCTCCAGCATCTGTTGTCTTCAGGTTTTTTAATAATCACCATTGTAACTGGAGTGAGATGGTATCTCAATGTGGTTTTGATTTGCTTTTCTCTAATGACCAGTGATGATGAGCATTTTTTCATATGTTTGTGGCTTCATAAATGTCTTCTTTGTTCATATCCTTCACCCACTTTTTGATGGGGTTGTTTTTTTCTTGTAAATTTGTTTTAGTTCTTTGTAGATTCTCTATATTAGCCCTTTGTCAGATGGGTAGATTGCAAACATTTTTTTCCCATTCTGTTGGTTGCTGGTTCATTCTAATGATTGTTTCTTTTGCTGTGCAAAAGCTTTATATTTTCTATTCTTTTGCTGTGCAGAACTATATTTTGAATATGCAAAAAATACAAAATGGTAAATAATTTTCAGAGAATAAAAATTTTATTTTTATTTAGTAAAGTACTCTTTATTAACAGCAAATATTAAAATGTAAATGCTGGGAGTCATGCAATTTCTGAGTTAAAACTCTAATCTAATGCAGATAGGCCTTCATTTTGACAAAAACATTCAGGTCCTTTTATCTCATCCCTTTAGCCTATTGAGTGACAGAATCTTCTTTTTCCTGCTTTATGCATTCTGTTTTCCTCCAGGGGAAATTTTTAATATTTAACTATCTCAGTTATATGTCCTTTAAAAATGTGTAAATGTGCATACAGAGAGACTCTCTCTAAATAAGTGTCACTTACCATTCAACTCATTAGAATCCTGCAAATGAACAAGTGGCACATTCTCTCCTTGTTGTATGACTTACATATGAACTATAGACTCTCTGACTTTTCCAGATTTTTGGCTTCAGTTTCACTTGCTTTCTATGAACATCATGAAAAGCTATTTTGCCTATACAATGTGTGCCAAGAACTGTCACTTAGATATGTTTCACCAAAAGAAAGTGGGAACATTTTTGTACCCATAGTCACAAAATAGTAAACTGAAATCCAGCAGGTTTAAATATTTTCCCAAGATCTCCTAACTAAGATCTGAGAGCTAAAGCCTTCACAATTACAAGCTCTTATTTTTGATTTTGGATTGTATTACAGCATTAGCAGTCTATTATTCTACTATGTACCTTTAGGCTATACCTGTTCCTGCCAGACACTGCCCAGAAAGACTCTTCAAATGTTTGTCTGGCTCATCAAAAATAATTTCCAACTAGAGACCATAGCATCTTCTTCTGTATCCATGAAGCATCCCCAAGTATAGTGGCTACATTGTACTTGGCATACCCTCTATAGCTGAGTCATTACCTAGCTAAATGAAAGAGGATACAGAGCAAAAGATATTAGGTGTCATGTGAAACCTTTAACAGACTGGTTCTAATTGGCTATTAGGTATATGCTGAGAATTAAAATTCGCTCTTCTGGTTTTGGCATGTGGCATAAGACTACTACAGCCCATCCCATCTACTGATTACAACTAAAATTTATGAAAAAATATTTTTAAAACTATGTAAGAAACCTTAAAAGTAAATAAAAAGAGGCAAATTGTGAAAGGAAATCAGAACTTGGAGATGTTACCCACATAAGGATGTTTCTGGGTTTTTTTGGTTTTTTTTTTTTAACTTACGTACCCATAGAGCTGTGCCCTGAGGGTGGACCCTAGTTGCAGAGAAGCAAGCTGGTAATGGCAGCTTTGACAGCAAAATCTCCAATAGAACTTTGTGTTTATGACTGAAAGAACCAAGATATGTGGCCTGGGTTTGCCAGAGACTATAGGAAAATCCCTGATAAGAGACAAAAGGGTATGTATTAACTCTGTGTATAATTCTGTACAATTCTAAGCCTAATCCCAGAGCTGCTGTTAAGCAGGACAGACTCATCTCAGAATAAAAAAGCCTTTGTGAACTGAACTAAGATTTGAATACCTGAAAACAAAAGTTAGAACAGAATTTATATTCCTATTCTAACTAGGTTGATTGCCTACTTAAAAATGTCAACTTTCTCCAGAAGATTAAACAGCACAGAGTTTCCACAATGTAACATTAAAAATACCCATGATACAACTCAAAATTACTTATGTAGTACCCAGGAAAATGTGTACAATCCTCACATAAAGATTCACATACACTTAAGGTAAAGGTGTGGGAAAAGGCATTTCATGCAATGGACACCAAAAGTGAGTAGGGGGAGCTATTCTTATATCAGACAAAATAAAATTTAAACCAACAGCAGTTAAAAGAGGCAAAGAGGGACAGTATATAATGATAAAAGTCCTTGCCCAACAGGAAACTATCACAATTCTAAACATATATGCACCTAACATTGGAGCTCCCAAATTTATAAAACAGTAACTAATAGGCCTAAGAAATGAGGTCTATACAGCAACACAATAATAGTGGGGGGACTTCAATACTCTGCTGACAGCACTAGAAAGGTCATGAAGACAGAACATCAACAAAGAAACAATGGATTTAAACTATACTCTGGAACAAATGGACTTAGCATATATAACAAACATTCCATCCGACAACCACAGAATATACATTCTATTCAACAGCACATGAAACTT
The DNA here is from genome assembly GCF_009761245.1 of Sapajus apella. Lineage (NCBI taxonomy): Eukaryota > Metazoa > Chordata > Mammalia > Primates > Cebidae > Sapajus > Sapajus apella. The sequence goes on from NW_022437024.1 coordinate 6,797,967, forward strand.
TCTCCAAGATAGACCATATGATAGGCCATGAAATGAGCCTCAATAAATTTAAGAAAATTGAAATTATATCAAGTACTCTCTTAGACCGCAGTGGAATAAAACTAGAAATCATCTCCAAAAGGAACCTTCAAAACCATACAAATACAAGGAAATTAAATATCCGATTCCTGAATGATCATAGGGTCAAAAAGGAGAAATCAAGATGAAAATTTAAAAATTCTTTGAAATAAACAACAATACTGGCACAACCTAGCAAAACCTGTGGGATACAGCAAAGACGGTGCTTAGGGGAAAGTTCATAACCCTAAACACCTACATATAAAAGTCTGAAGGAGCACAAACAGGCAATCTAAGGTCACACCTCAAGGAACTAGAGAAACAAGGACAAACCAAGCCCAAACCCAGCAGAAGGGAAATAATGAAGATCATAGTAGATAGAACTAAATGAAATAGAAACAACAACCAAAAAAATTCAAAACATAAATGAAGCAAAAAGCTAGTTCTTTGAAAACATAAATAAAATTAACAGACAATTAGCAGATTAACCAAGAAAAGAAGAGAGAAAATCCAAATGAGCTCAATAAGAAACAAAAAAAGGAAATGTTATAACTGACACTTCAGACATGCAAAAGATCATTCAAGGCTACTGTGAACACATTTACTCACATAAACTCAAAAACCAGGAAGAGATGGATAAATTCCTGGGAAGATACAACCCTCCTAGCTTAAGTCAGGAAGATTTAGATACCCTGAACAGACCAATTACAAGCAGCAAAATTGAAATGGTAATTTTAAAATCACCAACAAAAAATATTCCAGATGGAGTCACAGCAGAATTCTACCAGACACTCAAAGCAGAATTGGTACCAATCCTATTGACACTATTCCTCAAGATAAAGAAAGAAGGAACCCTCCTTAATCATTTCATGAAGCCAGTATCACCCTAAAACCAAAGCCAGAAAAGGACACAACCGAAAAAGAAAACTACAGACCAATATCCCTGATGAACATATGTGCTAAAATCCTGTACAAAATACTAGCTAACTGAATCCAACATCATATCAAAAAGCTAATCCACAATGATCTAGTGGGTTTCATACCAGGGATGCAGGGATGGTTTAACATACACAAGTCAATAAATGTGATACACCACATAAACAGAATTAAAAACAAAAATCACAAGATCATCTCAATGGATACAGAAAAAACATTCAACAAAATCCAGCATTGCTTTATGATTAAAAGTCTCAGCAAAATCAGCATGCAAGGGATACACCTCAATGTAATGAAAGCCGTCTATGACAAACCCACAGCCGATATAATGCTGAATGGAGAAAAGTTGAAACGATTTCCTCTCAGAACTAGGACAAGACAAGGATGCTCACTCTCACCACTCCTCTACAACATAATTCTGGAAGTCCTAGCCAAAGTAATCAGACAAGAGAAGGAAATAAAGGGCATCATCCATGTCAGTAAAGAAGAAATCAAACTGTCATTATGATTGTTTAACTAGAAAATCTTAAAGATTCCTCCAGAAAGCTACTAGAACTGATAAAAGAATTCAGCAAAGTTTCCAGATACAAATTAGAGTACACCGATCAGTAGCTCTTCTATACTCCAACAGCAAGGAAGCTGATCGAATCAAGAACTCAACCCCTTTTACAATAGCTGTTAAAAACGCCCAAAAATACTTAGGAATATACCTAATCAAGGAGGTGAAAGACTTCTACTAGGAAAACTATGAAACACTGCTGAAAGAAATCATAGATGACACAAACAAATGGAAACATATCCCATGCTTATGGATGGGTATAATCAATACTGTGAAAATGATGATGCTGGCCAAAAGCAATCTACAAATTCAATGCAATCGCCACCAAAATATGACCATCATTCTTCACAGAATTAGAGAAAACAAATCCAAAATCCATATGGAACTGAAAAGGAGCCTGCATAGCCAAAGCAAGACTAAGCAAAAAGAACAAATCTGGAGACATCCCATTACAGTACCTGATTTCAAACTACACTATAGGGCCATAGTCACCAAAACAACATGATACTTGTATAAAAATTGACACATAAACTACTGGAACAGAACAGAGAACCCAGAAGTAAACCTGAATTCTTACAGCCAACTGATTTTCAACTAAGCAAACAAAAACATAAAGTGGGGAAAGGACACCCTTTCAACAAATGGTGCTGGGATAATTGGCAAGCCACATGTAGAAGAATGAAACTGAATCCTCATCTCACACCTTATACAAAAATCAACTCAAGATGGATTAAAGACTTTAAGACCTGAAATTATAAACTTTCTAGAAGATAACATTGGAAAAACCTTTCTAGATATTGGCTTAGGCAATGATTTCATGATCAATATCCCAAAATCAAATGCAATGAAAACAAAGGTAAATACCTGGGACTTAATTAAACGAGTTTTGCATAGCAAAAGGAACAGTCAGCAGAGAACGGGAACAACTCTTCACAATCTGTACATCTGACAAAGGACTAATATCCACAGTCTACAACAAACTCAAACAAATAAGTAAGAAAAAAACAAGCAATCCCATTAAAAAGTGGGCTAAGGACATGAATAGTCAATTCTCAAAAGAAGATATGCCAATGGCCAATGAACATGAAAAACTGCTCAACATCACTAATGACCAGGAAAATGCAAATCAAAACCACAGTTCGATACCACCTTACTCCTGCAAGAAGGGCCATAATAAAAAAATAGTAGATGTTGGCATGGATGCAATGAACAGGAAGCACTTCTATACTGCTGGAGGGAATGTAAACTAGTACAACCACTATGGAAAACAATGTGGAGATTTCTTAAAGAACTAAAAGTAGAACTATCATTTAATCCAGGAATCCCACTGCTGGGTATCCATCAGGAGGAAAAGAAGTCATTATACAAAAAAGATACTTGAAACACACATGTTTATAACAGCACAATTCGCAATTGCAAAAATGTGAAACCAACCCAAATGTCCATCAATGAATGGATAAAGAAACTGAGGTAGATCGATAGATAGATAGATAGATTCATAGATAGATAGATAGATGATAGATAGATTAGATACATACATACATACAAATAGAACTGTGATATATATATATCACAGTGCAATGCCCACTCAGACATAAAAAGAAATGAATGGCATTCACAGCATTGAAGACCATTATTCTGAGTGAAGTAACTCAGGAATGGAAAACCAAGCATTGTATATTCTCACTCATAAGTGGGAGCTAAGCTATGAGGATGCAAAGACATAAGAATGACAAAATGGACTTTGAGAACTCAGCAGGAAAGGGTGAAAAAGGACTGAGGAATAAAATACTACAAATAGGGTGCAGTGTATACTGCTCGGGTGATGGGTGCACCAAAATCTCACAAATCACCACTAAAGAACTTATTCATGTAACCAAACACCACCTGTTCCCCAATGATCTATGGAAATAAAAAAAAAATTGAAAAAGACACACATGGTTGAGATTTGCCTTCCTTTCTGGGTAAGGTCTGGCAGCAGGGGATGCTTTGAGGCCACAGGGAGCACTGATTAACCTCCCTGGTGTGGCAGAGATAGTGCCTGCTTGTTGTTGAGATTTAGTTAGTATCTGCTGTGGAACAGAGGCTGGCAAGCCTCCTTTAGTGGCTCAGACTGGCTTGTCTCACAGTAATTCTCTATACATGGGCAAAATTACTACAAGGCTGTGGCAGAGAGGAACTGGAGACAAGATAGGGTTCTTTTAGCATCTGCTGTGGAATGAAGGCCAGCAAACCTGTCTCAGTGGGTCAGCTGGACAAGCCTTCCAGCAGATTCTTATTCCTTTGGGATAGTTTCCTGATTACAATGAGAGGAGCTCAAGCTGAAATTGAGCCCCTTCAGGATTTGCTGTGGAACAGAGCCTATCCTGTGTCTCAGTTAGGTAGATCTCCCAGCAGTCCTCTGTGTGGGTGGGATATCTCTCAGGCTGTGGCAGAGAGGGACTTTAACCAAGACAAGAGGCTCAGATGGTTGTAGTCTCCCTGTGTGAGCAGTACGAAGCTGGGACCACAACTGAAGGGATCTAGAGCCAACTTACAGGGTAATTTTGGGTTCCACTGTGGAGACCAGTGTTGGTGTGCATAGAAACCTTTCTGCAAAGACACCAATGTGTGTGATTCCTCCAAAACTTACTGGAAAATGGTTTTGGTTGTAGGGCCAAGGCTAAACAGGGCTGTAGCCAAATTCTTTAGGGAATGGGTTGTTTCCAGGTTTGAACCAATGATCATCATGGTCTCCCACCGTGGTGCAGGTCTGAACTCTCAAAATAACCCCCCTAGGTGTTTGGTTCTGCCAGGGTCAAAATCTTACCTGAATCCTGAGGCTTACACAAAGAGACTTTTGCCTGTGGATGGGTGCAGAATTCTTGAAAGGAGATATAAGTAGGTGACCTCCTATTCTGTCCCATCTTGTTGACATCACTCCTCAGCCATTAGTCATTCTACCATTTAACTGAAGCACACAGCAAATAATATCGCAAGTGCTTTTATTATACATTATTATTTTATAAACACACTCTTTTCATGATAGCTAGCCTGAGTTTAAAAATTGCACTGTTGCAGGCATGTAGATGAGAAAATGCTTTTTTATTAAGTTGCTTTGTTTCTGACATAGACCTCACGTTTTGATAGTTCTATCATATTTTAATCATTGTCAGTTGGTTTCCACAGAAGCTTATTTTAGCCTATGATTGAAAACATTTAAGTTAAAAAAAGATGAAAAATTCTCATAAATTATTCACTGGAAAGATAATAACCTATTAAATACAATTAAGCTTTAGATTAATCTACAGAAGTTTCCTATGTGTCTGATATTTTTAAACCAAGTCTGTATCTTCATCACATTCCTAGTAAAACTTGATCTAGAAGTACTCTTTCTTTGTCTTTCTTTGAAGTGAATCAATGTAGGATAGTGGTTAGGAATATAGGTTTTATAGACAAACCTCGTCAATAAACTGAGGCCAACAATCCTGACCTGAGGATTATTTTTATGGAGTGCTTTAAATATAGTAAATAGTCATTATGTGACAGCTATTTTATTATTATTATTATTATTATTACTACAAATGCAAAATAAATATTTTACTCATATACACATATGAGAATACTGAAGACTTGCTGGCATGCCCCATAATGTTAGATGCTTTCACTTACTTTATAAACAGTTTAAAATGTGCTTTGTTGGGCCAGGCATGGTGCCTCATGCCTGTAATCCCAGCAGTTTGGGAGGCTATGATGGGTGGATTACCTGAGATTGGGAGTTCAAGACTAGCCTGACCAACATGGAGAAACCCCATCTCTACTAAAAATACAAAATTAGCCAGGCATGGTGCTGCATGCCTGCAGTCCCAGCTACTCAGGAGACTGAGGCAGGAGAATCACTTGAACTCAGGAGGCAGAGGTTGCAGTGAGCCAAGATCACATCATTGCACTCTAGCCTTGGCTACAAGAGTGAAACTCCATCTCAAAAATAAATACATAAATAAAATGTACTTTGTATTTGTACTAATATCCCACTGCTTTTTTTTCTGTTTTGCTATATTACCCATGTTTTTAAGATACTTTAATTTGTTGGCGGTAAGAACAACAGTAGCATTGAAAGCCATTTGCAATGCTATATGCAATCTGGGGCAAGAAACAAAAGCAGAAGATTGGTATATTTAATTATTCATATACCTAAAGCAATACCATTTAGAGGTCAACATTGTGAACAAAGAATTACTAATATGCATCATACATTTTAAGTTTTGCAACCTAAAGTAATAACTAAGCTAAGAATCCCCTGTATTTCTCTCTGCAGTTGAGAAAGAAGTCTCCTCACTAGTGAATTCTAAAAAGATCCTAATGTCTTCACTTCCAGTCTTTCCAAGTAGTAAGACAGTTTTTAAAAATTAAGAAAATTATCTATCAGGTGTCACTGAAATCTTTTTAATATCTTATAATTTATCTGAGCACAGTGGCATGTGTCTGTAGTTTCAGCAGCTTGGGAGGCTGAGGTGGGAGGATTTTTTGAGCCCAGGAGTTGGATGCCAGCTGAGGCAATGTAGCTAAGACCCTGTCTCTGAAAATAAAAATCTGATAATTTAAGAAATATAATTTTTAAAACTGCTATAAATGTAGCAATGCTTTTAAAATATTAAAATTGTGTTAACAAGAACATCTACATATATTTGACAAAATAATAGCACACATGAATAAAATATAAGATTCCCTCTGTAGAGAATGTTTGGTGTTAACATGGATCCAGCCCCCTGCTCTAACCATGGGTCACCTCTCCAATAAATTGTGAGTAACTTAATATCACCAGAGAAAGGGAATGTGCTTATTTCCTTTTGTTTCTTCATTGTACACCACAACAGAAAGGCAAGGTGGGGAGAACTTGCACAGATAGGAGAGAGGGCACAGGAATACAGCAGAAATATGTAACTTTCGCTCACGGTCTCTATAAGGTCCCTAAGAAATGAACAGGTCATTATCAGCTCCTAGGGGATTTAAAAAATTTCTTCAGCTCATTGCCTAGATTTTCAAGGAGTTAAGCTGGAGAAACCCAGAGAGATGATGAAGAATATCACAGAGGAGGAAACAAGGCCCCAAGGAAGGACCACAATTAGAGATGAAGTCTTTAAGAGAAATTGAGGAGGATAAGGACTAGGGATTCTTTCTGAGACTAAGTTTGAATAATGACGTTATAAATAAAGTCTGGCTCCAGTTGGGAGTAGAGGGGATAAAGAAGGGCGGTTGGAGTGTAATTGCCTATTATTGTCTCAGAGATAGGATAAGGCCAAAAGTTGAGAAGTGGATCATTGAGACACGCAGACTTTGACACAATTACTCCTGATTAGCCGCAAAATCCAAATTCTGTGCAGGAGAAAGTCACTTCTATCAGAGACATGCCTTCAGATGGCTCACTGTTCAGGGTAAACCCAAAGATAAACCTTGGATAAACCCAAGATATAGTCACCTTACTCTACGATAGACATTTTATTCCTTGGTATTACAGTAAGAAATATTGCAATAGATAAGAAAAACTGCCTCAATGAAATCTTTTTTTTTATATTGCATTACAAATAATGATTCAACAAATAACTTTGAAGTACTTTCCAAGAGCTAAATATTATTAATACACACCTCATTCACTCAGTCATTTAATAACTATTTAGTATCCGTCCTATACCAAGCACTATGTTAAGGAGGGGATTTGCTATAAAAGAAAGGAACATGATGAAGAGAAGGCATGACTATGAAAGTAAAGAATAAGATGAAGGGGGCCAGGTGTGGTGGCTCATGCCTTTAATTCCAGCACTTTGGGATGCCAAGGTGGTCACATCCATTGAGGTCAGGATTTCGACACCAGCCGGGCCAACATGGCGAAACCCTATCTCTACTAAAAATACAATAAATTAGCCAGGCATGGTGACTCGTGCCCGTAGTCCCAGCTACTCGAGAGGCTGAGGCAGGAGAATCACTCCAACATGGGAGATGGCGGTTGCAGTGAACTGAAACCATGCCACTGTACTCTATCCTGGGTAGCAGAACAGGGCTTTGTCTCAAAAACAAACAAACAAAAACAACAGAAAAAAAGGAATAATATGAAAGGAAGCCTGATTTCAGGTGAGAATTGTTGAACTTTAATTGAAGATTCAGAAATGTATTGACAGCTTAGAAAGAACGATCTGGGATGGGGTTAGGGTAGCGAATAACCAATAGAGCAAAGCTCCAAGAAAATGTGGAGTCGGGGAAAAAGTGGAACAAAATAATTTTCAATTACATATATATAAACTATTTTTTAAAACATTGGAAAATTATATTTTAACAGCAAATCTAGACTATATAAAATTCACAGTTGGTATGAGCAAAAAGAGTTAAAGTTAGATGACTTCATATTACCTTCTGAGTGCAGCAATATTATTAGTTGGAATTCTAGAAGAAAAGAGTACTGCTACTTTTTTTCAATCCACTGTGAGTAAGGAAGTCCTCTAGATGACATAAGGAAACTTCTCATTGTTTAGCCTGGGAGTCAGACTGAGAATTCTGTATCCCTAATCCTAATTATTCTGCAGGGGAGTGTTAAGTCTTTGTGAAGGTCTAAAACACAGCCAGAGTTAAAAAAAAAAAAAAATTGCAGGGTGAGACATTTAGACAAGTAGGGGTTATTTAATCATTTTCAAGTAAAATTTAATTTGCATAAGCATAAGGGCAAAGGGTGAAATGAGAAGTATTGATGAGGAGACAGCTGGTGATTTCTTTAATAAATTATTCAAGACATTTAAGGAAAAGGATATGATGCTAGTAAGAAGAAAAATTAGTGTTGATAAGACAGCAACACTGGGGGGACAAGAAGTTTCTCTTAATGACTTGAAAAATCAATGTCTGCATTTAAAGCTATTAAAGGACAAACTAAGCCTGCTGCTTACATCTAATGCACCCCCGACTTCAACTGAAACCCGTACTGTTCTATCCTTCTAAAAATTCCATGATATTCAAGGACCTTGGCAAAGACACTTAACAACTTGGAAATAGAAGACCAAACCTTGAGTGTTACTTAATGCTGGGAAAAGGCTCTATACAAAGGGTTTTTCTTCTTCTGTAATATGATATTTATTCTTCATACAGTGAGGAAATCCTTGAATGTTTAGAGAAGGAAAGTACGGGATCAAAGCAATCTTATCAAAGCATTCAGTATACCAGTGGTATACAGAATGAATGAAAGAAAAGTGTAGGAAAATTAGAAGATTACAAAGTAGGTAAAATTCAATTATAATAAGTCAGGGCATAAAGATGTGTGGTGGCAGATGAACCAAAGCAAAAAGTAAGGTGTTTGATATGGATACACAGTGAATTTGAAAATCAAGGATGAGGGAGGCACCAGGAAAACTGAGTAGTACTAACAAAAGTCTAATTTGTTGGGAAAATTTGTTTTGGAACAGTGAGGAGGAATAGAAATAGATTCGGGTTGAAGTTTGATTGTAAGAATGCCAAGAAGACATCCAGATGGAAATAGTCACAGATCTTTAGGCTGGGATCCCAGGGATCAACTAGAGATTCTTATTTGGAAGTCATCTGCATCAGTGGTTCTCCATTGGGGTCAGTTTTGTATCCTGGATGGCATTTAACAATATTTGAATACATTTTCAGTTGTCACAACTGGGAGGATGATGGTACTGGCATCTAGTAGGTAGAGGCCAAGGATACTATGAAAACATCCTATAGTGCACAGAACAGCCCTGCAACAAAGAATTTAAAAAATTATCTGTCCCAAAGTTTCAATAGTGCCAAGATTGAGAAACTCTGCTTTACATAAATGTCATAATACATCGGAGATACCTTATCCAATCAGTTCCAGTCAATGAATATACTGTACTGCACATAGTATATTCATGTTTAATTCCTAGGAAATGAAAATAATATCAATGTTTATTCAGTCTTACTGTTTCAAGCACTGTCCTCATATTACAAGGTATATTATTTAACCCTTAAAATCCTATGAGATAGGCATAATTTTTTTATAGATGTTCAGTAGCTCATGTGTCTATTTCTGTATTTTATTATTTTTTTATTTTACTTTAGGTTCCGGTGTACATGTGCAGATCATGCAGAGTTTTTGCATAGGTACCTATATGGCAAGGTGGTTTGCTGCCCCATCCCCCTGTTACCTATATCTGGCTTTTCTCCCCAACCTTCCCACCCTCCACCATCCCTCCCCTATTCCCACCCAACAGATGCCAGTGTGTGATGCACACCCCCCCCCCGTGTCCATGTGTTCTCATTGTTCAACACCACCTATAAGTGAGAACACACAGTGTTTGATTTTCTGTTTTTGTGTCAGTTTGCTGAGAATGATGGTTTCCAGGTTCATCCATGTCCCTACAAAGGACACAAACTCATCATTTTTTATGGCTGCATAGTATTCCATGGTATATATGTGCCACATTTTCCTTGTCCAGTCTATCATTGATGGGCATTTGGGTCATTTCTAGGTCTTTGCTATTGTAAACAGTGCCACAATGAACATATATATGCATGCGTCTTTATAATAGAATGATTTATAATCCTTTGGGTATGTACCCAGTAACAGGATTGTTGGGTCAAATGGAATTTATATTTCCAGATCCTCGAGGAATTGCCACACCGTCTTCCACAATGGCTGAACTAATTTACACTCCCACCAAGAGTGTAAAAGTGTTCCTACTTCTCCACATCCTCTCCAGCATCTGTTGTCTCCAGATTTTTTAATGATCACCATTCTAACTGGTGTGATTATTTTTATCCCCATTTAGCAGATGAGGAAACATCCACTGAAAAGTTAAGATACCGTCTGTATTAGAGTTCACCAGAAAAACAGAACCAATAGTAAGTATAGATATAGATACAGATAGAGGTATAGAAAATAGATATAGATATGGAAATAGTCATAAACATCAATATAGACATAAAGAGATTGAATGCGAGAAATTGCCTTTTGGGGTTATGGAGATGGAGAATTCTCACAATCAGCTGGTTCACAAACTGAAGATCCACAAAAACTGGTGGTATATATTCAGGCAAAGTCTGAAGGCCTAAGAACCAGGAGTACAAATGGTATGAGTCCCAGTCCAAGGACCAGAAAAGACATGTCCCAGCTGAAACAGGAAGAGAGAACAAATTATCTTTTTCTCACTTTTTTATTCTATTCAGGCTTTGATGCATTAGGTAATGCCCACCCACCCTGGGAATGGCAATCTACTTTACTGAGTCTCTGGATTCAAATGCTGATCTCTTTTGGAAACCCCCTCACAGACACACACTGTGTTTAACCTGATATTTGAAATAATATTTAACCTGATATCTGGGCATCCTGTGAATGAGTCAAGTTGACACATTAAATTAACCATCACAAGTTCACTCCTTGTCAACTTGGCACTCATATATATCTTTTTAATAGTATTTACTCTCCAAATAAAGACAATAATGTCATAATTCTGCCAAACATGGTACAACTCTGCTGCATACAATCAAAAACATACTAACGCCTTCCTCAAAAAAAGAGGTAAAGTCTTCAAGTGATGTTTACTCTTCTGCTTGATATTTCACAGTTTAAATACTATGATGTAAAATTAATGATACTGAAATACTGTGATAATACAAAGCATATTGTAATAACACAAAAATAAAGTAACAGATACATAAACACCTGTTATATGACAAGAGAATAAAAGAGGAAAGAAAACAAAGGTATTTGCTATACATTCATACTAAATGTTTGTTACAAAATAAGGAGGAAATATTCATGAAACTTAAAATATTCATCTCTGTAACTGGTCATGTTGTCATAGTTGGTATTTATAACTACCTACTTCCATCCTTTATTCTATTTGCCTTCAACATATGCCTCTGATATTCATGTTTCTTTACCTGGTGGGGTGACCCAAACCTTCATGATATGTCTAGGCCATTAGTAATCCTGCCTGGAGTGAGTTGTTGTAGTATTCTGTTGACCTTAATTGCAGGGCATAGAAATACTAAGAGTTGTCCTAAGTGACTGCCTGTATTCCAGAAGTACTCTTCCTTAATTCCATTGCGGAGTAGTAGTTCAATTTGCTCTTGTTAGTCAGGATCAATCACCATAGCCGGAACTGTAACTCCCTTTTTGCCTGGTGATTCAGAGGCATGAGGAGCCTAGTGTGGCTGAGTAGAAGTATTAACATCAATTCCATGCAATCATTGTCATGTCTCCTAGTGGAAACATTCTTCTCTGGTTTTATGATTCGGTTTAGAGAAACTAAGACCTCTAGGCCAGTAGAGTATAAGGGTGTAGGAACAGGAAACAAAAAATTGCTTGTAATTCACTGGGCGTAATAGTGTGTGGTGCCATTCCCATTTCCACCCCTTTATTCCTGTACTTGTGAATCTTGGCTATCAGATAAACAGTGCCATATATTGGATGCTGGTTCAGACCATGCATAGCCTTTTGGAGAATACTGCTTCAACCTAGCAAAACATCACCACCTAGCTTGCACTGTAACTAAGTCTTTAAAGCCCATTTCATCATTTTGTAGAGGCCAGATGCTTCAGGAAGGTGGGGAACATAGTAAGACAAGTGAAGTCCATGAACATAGGCCCATTGCCATGCTTTTTTGCTGTGATGTGAGTCCCATAATCATAAGCAATGACCATGTGGAATACTGTGATGGATAAGGCATTCTACAACTCCATGGACAGTAGTTCTGACAAAAGCATTGCACAAGGAAGGCAAATCTGTATTCATAGTATTTATTCCAGGAAGAAAAAAATACCACCTTTTCATGATGGAACCAGTCCAAAGTAATCAACCTGCCATTAGATAGCTTACTGGCATGGGGACAGATGCCATCTCAGTCTCTGCTGTTGACATTTTGGGCACTCAGCAGTGGCTGTAGACAGGTCAATCTTGATGAATAAAAGTCCATGTTGCTGAGCTCAGGCAAAATCTCCATCCCTACCAGCATGACCACTTTGTTCATAAAACCACTGGACAATGACAGGGGTGACTAAGGAAAGAGGCTAATGAAATCCTCTCATGAGGTCATCCTTCATGAGCATTCACATGGGACATGAATATCTTCACATTTTTTGCCCATTTAGAGAGATCTAATCCACATGCTTTCTCCCCAATCTTCTTGTCACCAATTTTCTAATCACATTCTTTCTAAGCCCCTGACCACCCAGCCAAACCATTGGCTGCAACCCATGGATCAGTGTATAATTGCACATCTGGTCATTTCTCCTTCCAAGCAAAGTGAACAAGCAGGTGCACTGCTTGAAATTCTGCCCACTGGGAGGATTATCCTTCACCATTGTCCTTTAGGGATGTCTCAGAAAGGAGCTGTAGTTCTATAGCTGTTCACTTTCAGGTGGTGCCTGCATATCTTGCAGAACTATATGTAAACCAGGCCCTGTTCTTCTTTCTCTTCTTCTGTCAACTGACCACAGGGAACTGTTCATGAGGCCATGGGTGCAGGCTGGAAGAAAGAAGTCAGTGCAGCAGCAATGGAAACCGTGGGCACGTGGGTCACTTCTTCATGTAACTTATTGTGCCATGTCCTCAAGGCCAGTTCAGGCCTGATTATGCATATAACAATTTCATTTGATGATGGAATATTGTGATGCACACCCACCTTCATCGCTTCATGAGTGAGATAACATTCAATTTGTGATGGGCAGCTCAGGGCACATGGCAACATCATGGCCCACAGTTGAGCATTCAGTCACTACTAAGGCCTAGTAGTAGGTCAAGAGCTATTTCTCAAAAGGGGATTCGTTATCTGCATAGGACAGCAGCCCTCTTCTCCAAAATCCTAAGGGCCCATGCTGAAATTCACCATAAGGACTTGCCAAAGGCTTCAAACATCATCTTTTCTGCCACTGACACTTTAAGTACTGTTATATCTACTGGATCGTATAACCCATGTGGCAAAGCAGCTTGCACAGCAGCTTGGACCTGTTGCAGAGCCTTCTCTTGCTCTGAGCCCCACTCAAAACAAGCAGCTTTGCAGGTCACTCAGCAAACAAGCCAGGCTAACACACCCAAATAAGGAATATGTTGCCTCCAAAATCCCATAGGCCCACTAGGCAATGTGCCTCTTTCATGGTTGTAGGAGAAGCCGGCTGCAACAACTTATCCTTTATCTTAGAATGGTTGTATCAACATGCTCCACACCACTGGACCTCTTAAAGTTTCACTGAGATTGAAGGCCTCTGAAGTTTAGTCAGCTTTATTTCCCACCCTCTGATATGCACAAGTCTCACAAATAAGTCTATAGTTAGCATGATATCATCAGTGTAATGAACTGGTGTGTTATCATGTGAATTAAATTATGACATAGAGCTGCAGAGTTGATGTACCCCTGAGGTAGGACAGTGAAGGTGTATTGCTGGTCTTGTCCGCTGAAAGCAAACTGCTTCTGGTGGTCTTTGTTAACAAGTATTGATAAAAATAGCATTTGCCAGATCAATAGCTGCGTACCAGGTATCAGGAGATATGTCAATTTGCTTAAGCAGTGAAAACCACATCTGGTACAGCAATTGGAATTGGAGTTATCACTTGGTTAAGCTGATGATAATACACTCTCATTCTCCAAGATTCATCCATATGGCAAAATAGGCAAATTGAGTGGGGATGTAGTGGGATTCACCCCCAAGCCCTGTGTCTTTCAAGTCCTTGATAGTTGTACTAATCTCTGAAATCTCCCCAGTAATATGACTTTGGTTTATTACTTTCCTAAATAGAGGCAATGCTAGTGGCTCCCACTTCACCGTTTTCACCATAATAGCCCTCACTTCACAGGTCAGAAAACCAATGTGAGGACTCTGCTAGCTGCCAGTCTATTCTAATTATGCCTTCCGGAATTGAACAAGTAACCATAGACTGGGTTTGAGAACCCACTGGGCCCACTGTGTGACAGATATGATCTAAAATTCTATTGATCACCCAACCTCTATAAGCCCCCTGTTCCGATTGGTGGTCCACAGTGACATTTTGAGTCTCTTGAATTCAGTGTCAGTTCAGAACCAGTGTTCAGTAGTTCCCAAAAGATCTGATTATATCCTTTCCCCCAGGGCACAGTTACCCTGGTAAAAACCCATAGGTCCCTTTAGAGAAATATTAACAATATAAATTTTGGGTAGTGTCTAAGAGTCCTTCCTCAAGGGAACCCAGTCTCTCCTTCATTCAAGGGGTTCTGGATCTGTAAGCTGACTTCAGTTTAGGAATTAATTGAGAGGCTGTGACTCTTGTTTTTATGATTTAGTTTAGATTTTGTTCACTTGACCTAGATTTTTTTTCTTTTTTTTCTTACAAAAAACTCAAGTAAGAATTTAGTAGTCTTCCTATTGATTTGACTTCAAGGAACACATAAAAGCTAGCCCATGTCACGGATCTGCAGGAATCAGACCATTCTGATAGCTGCTTCGGCCCTGCTGTCCGCTATGGTAACCACACCCACCCTGACCTTGGCAGTTTAGCAAGGCAACTCGGCCTCTGCCAAACTGGAGTCTAATTACCTCCATTAAATTTAGGTTTCCCAGTGCAGTGACTGCAGTTCCTACTGTGAGGCTTGGTCCACAGAGGAGAGTGATCACAGAGCTCTTCAAGGATGCTGGGCCTCCCCTCTCAAATTTACTTCTCACAGTGTTGAAAATTGTGTCTTCTGATTACTGTCAGTGTGGGTGAGGAGGTCTTACATGACGAAGCCACGCTAACATTCCACTCTCCCTATGCTTTTAATCCCTTCCTCGACATTAAATCAAGGCAGGTCCAGCCTGTCCACCTTTTGGTCCATGTGTCAGCCAACCCAACAAACTGTTAGAACCCCTTCTGATTCCCCAAGCTTCAACATTAAATGAAGAATCTCTGCTTAGTGAGCCAGAACAACAAAAAAAATTAACTTAATACAACTTTATGTTCTTTTTACCATAATTTCACACCCTTATTATCCATTCTTACACCTGTTACCCAAGTTTCTGTCTGCATGAATTAGAAAACTCAAGTAATTATTTTGGAGTGTAGCACACATCTTTATGGATCCCACTTTGAACCTCAACTTTAGGGGTCATCTGGGACTTGAGTTTGGTTATAGGGCTAGAAGCAGAGAGAGATGAGACATGGGGTAGAGGTAGGGAGTTCTCAGGAGAATTAAAATTGTCTTGCATAGCAGCTTCCTCAGAGGAGGCCATCACTGTCTGCTCAGACAGTGCAGAGCTGATTCTCTCAGAGGGTGACAGTGAAATGGAGAAGCAGATACCACTGGGGACAAGGAGGCCACTTCCACTAGAAAAGAATATCATCAGAATTTAGGAGCTCCAGGTCCAAAACTTGATCAAGGACTTTCTGTACAACCTATCTCAACTTACAGAATCTGTTCAATGCTTCACTTTAACAGTAGACACTTTGTGAAACTTGGAGTTCAACTTGCATTGTAATCCAACCAGCGTCAAGATGAGATTCTGGTTTGTTGTTAAGCAGTCTCACCCCTGCAGTACAGGAGATAAGGGTCTCCTTCAGTGCACACATAGAAGCTTTAGGTCATTCATGCAGTGCTTGTGCCACGTAATACCCTTACAGACACACCTAGAAATAATGTTTAACCAGATATCTGGAATCCCATGACCCAACCATATTGACATACAAAACTAACCATCATATCTGCCTAAGGCCACATAGCTGGCAAATTTGGGGCCCATATTTGCAATCAGAAAATCCATTTCCAGAGACATGTTTTACCTACTAAGTTGCAGTATACAGGGATTATAAGCAGGATATCCTCAAGTTCAAGTTCCAAGGCAGGTAAGACAGAGAGTTACACAGAGCAGAAACACTTTTACCACTTCATTCTTCTCACCAAAAAAAAAAGAAAAATCTGCTCCCAAATATTAATAGCAACTTCTTTCTGTGTCACTGAATATTTCATTATACCATTGATAGATTTCAGTGCTCCCCCTCCTGGGGAAGGATATCAAATTGCAGAGGTATACCTTGCACTCCACTAAAGCACAGGTCCTCATTCTTAACATATTGACAAATGGGTGTGTCCAGATATATTTTATCTTATTTGTTAATAATTATAATAAAAACCCATGTTCCCTAATGATATAATTTTTAATATGTAATTTAGGACTGAATAAAAGTTAGTCCTATAATAATATATATCATATTTTCTGGCTTTCCAGCATGCTTTTTTGAGTTCTGAAGAAAGATGTAAAATTAAAGCTAATGGAGCTACGTGGTAGGGGCACACTGCCTTTTCATATGTGAATATCACTGTGTTTCAGAGCATTAAAATGTATTTCTTGAAAATTACTGATTTAATAGAATTAGTAAACAAAACAAGCACTTAGTTCCTCAAGTTTTACATTTAAATCATCTGCTTTAAATATAAATTATACAAATTATTCTCATTTTATCAAACTAGACATTCAGAGTTTTAGTACCATTTACTCTACAGTTGGTCAAGATCACGAAGATAAAATCCATTTCTTTCAAGTATGATGGTTTCCAAATTTTTGAAACAGTGGAGTCATTCTTCACATGATTGATTTAGAAAATAACATATCCATAACAGATATGAAGGCAAGATAGAAAAGAAGGAAACAAATTCTGAAGTCAGGATTGGGCAGCCGAGGAGGGGAGAGGTGAAGGAAGAATTGGGGAGTGGAGGTCCAGAGATCTACTCATTTGCCCTTACTATTCAGGCAACTCCTTAGGTACCTTTTGGAGCCCCATAAAACACAACTTAAAAGGGATTATCCAATATAATTTAGAATAATTTAGATGATAAAATTATTATAATCATTTAAAAATCTTGTAAGTATATTAAAGTAATAGCTCTAATTAATATTTTAATTATATTTTGTTTTAAAATGTAATACTGTATAATGTACATATACCTATTATTAAATGCTGCCTCTCATTTTATATGTTGAACTTGAATTGTTTAATTTTCAAAAGTGGCATACAGCATCTTGAGGCACTTAGTTTTTGTCTCTGCCTGTGGCTAATATTTATCTCTTGACCATATCTGTCAAAATGCAAATTTAAGTTTTACAGTAAAAAATTAATGTAATTATGTGTAATGGACTTTAAATATAGTTCTCTGACACAACACTTAATTTAAGATGGCTGGTTTTACTCTTTTAAACTGTAGTTTGGAATTATCTTTGAGCATTAATGAATTTCTTTTGATTTTCTTTTATTTTCTGATCAACAAAGTGACTGTAATAAATCCTGATGCTGCCTTTGTTCTGGATGTTTAGTAGCTCTGTATTTGTTTTCTTTGATAGCAACATGCATTAATATTTATAACCATTTTCCTTTGCAGCATCTCCCAGATGGCTCTGCGCCCAGTGCACATGTTGAATTTTATCTTTTACCATATCCCAGTGAAGTTCGTAGGAGGAAAACAAAATCTGTTCCAAAATGTACAGACCCCACTTACAATGAAATTGTAAGTATGAGTCATCTTTTGTCCAGTCATTTTGTATTTTTCTTACCATTTTTCAGCTTAACAACCAAATATGGAAAATTTGCAGTAATTGGCAGCATTATTTCATAAAGGAAATATATTTTCCAAAATAGTCGCAGTATGCTGATCACTCTTCTAGATGCTTTGGGCACTGGAAAATACAGATACTGCTTTCAAAGCTCTTATAAACCAATTTGCAAATTGTGGCTAACCTCCAGCAAGAGCCGAAGACTTGTTTTGCATACTAACATTATTCCTGACTTCATCTTATTTTCTCTAACCTTATTCTCCTTTACCTGATTTTCCTCACCTAACAATTTTAGCATATACTACCTTGGGTATAAAAGTAAATCTCATAAAATCCCTTTTGAAAAACTAAAACAACAAAAAATACAGAATACAAATGGAAGTTAATGTGTATTATAAATAGCTCTCTAATTTATTTGTAATGTGCAATTTGAACATTCAATTCCCTAACTTCTAAGGCAAGCCCGTACATTTATTCTCTTGATTCCGTCCTTTCCCATCTCCTCTGCACCTTGCTCAGCTGCTTATTTGTGTTCCTTTTCTTATGGCTGTCTCATCCAACGGGATCCTTCATTCAGAAATATTCAAAAATAAAACCCAAAAACTACCCAACCCAACCTCACTAAGCAATTTTCTTTCCCTCCCTATCACCTCCAAACTTTACAAAATTGACCAACATGACCTGCTCTTCCTTCATCTCTCCCTTTCACCCTTGAATGCTTTGCAGTGTGGATGCTGACCTTTATTGATAGTACTTTATTCAAGGGGCATCAGTACACTCTTAACTGCAAAATCCAAAGTGCCCTCAGGTTCTCTTGCCTGGATCAGTTACAGCAGCACTACTGACCACACCCTCTTTCCTGAAACCTCCCTTTTGCTTTTTGAGTTGCACCTTTTCTTACTTCTCTTCCATTTTCTCTGCCTACTCTCTCATTTTCCTTCATTGTTATTCTGTCTCTTAAAATATTATCGTTCATTGAAGTCGCATGATCCACCCTCATCTCCTCTTTCTATACATGCTCTCAAAATTATCTTATGGATCCATGAAATTTTATTTATCACCTGTAGGTAGGTTGCATCTGAATTTACTCCTAAAGCCCTGACATCTCTCTCAAGCTCTTCTTTTTTCTTCTTTTTTCTTTTTTTTTTTTTTTTTTTTGAGATGGAGCCCCTCACTCTGTGTCAAGTAGGCTGGAGTACAGTGGCACAATCTCACCTCACCACAACCTCCTGAGTTCAAGTGATTCTCCTGCTTCAGCCACTCAGAGTAGCTGGGATTACAAGCACCCACCACCACACCTGGCTAATTTTTGTGTTTTTAGTAGAGACGGGGTTTTGCCATATTGGTCAGGCAGGTCTAGAACTCTTGACCGCAGGTGATCCGCCTACCTCAGCCTCCCAAAATGCTGGGATTATAGGTGTAAGCCACTGCACCCGACCTCTCTCAAGCTTTTGATCTGTACTTCTACCTGATTACTGGAGAGCTCCATCTGAATGTCACATAGGCACTTTTAGACCAGGCTTTCCTCTATTCATTTTTCTTTTATAGATGGTACCTTTGGTGTCAATACTAAGAAACTCTTTACCTAGCACTGAGTCTCAAAGATTTTCTCTTGTATTTTTTTCTAAAAGTTATATAGCTTTACATTTTACATTTAAGTACATTATTCATTTTGAGTTAAATTTTTTAATAAAATGTGATGTTTAAGTCAAGATTCTTTATTTCCCCATTATGGATACCAATTACTCCAGCAGTATTTGTTGAAAAGTCAATTGTTCCTCCACCAAATTTCTTTTGCACCTTTGTCAAAAATCATTTGGGAATATTTGTGTGCTTATACACTTTTTGTTGCCCCATACTTAGCCATATTTTCAGATCGCATCAGACACCTTATCATTCCCTGAATGTACTTTAGGGTTTTGTGATAGCACTCATGCCACCACTCACCTCTCTCTGCTCTTCTCTGCCTGCTTTGAGACTGACCTCAGATATGGACTCTGTGAGCACTCTCATCTCATGGACTGTCACACCACACTTACCATCTTTTATTTAGTCCTCACATTTTTTTCTTCTAGTATATCACAAACTTCTTCAAGCTGGGATAAATGTCTTATCCTTTTTAATACTTTTAACACTTAGTTACCTCTAAAAAGATGTGTAATAAATATATAAATATTTGGAGTAGTTTTATAAGTGACACTGTGTGTGTGCACGTGTGTGTGTGTGGTGTGTGTGTATAAAATGTAAATACATGTATATACTGCATATATAGCAAGAAAAAGATTCTCTAAATTAGTAAGGAAAGATATTTTGACACTTTATTATTTGTCATGATGTCAACAGTGAGAAGAGTACACCTCCCCAAAACATATCACTGTTTCTTTTCATACTCTTTGAATACAATACTTGAATACAAGTATCCATACCTCACTATCAAGAAACTTCTCAGACCCTGTGCTAGACGTGAGCAGTTTTAATATAAGGAAACATATAATAACAAGAAACCACTAACAATTCAGAATAATTTAAATAAACTCGTGTTTTATTTATTTCAAGCCTTATGTATGATAAGAAAACAGTAGTAAATAGATATTCATGGAAGATTATTTTATAATTCTTGGTGTGCACATAACTTTTCTGACAGCTTGCAATAATCTAGGTCCTCAAACATCCATAGCCCACTGATTAAAAATCACTACAAATCTTTTTCAATTGATCTATACTTGTCGCATGAATAGACACTTTATACTTTGGACACATTTTAAATTGCTTCAAAAACCACAGTCCATGCATAGCCAATTCCAATCAGAACGTAGTCCAATCAAGCAGAAATCTGAAGTAGTGTGTGTAAGTGATAATTCTAGTAGTAGTCATTAGAACAGTAAGAGGTTTCTACATCATATAAACAATTCTGGCAAAGAAGCTGGCTGAATTCAGAGAGCCAAAAGGAAAAAAAGGCCACAATGTTTAATTTTTTTTCACTCTGTGTCTGTATCAACACAAGAGTATTTATAATAAATGCAAAGAAGCACACTAGATTTTAACTCTGATTTTACTTTCACTTGCCCTCAGTTGTGATGTAGGACCACATCTTCGTGCCAAACTTCTCAATCACTTGTGGGCAACCTCAGGAACACCTTACTAGATGTCTTTACTAGTAAGCCCAGTGTTTACTAGAGAGCCCAGTGAGTTATCACATGGCATCTACCTCGTTTTAAACTTCTCCTCCACTTCCACCACCTCATTGAGTACTGCTGCATTGAGCACTCACCACAGCTGGTATTTTTCAAATTGTAAAAGCCATGCACCGTTCTGTGAAGTGGGAGAGGATAACCTCTCTCCTCTTTATACAAATCTCTTAGAGGAGTACAAAGAAGATATTATGTTGCATACCCATGACTTACAAAGCCTTTTGTGAAAACAGTTCTTTTTATTTTTATTTCTACCCTCCTTTCTTCTTAATATCCAGAGATGAGAGAGGTTGGGTCAGGGACACAGCCAAGTGACAGAGTCTCCGCCCTTCACATACTAAGGCTTTGATGCAGGGCCAAGCTTGTCTATTTGACACTTCGCAGATTGAGCCCCAATAGGCTTCGTCAGCAGTCTCCCTGAAAACGCCTGTCATGTACAAACCCCAGTGATAGGCATGGCTGGGCTCAAGGTGGTGCTAGGGCTGGGGGTGTGAATTTAGGGAACTGCTATGTAGCTTGAAGAAGCAGAGCTGGGATTCTGGGCTCCAAAGCCTCTTTCCATGCTACTTCTTGTTAAAAACCATCATTTTTCACATGATTCTTTAGAAATATAGAATTTCTATATTATGAGGGAATTACATGCTTATAATCAATGTATTTTTTATATTGTAACCTTTTCTTATATATTATACTATTGTAAGGTATAAAGGGAAAATATTAAGGACAGAGCAGGAACATTCTATGCATTTCGCAGGCCTTAAAATCTCCTGCAGAATATACAGTGATTACTTAGCACAATGCCAAGTATATGGCACACTCAGCGAGCAATAGTTATTGTTATCTGTATCATAATCTTATTGCTATTTCATCATGATGAAAATTGTATTTGTAAGTGAAGACATTGAGGCCCAGAGGTCACACAACTAGATGTCAAGCCCAGAACTGTCTGATTCCAAAGCTCATGTTTACCACACTACACTATGCTGTGTTAGTCCTACCTGTCTCCACCCACAGAGTATTCCTGTTCTCACTTATGAACTATTTCTTGCATCATCCTTCCTCCTCTACCACTTCCCACAAGCACGAGAGACACCAGTTTCTGTTACTGTTCTCTCATTTCAATCATGAAAATACACTTTAGAATTATTTACTATGTTATTCCTATCCTCCTTTCTCCTTAATATCCAGTTGACCCTTGTGTCAACTAATGTTCAGTGAATGCTTGGAATGTTAAGTATATGTTAATAGATATTAATTACCTTAAGTGTTTTCTATTAAATGTAGTAATTCCAAAACCACAAATTCAGTATTTGTCAGAGGGTAGTAAAGACTCAGCTCGGGCCCATAGGTAAAGTTTTTATAAAGAGAAATTAAAAGAGCTATTCATTTTTGTTTCTGAGTATGTACCAGAACCATTTTCTTGGTTCTGAGTATGCAGAGTATATATTAAATCATTTAATGAAAAAGTCTCAAGAATATAATCATCTCTGTACTTTGCTGACATTGGCTGCTAATTATTCATTGCTCAGTTAAAAAGAGTGCTTACTTTTTAACAACATTATGGATGCCCCAAAGCAATTAAAATAGTTATTTGTCATCTATAATGTACAATGATTACAGGTTTATAAAACTTCAGTCAGTTTTAAGAAAATAACTTTTCTTAATGAAGCAGAGGGAAAAAGAATCTATTAAGTAATAAAAAACTTGGGAAGTTCAAATGTTAGTATTTTAACCAGGAAAGCAATTAATTCCTAAAGTCATTTCTTGATGCTTTCAGCTTGCTAAATACCTGGGAGACTGAATTCTGTTTGGAAGGGTTTTCTCTAGTCAACTGAAGCAAAATACTAAGAAACAACTGTTCCTTTTTGTGTATTTGATGGATCTTTTACAGCTATAATTTACTGGTGTCTAATATGTTCCAGGCTTTGTAGTAAGGCTTATATTCATTATCTCATTTCTTCCTCCCTACAATGCTAAAAGGTAAGAATATTATCATCATTATGCAAATGAGAAAACACAGAGTTGACAACAGATTCATGAAAATATAAATTATTGATATGTTTTTTAAAAATTTACAATTTAGGCCTTATTCATACAATTCCGAGTCCTTAGCCAGACTTCCCATTTGTCTACATTATATACAGTCACACTTTGAGGGTTCCTTTATCTGTTTCATCTTTAAAATAAGAGAGGAGTTCATCAGCTGAACATGATGTAGGAAGAAAAATGGAGAATAGTTCAGACAGTTCAAAATAGTCACTTAGAGAAAAGGAAAAGGGGTTCACTCTGAAGTCCTGGAACCATGTACAGGCAGCACTGGATGCCCAGTTGTTAAAAAACATGGATTACAGTGGTAGGGCTCTGAGATTATTTTTAAAGCAACTCTTAAAATCATTTATTGTCCCAGGAGAACTCAATAGATGAAATGAAATAATGGAGTGAGCAATACTAGAAAACTAAAACTGAATCTCCTGTATGGAATGAGAGTAAAATTCTGGAAGAAGAGGTAGCCAAGAGCACTCACATGGATAAGGTAGACCGCATTCACATATTATATTGCGTTTCAAGCCCCTTGATTGAGGTATTATTTACTTGGTAAGTGAATCATTGTTTGGAACAGCTAGCAGATTGATCTGGAACTGAATTTCATTGATAACATAATAAAAGGTAGGCCTATGCTGTGCAAAGCACTGGAAACTATATCCATGCACACGGGGGGCTGCCCTCTCAACTTGTCTCCTCTGCTTCTTTTTGGCATATATTGAGAAAGTTTCTATCTTGTGACTTGGCTGTAAAAAGCAAGCAAGATCGTAGCAGCATATGAAATTCCTTTTCTAAATGTGTTCTAAGACATTTCCCTGGTAACCATGCCAGATTTCCACTCAGCAATCTCCTCCTTTCATGATAAATAACTAATTTCTTTGCAGTACTATGCCCGTACATCACTTTATCACTGCAGGTTGGACCTGTAACTTACTTCCTGGACTTTATAAAAGGGCAGCGGAACTGATCCCTCTTGAAAAAAAAAGTCACAAAAAAAGAACAAGACATGAAACTGTATATACAGCATAATTACAAGTCAGATTCTGAATAAGTGATTATATATAGAAAACAAAAAGAACATAAAAATGTTAACTGTAGTTATCTCCCAATGGTGAAAATTCCAATTATTTTCTTCCTTTCTGGCATATTTTTAGTTTCATTCAGATTTTTTTAATGAACATGTATTTCCACAATTAAAAAATAAGTAATTTTAAATAAATAAGAGTAACCATAGAATTATTTCTGCACATGTACAAGAAAATACAATTGTGCTGCATTTAAGTAGCACAGGGAAATCATGGAAATTGGTCTGTCTCATGGTCACAAAGATGAGAACCATAAACACTGGGGATTCCAAAAGAGGGAAAAGGGAAGAAGGAGACCAAGGGTGGAAAAACTACCTGTTGGGTGCTATGTTCACTACTTGGGCAACATGATCATTAGAAGCCCAAACTGCAGCAATACGCAACATGCCCATGGAACGTATGGGCATCTATTCCTCTGAATCTAAAATTGAAAAAAAAAGAAATTGGTCTGCTTTTCCTTATTAACCTTCAACACTGAAAAATGATGTTCTCATTTTATTTTTATGAATACATAATAGTTGTACATATTTACGGAGTATAAAAGGTGAAAAATATTTAAATTTCTTTCTAGAGAGTAATTTACCATCTTTCTAAATATAGAATGGGCAATTCTTAGTGGAATCAGTAAATTCTAGGATTCTTACAGAAATAGTCTGTCATTAAGCTCTATTATGTTAGTAGAACCTTTAGCTTTTCACAATAAAAGTTAGCAATAAAACAATCTAACATTGACCTAAGGGCACAAGGTATTAGCAGCCAAATTTTTTTGTACTAGAGAGGCTGAGGCAGGAGAATCACTTGAACCCGGGAAGTGGAGGTTGTGGTTAGCCGAGATTGCACCATTGCACTCCAGCCTGGGCAACAAGAGCAAAACTCTGTCTCAAATAGAAAAAAAGCAATAATCAAAACATGAATTTAAGCATTTCTGATTTATATTTTCATTATTTTCTCCCTTTTTAGGTAGTATACGATGAAGTCACAGAGCTCCAAGGACATGTCTTAATGCTTATTGTGAAGAGCAAAACTGTATTTGTGGGAGCAATTAACATCCAACTCTGTAGTGTCCCACTCAATGAAGAAAAATGGTATCCATTAGGAAACAGTATAATTTGACCATTGCTATGAACATATGCATTATTCATTAACTACTTGTATTTTTTTCACTTCTGGGCCTCTGAATTGTAAAAGCAAGGCATCTTTGTTGTCAAAAATAGCACAGGGTATTAGGGACACAGAAAAAGAAATAAGAATTAGTCTTTTGTGTTGTTTATTTTCTACCTTTGATTTCATTGTTTTCCATAATCTTTGTCATTCAAAGGAGTGCTGATGGCATGAAATTTGATGTGCAAAATAATAAAAGACATTTATTAAATAATTTTAATATGTTTAAAATTAAACATGTTTACATTTGTTTTAATTGTGTGCCTACAGTGAAAAGCAATATTTTAATGTATTTTATAAGAACAATAATCAAATAAATCAACCTCATCAATTAATGTGAGATTTAGGTATATCTGTAATAGGCTTTTTAAATTTAAATTATATATAGCTATATGCCTACTCATAATCTTACTTATTGAGGGAATTGGTATATTTCAGCAGAATGCTATGTTATCTTCTATCAGAAAACCAAAACATAAATTTCTGAAATTGTTAAATTCAATTGTTGGAAGAAACTCTATAGTTTTTCACCCTATTCACCACCAATCAATTTACTGTCACTGGATTTCTTCCACCCAGAGGCATGACTTAAACTTTATTCATGTGGAGAAGGGCACGTCATTGGTTGTGGCATCCATCTTGGCTATGACAATATTTGGGTCTTTGCTGAGCATCTCTCCAAGTTCTTTATACTTGGGCTCCAGAATTTACAGTGACCACACCAAGGGGCATAAAATTCAATCAGCACATCTTTATCTTCATTATTCACTATTTTATCAAAATTCTCTGCTACCACTACCTTTACAGGACCATCATTGCTCTCTGGGATCAGTTCAGACTTCAGGTGTCTCTTCAGATTGCCATCAAATTAATCCTGCAGGAACCTCTCCAGAGCCCTGCCAAAACGCGAGAACTCTCCCTGCATGACAAACTTCTCTCTTTTAGCAGTTCTGATGGCAACAACAGGAATCTCTCCAGCAGCGCTTTCCAAGCCAAAATCAGAAAGTTCATGGCTAAAGGTTTTGCAGCTAGCTACAGCAAACTTGAATTTGTGCCCAGCATCCGGGAATTTCTTTGCCACCATCATTACCCTGTTTCTCCAGCAGTCGGAACCTTTCGCATTCTTTTCACAGTCCACATCATAGTAAGCAGTAAGTCCTTGCCCAGAATCAAATCTTTATTGTCTTCTGTCATGTAAGGGCAAATACCAAAAATGTTTTCCTGGGTAAACTTTTTAATTTTGCCACTGGTCATTTTCTGCTCTGTATAAGCCGCAGTCTTGTCCTCAAACTTGTTAGTCAGATGTCAAGGACGAAGTAAGGAGATGCCCTCTCCGTTATCATCATACTCATTCACCAGAGACCCAACATTCCTTTGTGCAAATTGATAGTTATCCCTCCAGTTGCTGGCTGCTTTTGGGAACTCGAGTGAGCTTCACTGAATGAAATCTTGAAAAAACCTACAACGGAGACATCTTTATCACTAACGAATTTCTTAAATTCTTCCTCAGTCTTGAGAGGCACTGAAGCTGGGCCTGCCTGCTTCTTCAGGTGGCTGCCAACTCCATCAGCAGTCCTAGGTCCATCATAAGCACCTGCTTCTTCACCATCTCTGTCTTCAGGGTTGGAGAGCCACTGACTCCATATTTACTACAGGTGTTAGTGTTTGCAGTGCAATCAACCTTTGCGAATGGGACTATTCCTTTTAATCAGGTAGCTGCAGCTTCATGCTCAGGGCAAGTCTCTAGCAGCGTCCACAGCAGCGGGCGAAGAACTCCACAAGCATGAGGCCCACAGAGCCCGGGTCGGAGACGCGACTCTCAAAAGTTACCGTCCGGGAGTTCCGGCTCGGCGGAGGCCGCGGCTCGGCGGGAACAGCGCTAGGCGGCGGAGGCCACGGCGGCGCGTGAGGTGAGGGCGGCGGGGGCCACGGCGGCGCGTGAGGTGAGGGCGGCGGGGGCCACGGCGGCGCGTGAGGTGAGGGCGGCGGGGGCCACTGCGGCGCGTGAGGGGAGGGCGGCCGGAAGGGTCGGGGCTCGGCTGGGGCTGCGGAGGTCGGGCCCGCGTCCACACCGCTGCTGCCTGCGCTCGCGCGTGTCTTTTTTTTTTCACTCGTTAACAAACATTTGAGGTTATATGTGTGTATATATATATACGTATATATATATGTGTGTATATATATGTGTACATATATATACGTGTATATATATATGTGTACATATATATACGTGTATATATATATGTGTATATATATACACGTATATATATGTGTGTATATATATATGTGTATATATATACACATATATATACGTGTATATATATATACATATATACGTGTATATATATATGTGTGTATATATATATACATATATACGTGTATATATGTGTATATATATACACACATATATATACGTGTATATATATGTGTATATATATACACATATATATACGTGTATATATATGTGTGTATATATATATACACGTATATATACATATATATATATATTCTAATGCATCAGGAAGACCTGTTGGCTCTACCTTCAGAATATTTCCCAAATCCAGTCACCAACCACTTACCACTCTCCACCTGAAAATACTCTGGTCCAACTTACTGCTCTCAGCCTTGGCCTGTATTACATAATTGCCTTCTAAACAGTCTCCTGCTTTCTATCCTTACTCTGCAGTCTGTTCGCAATACAGCAACGGGAATGGTTATATCATTTTTCTGCTCAAAACTCTGCAGGGGCTTCTAATCTAAAAGCCCAAGTAAAAGCCCAAGCCTTTAAAATAACCTAAAAGGCCCCATGTGGTCTGACCTCCCATCCTCATCTCTGATTTTAACTCGTTATATCCTCGTGTGCCTGTAACATTCAATCAACACAAGCCTCCTTTCTGTCTCCTAAGCGCTCCAGGCAGGCCTCATCCCTGAAATCTTTGATTAGCCAACTCCTTCTTCCCAAAATGTGTCTTTGTGCCCTATTGCCACTTGCCTAGCTCCCTTACCTCTCAAATGCTGCTCAGATGTCTCCATCTCTGGAGACGCCCTGTGTGATATATTGCAAGCTGCCCTGTCCCTGGAAACACACCAGATCTTTCCTACTCTGCACCACTTTTATCTTATGCATTTATCACCTTTGAACATTTTATATAATTTACATATTTATTTTGCTTATTATTTATGCTTTGTCTCCCTTCACTAAGCAATTAGCCATAGACTATCAAGAAGTTTAGTTCACTGACAGTAAAGACTTACATCCAGGCAAGGGAAGTCCTTGCCCTGGTGTCCTGTCCTCAAAACTGATATGTTGAAGTCCCAGTACCTCAGAATGTGTACTTATTTGGGTAAAAAAAGAACTTGAGTAGCTTGAAAAAGAGCCTCATTTTCTGATAGTTTCTTACTATCAGAGCAATGGGGGTGGAAGAAATAAAATAGAAAGTGTCAAACTGAGTAGTAAAGAGAAAGATACTGCCTCAAAAGAAATATTGGGATTTGAAAACACAGACTGGGGAGATATGGAGGGGAAATAAGATGCTAAGAGCCAAGAGAGAGAACTATAAAGTTAAAAAGGCAATACACTGAAGTCCAACTCCTCTTGGAGAAGGTAATAGAAAAGAGCAATACATTTTAGTTGTTGCCATTTCCCAAAGAAAGACTGGTACCTAAGAAATTCTATCAGATATAAAAAGGAAAAGCCTTGGAGAGCAGATGTAATGATGTCCTGGAAAGACTCTGAGTCACACTTGCTTTTTAAAATCCCTCTTAAAGTATCAGGATTTATGTAAGAACAATCAAATCACCTTTTCTTCAAAACTGGGATAGATCTTCCAAGGGGTTAAGAAAATTTGTTCACATTTCATACCAAAATCCCAGGAAGATCAGTATAAAGGATGAAAAGACATCCATGTCAACTGCAAAGGAACAAAATTATTGCCATGGGGATTCCCTGAGGAAAAATATTTGGAAAATTTTTGGAACTGGTATTCTAGGTAAAAACAAAGCAAGGAGAGGACTCGTTGAAGGGAAATCAGACAAGATGATTACAGGTGAGTACTTGGTCTGTATCAGCTCTTGGTCTGATAAGAATATTATCTTTTACATGGGACTTTCCTACTCATAGGGATCAAGAAAATCAAGACTTGTTTGAGCAAGGTGACAAACATTGAACTCACTGACTTCATCTCTCTTAATGTGGGACATAAGATAAAATTTTCAGAGTAGAAAGCTGGAAAAGCAAATTTTTTGGTCAGAGAGTAAAGGAAAAGGAAAAAGAAAAAGACACTTAGGTCCAGGAAACAACATTATTCCTATGTGAAATAAAGAAGTAAACAGACCCATATAAGAAGCTGAATGAAAAGTTATAAACCTAGAAGAAACAGTCTGAAAACCATATGGAAACAATAAAAGAAAAAAAATACCACAGGATTTTGGCATTTCTTGTTGAGAAAAAGGCCATAACAGGAAAATACTGTTAAAGACTTGTGAAACTTAAAAGTTAAGAAAGGAAAGTGTTTTGGAGATCATAGGGTAAAAATATTAATCATCACTAGACTTATATATCAGAAATATCAACTGCAGCTTCAGGTAAAGAATCTGCTTCTAATGGTCCTCCAGCTGAAGGAAAAAATATTCCCAAAGACACAGGAGCCAATTGAAAGAGTTCCCAATGGCCAAAGCTGGGACGAGTTGGGTAGGTAACATTAGATTATAGCCTAAAGTATAACATAGTTATCCATGAATCCATACTACTATAAATGAATAAATAAGTAGGAAGAAAGAAACAAAATCCATGCAGAATTTCAAGTTATTTATGGAAATGTTGTGCCTAATAAAAGGTGGAACATAGCTACCCATTCCTTCCATAAAAGCTACACAGAGTGACTTCATCCTGAAGAATATAGTATGGAAAAGAGGACTGGGGGACTAACTTTATAGTAGAAAAGCCTGACAAATACTACCTGAGGCAGGTAATGAAGGTCAGTATCAACAGTGGAAAGCCATTTTGACAGTATGTACCCTTGACAAGAAGTGATGAAAGTGGCACTTTACCTCTGAGGTTTTCCTCCCCA
Source organism: Sapajus apella (assembly GCF_009761245.1). Classification (NCBI taxonomy): domain Eukaryota; kingdom Metazoa; phylum Chordata; class Mammalia; order Primates; family Cebidae; genus Sapajus; species Sapajus apella. The sequence continues at coordinate 6,828,565 of NW_022437024.1, forward strand.
AAACTCATAGCCCCAGTCTTATCATGAAAAAAAAAAAAAAATCAGAATTGACAAATCCCAATTGACAACATTCTACCAAATACTTGTGCAGTACTTCTTAAAATTGTCAACATCATCAAAAACAAAGAATGCCTGAGAAACTGTCACAGCCAAGAGGAGCTTCTGGACTGTGTGAAGAAGTAAAGGTCCACAGTAAAGGTAAATACATGGACAATTATAAAAATTGGTATTATTGTAACTTTGGTCTGTAGCTACACATTTTGTTTTCTCCATAATTTAAGATATTGATGCATTAAAAGTAATTATTAGTTTATATATTTGGACCCACAATGTGGAAAGATAGAGTTTTGGAACATCAACAACTAAAGAATGAAGTCTGGGCTGTAAAGAAGCAGAATTTTGTATATTGTTGAAGTTAAGCTGTTATAAAATCAAATTGGAGAGTTATAACTTTAGCATGTTAAACATAATCCCCATGGTAACCAAATAGAAAGTGCATAAGAATAAAAACCGAAGGAAATGAGAAAATACTTCAAACATTTAACTACAAAAAATCAACTAAACACAAAAAAAGACAGTAATGCAAAAATAAAAATGGCTATAAAAGCTATAAGGCATGTAGAAAACAAATAGAAAACTGACAGAAGTGCCTCCATATCAGAAATTACTTTTTAAATATAAGTGGATTAACCTCTCTCAGTCAAAAGACATAGAATGAAAACTACTTCAGCATAATAAAAGCCATATGTAAAAAACCCACACTGAATACTATACTCAAAGTGGAAAGACTGAAAACTTTTCTTCTAAGATCAGGAACAAGGCAAGGGTGAACAGGTTCATCACTTCTATTCAACATAGTACTGGATATTCTAGCCAGAGCAGTTAGCCAAGAAAATGTAATAAAACGCATCCAAATTTGAAAAGAGACAAAATTATCTTTGTTCACAGATAATATGATCTTGTTTTTAGAAAACCTTAATGAGTCCAGAAAAACTGTTAGAATTAATTAATTTGGCAATTTTTCCTAAATAATACAGTATAATAAATATTTACATAACATTTACATTGCATCAGTTATATGTAGAGATGTTTTAAACTACATAGGAGGATATGCATAGGTTATATGCAAATACTATGCTATTTTATATTAGAGATTTGAACTTCTGTGTATTTTGATATCCAATATTATAAATGATAATTAAAAGATATTGCCTATAGAAAACAAAGGGAAAATTGGCAAAAGTCATTTTATATCTTTAATTTCATTAAATATAAGTGGATTAAACTCTTCAATTAAAGGGCATATTTGGCAAAATGCATTAAAAAGCACAATCCAATTATATATTGTCCAAAAGACACTCCTTAGTTTTAAAAACACAAATATGTCAAAATGGAAAAATACATTCATGCAAACAGTCTCAAAAAGAGCTGAGGTGGCTATACTAATTTTTAAAACTGACTTTAAGGTGATTGTTATAAGAGACAAAGAAGGACATTACATAATATAAAAGTATCTATTAAGAAGATATAATAATTATAAGTATATAAATGGGAAAACTCCAAAATATGTGAAGCAAAACTGACAGAATTGAGGAAAGACATAGATAGTTCAACAACATTTGAAGATAGTTCAACATTTGGAGATTTTAATACCAACTTCCAATAGCACATAGAGCTAGACAAAAACAAATAGAGTAATAGAATACTTGAACAACACTATAAACCAACTAGACCTACAGACATATATAGAACACACTACTCAACAATAGCAGAATACAAATTCCTCACAAGTAGACATGAAACATTCTCCAGGATAGACCACATATTAGGTCACAGATAATAGTCTAAACTGGTTATGTGGTATATGGAAACTCCATTTATTATTTTTGCAATTTTTCTATAAACCTAAAACTGTTAAGTAAAAGGTTATTTTTAAACAAATTCTGTAGGAGGCAGGTTTCAGGCTCTTAACCACAATTCCTTAGCAAAAAGCAGAGAAAGTAGTAATCATGGCCTAGAACTAAAAATATGTTTTCTCAATAATGATGTAAGTTATGTCACCAGACAGAGTGCATCCTCAGTGCATCACAGTGAGAGGGAGTTGCCAGAAACACTAAGCTCAAGTGGAGAATGAAAATAAAGGCATTTCGATATATTTAAAAAGATCCCAAATAAGGTCTCAGAATGAGGGTTGCCACCATTATAAACTTGTAAGCTTTGAATGAAGGCAGGAATAGTCCAAATACATAAGTGAATGTACTACTTCTTAAACATATGACAGCATATGACTACCACTTAGAGATATGTGTAATAGCTTAATTAAACCCTTGGTGGGAGAAACCTCCTATGAAGAAGTTAACAGTCATCAACTTTTAACTGTTATAAACTGATGGGCACCTGGTGGGGCTAAAATTGAGATTACCTGTATCTATCTGCTCTCACTCAGGTATCCTGAGTCAATATTATAGTCTTTGACAACACTAAGTACTATGTTTTGAGAATATAATTTTAGTAAAATAACTACTCTATAAGCTAGCATTTGGCTTGTTTTTAAAACATATTTAAGACTTTTTTCTTCTGCTTTTACTTGACTTCCTTTCTTTGTGATTCTTCTTGTCACCAATTCCTGTAGTAGGAAAGGGGAAAAAATTAGCATTTATTGAAGACCTGATGTGTATAAGGCACTGTACTAGTGCTTTACCCATGGCATTTGATTTAATTATCACAGAAGTCTGTGAAATAAGCAATAGTATTTCTATTTTAAAAGAAGATGAAACTCTAAAAAGTTAAGAAATGTCATTGAGTCCAGTGGTCAAACCCAGCTCTGGCTTGACTTCAAACTCAATGCAATTTCCACCATATTGCTCTGCCTTCTTAAGAGGGGAGATTCTGCCCGTGGTTCTAGCAGCTTCTCTTCTCAGTGAATTGAATAAGATGGAGAGTGAGATGGGGAGCAGGAGAAAACTTTAAATCCTGAGGAGGAACAACAACAACCAAAAAGCAGCAAAAGATTTTTACCCAAGGTCTACCTTTAGGGCACTACGTTATACAATCAGATTTCTGATATACTCTACTTAGTATAATTATGCTAAAAGAGTTTGTCTCTTTCTCAGCCCCATCTTGTATTATCTTAACCTCTCTGTCTCATAAGGACTAGCAGGTAGTGAAGTTTAAAAAGGAAAAAAGTCCAGTCATACTTTCAATAACATCCTCTACGGAATATTACAGTAAGCCCATTATTTAAGAAGAAACACACATCAAATTTTCATTAAATATTTATGTAAAACTTCCCTACTGATACTAATTACTTGGAAAGTTGAAAAATCTAAGAACATATCTTTGCGGCTTTACCAGCTTACCAATTCCCTTTTGAGGTGATTAACATTTGCAAAAGGAAAACCTTGCTCATCCATCAAAGACCAAATGGAACCCAACCTACACACACACACAGCACCAAGGCGAGAAAAGGACGGAGGGCATCACTAACCTGCCTGCCATCTACTACAACTGAAGCACCAGGACTGCAACCCTAGTGCCTTTTGCCTTCTTACAGAAATCGTGCCTTCAGAACCATCATCTTCTGTCACACTGAAGATAGGACCTACATCCTGGGGAAGCCCACAGATCATAGCACAACTCATCTCCCGTCAGCAAAGTGCTGTTCACCTCAGGCCAACTCACCTCCAGCCCATAAAGGAAAAGACCATTTATCACACACTGCATAGAAGTGCTCACACCCCAAACTTACATTTATTGCTGGGGAATGCTACCTGCTGACACTCACCTCAGGCCTGCCCAGCTCTGATACATATCTGCTCATTCATCAGAATACACAAGTGCAGAAGGAGCTCACACCAGCCAAAAATTCTGATTGATCTTTCTAGACTTTCAATTGTAAATGTCAACAGGGATGAAATAAATTAGTTGATGTGTAAGAAAAAGTAGTGAACAAGAAATTAAGAGAGAAGCTCCAGATGTGTAATCAATTTCTCATGTTAAGCAAAAGCTAATGCGGAAAATAGTAATAATAATAACAATAGCTAATACTTATGTGACACTCTTTTCTCTGTTTCATATTTTCCTGGTACTGTTCCAAATTCTTCATAAACAACAGTTAATTTAATCCTTGTAACAATGATTCTTGTCTTGATTCCTCTGATGGGAAACTCAAGCACACACACACACACAAAAGTTGAGTAATTTTTTTCCAAGGTTCCACAGCTAGTAGGTAGCAAAGAACATGAAGTCAGACAATCAAGTGTCAGAATCCATCCTCTTAACCACTGCTATGTTCTCTTTCCATTATATGTGTGGTCACTTGCATTCTTACTATGTGGCAGACACTGCAGTAAACATTATTTAACCTTTATAATAAATTGGTGTGTGGTAAGGATAATTATCCTCGCTTTAAAAAATGTAATTCATATTATCAGTGAGAATCTAAAAGATACTGTCTTAACGTGAACTGCTATAACAAAATACCATAGACTGGGTGGCTTAAACAACAGAAATTTATTTCTCACTGTTCTGGAGGCTGGAAAGTTCAAGCCAGCAGATTCAGTTGTTGGTGAGGGTCCATATTCCTGACTTGCAGACAGCTGTTTTCGCAGCTATATCCTCACACGGTAGAGAGAGGAAGCTCTGGTGTCTCTTCCTCCTTTTTTTTTTTTTTCTTTTTTGAAACGGAGTCTCACTCATGCAGTGGCGTGATCTCGGCTCACTGCAACCTCCATCTCCCCAGTCCACGCAATTCTCCTGCCTCAGTCTCCTGAGTAGCTGGGATTACAAGTGCATGCCACCACGCTTGGGTAATTTTTGTATTTTTTTTTTTTAGTGGAGACGGGGTTTCACTGTGTTGGTCTCTCAAACTCCTGACCTCGTAATCTACCACCCTTGGCCTCTCAAAGTGCTAGGATTACAGGTGTGAGCCACAGTGCCCGGCCCTCTTCCCCTTGCTATAAGGGTATTATTCCTATCATGGTGGCTTAGTCCTTATGCCTTAATCTAAACCTAATTACTTCCCAAATGTCCTACCTTCTAATACCATCCCATTGGGAGTTAGGGCTTCAAAATATGAATTTAGGAATGTTTGGAGAGGACATAAACATTTAGTTCATGACAGGTATCAAATCATTAGATAGAAGAAGTACGCTGCCCTGAAACAAGACCAATATAAAAATGAAGTGCTTTAGGAAATAACTTTTTTCAGAAGAGTTGTTTTACCAGATTACTAAATTTTTCCACAAATTGCAGAAATTACACACACAGGCGCACACACACACACTCGCACACGCTCACAGATGCACACACAATATCAGAAAGGAAACTGCCAAAAAATCACATTATTGATTTAGACATTTCAATTGTCTATGCTACAGAGAGCTAGTTCTGTGCAGTCTAGTTCAGCAACCTCCTTTTTAAAGGGGAGGAAACAAACCAGGAGAAGTGAAGGGTCTACCCAACACAGCTTCAACTACCCAAGATATATTACCTTCAACACAGTTCTTTTTTATTTTTCTGATTTAGAGATGGTATATTTACAGGACAAAAAAATGGCAAAATCTTACAGCTAGTGAGCTTTTCTATTGAATTTAAAGTTTGATATGGCATTAAATTTTTTTAATGTTATCAGTTTATCACATCCTATTTTTTTTCAAGGAATGGAAGATGTTAACAATAAGAGAAACTTGTAGGCATGCCACAGTAAAATACACTAATTTTGTATGATATAGAATGCTTTGCATTTGATAGCCTTTTACCGTTTATAGGCCTGTTACTACGTCTCATCTCATTTTCATCTTCTATTAGCTATGTGTAATATCTCCAGCACAGGAAAACAAAAGGTTAGACAGGCACAGCAAACTCAAGGTCACAACCTGGTATAGAACCCAGGAATTGCATCTTCTAATCCAGTATCACTTTCACAAAACTTAATTCTTACAGAGTTTTTTTGTTTTGTTTTTATTTTTTTAGTGAAGGCATATGTCTATTACAAATCATTTTGGACACGTGGCTGTATTAAAATATTGTTGTAGAATGTTGAGAAATGTCTTTTAAATTGATAAAAAATAGACATTTTTTCTATCACATTTAAAAATATTCCTTTCGTTTAAAAATGTTTAAGTAAATTTACTATACACACATATAAATTTAGGATAGATGCTAATCTTCTTAATAAGTTAATGAACCTGTGACTGATATTTTATCCTATATTTTGAAATAATAATTTGATATTACTTTTCTTTATCATGGAAACTATTCACTCATCAGTTTATATCATGCCCTGATTTCATTTGAGGAAATACTTTTTTTAAAAATATATATATTTTATTGTACTTTAGGTTCTTGAGTACATGTGAAGAACATGCAGGATTGTTGCATAGGTACATACATGGCAATGTGGTTTGCTGCCTCCATCCCCATCACCTATATCTGGCATTTCTCCCCGTATTATCCCTTCCCAACTCCTTACCCTCTGCTGTCCCTCCCCTAATCCCCCCCAACAGACATCACACAGTGTGTGATGCTCCCCTCCCTGTGTCCATGTTTTCTCATTGCTCAACACCCACCTATGAGTGAGAACATGCAGTGTTTGATTTTCTTTTCTTGTGTCAGTTTGCTGAGAATGATGGTTTCCCGATTCATCCATGTCCCTACAAAGGACACAAACTCATCATTTTTTATGGCTGCATAGTATTCCACGGTATGTACGTGCAACATTTTCTTTATCCAGTCTATCATCGGTGGGCATTTGGGTTGGTTCCAGGTCTTTGCTATTGTAAACAGTGCCGCAATGAACATACATGTACATGTGTCTTTATAACAGAATGATTTGTGATCCTTTGGATATATACCTAGTAATGGGATTGCTGAGTCAAAGGGAATTTCTATTTCTAGGTCCTTAAGGAATCACCACACTGTCTTCCACAATGGTTGAACTAATTTACATTCCCACTAACAGTGTAAACATGTTCCTATTTCTCCACATCCTCTCCAGCATCTGCTGTCTCCAGATTTTTTAATGACTGCCATTCTGACTGGCGTGAGATGGTATCCCAATGTGGTTTTGATTTGCATTTCCCTAATGACCAATGATGATGAGCGTTTTTTCATATGTTTATTGGCCTCATAAATGTCTTCTTTTGAAAAGCGTCTGTTCATATCCTTCACCTACTTTTGAATGGGTTTGTTTGTTTTTTTTCTTGTAAATCTCTTTTAGGTCTTTGTAGATTCTGGATATTAGCCCTTTGTCAGATGGGTAGATTGCAAAAATTTTTTCCCATTTTGTTGGTTGCCAGTTCACTCTAATGATTGTTTCTTTTGCTGTGCAGAAACTCTGGAGTTTAATTAGATCCCATTTGTCTATTTTGACTTTTGCTGCCAATGCTTTTGGTGTTTAAGTCATGAAGTCCTCACTTGTGCCTATGCCCTGAATGGTTTTGCCTAGATTTTCTTCTAGGGTTTTTATGGTGTTAGGTCTTATGTTTAAGTCTTTAATCCATCTGGAGTTAATTTTAGTGTAAGGTGTCAGGAAGGAGTCCAGTTTCTGCTTTCTGCACTTGGCTAGCCAGTTTTCCCAACACCATTTATTAAACGGGGAATCCTTTCCCCATTGCTTGTTTTTGTCTGGTTTGTCAAACATCAGATGGTTGTAGATGTGTGACGTTCCCTTCAAGGCCTCTGTTCTGTTCCGTTGGTCTATATCTCTGTTTTGTTACCGTACCATGCTATTTTGATTAATGTAGCCTTGTAGTATAGTTTAAAGTCATGTAGCGTGATGCCTCCAGCTTTGTTCTTTTTGCTTAGAATTGACTCGGCTATGCAGGCTCTCTTTTGGTTCCATATGAAGTTTAAGGTGGTTTTTTTTCCAGTTCTGTGAAGAGGGCCATAGGTAGCTTGATGGGGATAGCATTCAACACAGTTCTTAACCTCTTTAATTTTATTGTCTTCATCTGCAAAAATCTCCAGGGTTTGCTGTGAGGGTTCAATTAGTTTTGCATATAAAGCACTTAGGATAATGCTTGGAATATGGTAAATGGGTAATACATGTCTCTGTTACTATTATCATTATTATTATTGCTATTATCAATCTCATCATCAGTGGCAAGCACAGCTCCTCAGTGTTCTTTTCACATTTATCACCTTGAACTATTTTAGGTACACTTTTCTCACCAATTCTGGAATAACCAATATTGTCATGAAACATTCTTTCAAATGAGCTCCTTTTCTTGATCAAATCATTCAGAAAGCATTTATTTGGGAAAATTATTTAAGAAAATGCAGCTTCAGTCTGGAGCAGTGGCTCACGCCTGTTGTCCCAGCACTTTGGGAGGCTGAGGCAGGTGGATTACGAGGTCAGGAGTTCGAGACCAGCAGGGCCAACATGATGAAACCCCGTCTCTACTAAAGATACAAAAAAAATAGCTGAATGTGGTGATACATGCCTGTAGTTCCAGCTACTTGGGAGGTTGAGGCAGGATATAGCTTGAACCTGGGAGGTGGAGGTTGCAGTGAACCGAGATTGCACCATTGCACTGCAGCCTGGGCAGCAGGATGCAACTCTGTCTCAAAAAAAAAAAAAAAAAAAAAGTGCAGTTTCTAGTTCAATTTATTATAAGGATCAAACTAAATAGTATGTGTAAAAACATTTCATAAACTGCTATGCACCATACAAAGAAGATACTGGGATTTTTTTTATTGAACTGAATCCACAATAAAGTGAGGACAGTGGGAAGAAATAGACGCATGTGGGAAAAAGAACATGAGATCATGGCCCCTTTGTGTAATAAGGGACTGCATGTGACAGTATCAGCATAATGCAGAAAGCCTGAACCTAAGAAGATGACACATGAGACCAGCACTCCAGAGCTATAGCATCCACTATGGAGACACCAGCCATGTGAGGCTACTCACCTGAAAATGAAACAAAACTACAAATTTGATTTCCCAGGTGCACTAGGCACATCACAAGTGGTGAGGAGGCACATGTGGCTAGAGGCTACCCTACTGGATATAAAACAATTTTTAGAAAGGAAGGCTCCAGAAAAATGACAAAGAAAAGGGAGATTTGACTTTTTTTCCAAAATGCAAAAAGACTGTGTTAGTCCATCCAAGCTGCTATAACAAAAATATCATACATGGAGTGGCTACAAACAATAGAAATTGATTTCTCGCAGTTCTGGAGCCTGAGAGGCTTGAGATCAAGGTGCCTTCAGATTCAGTGTCTGGTGAAGGCTCATCTCCCATATACAGCACCTTTTCACAACATGTTGACTTGGTGGAGTAGGCATATAAGTGCCCTAGGGCTCTTTTAAAAGGACACAGATCCCATATATGAGGGCTCCACCTTCATGACCTAGTCATCCCTTAAAGGCCTCACCTCCTAATACCATTATCTTGAGGATTAGATTTCAGTATATGAATTTTGTGGGGACATAAACCTTCAGATCATAGCAAAGACAAGTGAATTTAAATATTTTATTTTGCAGTGGAACATGATTTGTGGCTTTATAATTTTTAGCATTTCTGTTTTACAGAATTAGCTTATATTACTTCAGAAAGTTGTTCTGTTACTGTTTTTAATGAGAAAGTACAGCGGTCTTAGTCTAAATTCTCAGCACCTCTATTACTCAGTCATCATTGCTTATCTAGAAAAAATCTTTCCTGAATTAAGAAAAGGGAAAGGCTTTTAATTGATTGTTTACTCTTACTTATTATGTTATGTGCTCATTTAATGTGTGATCTCTGATTATGTAAGTTTCAAGATAGAGTCTGGAATTAAAGTCAAATGATTTGACAAAAACTGGTATAAATCTAGATTGAAACAACTATATAAAAATAAATTTGTGTTATTTAATATACTCTTAACATTCCATATGCTGGAGGCTGATTGCTACTCCCACTACTCATCACACTTGAATGAATATGAGAAAATCAGAACACGTAGTTTCATTCTTTGACCTTTTCTTTACTGACACTGAGTTTCTTATTGACCAGAACCCAGAAGGGTAGTAAGTCACATTGAAGAAAATGACCACCCTAAGGTGACCTCACTGGGAGGAAAATTGAGGAACGGAGGCTCTGAACTCTTCTCTTCCTTCAGCCTCCTGGTGGGCTTCTCCCCATGGCCTAACCTAACAGGAGCAAGGCAGCATAGGAGTCCCTCCATGTAGCCCATTCAGGGCGGCTACTTAAGCAGAGGACAAGGTAAACAGAATGGAGGGTAGGTCTGTGGAGAAGTTAAAAGAAAATGTCTGGCTCAGGTGAGGACAACCAAGAACAGCTTTGAGGAAGAATTGAGCTGTGAAGGCTAAATTGTGCACAGATTGGTACATAACACAAAAGATGACATAAATTAAAATACAGAAATGTTTGCCAATGTGGTACATAGAAGAGAATTAAAAAGCAGTCTAATTTAGCTGAAGCAGAAAAGTTCTAAAAATTAGTTCCAAAAGTTATGAAAAAGACAGGCTTAAAGAAGAGGAGAATTCATTCATGTTTTTAATGGTTAAATTGATGCATATACTGCCCCTTATAAAGGGTACAGGAAAGGATACTTTTAAAAGCAAAACTTTAAAAATCTGTTCTTCAGCTATGCTGACTGTAATTCCTACAATATAATTTAAAATTTCACATTTAAAATAGTATATATGTTACTGAAATGAAAATGTGATATATATGCCCCCACTGAGAAAATTCTACAATGGAAAAATTTGTGTTATATGAAAATATCATAAACAGAGATATTTCACAAAGATAAACTTTTTACATCCCTTATGGAATTCTAAAACTGTTAGGGTTTGATGGCAAGGAAAGAGCCAAAACTGAACAAACAAGGGTAGAAAAGCCTTGTGATATCTACAATCCTTTCTCTCCCCTCAAAGAAAAGATTGCCCATACTGCTAGTTACCTATTGTTATGTAACAAATTACCCCAAAACTTAGCAGCTTAAAAGAATACACATTAATGACCTCATAGTTTCTGTATATCAGAAATCCAGGCACAGCAACTGTGCCCTCTGATTCAATGTCTCTCACCAGGCTGCAAAGGGTCTGCAGTCTCATCTGAGGTCTCATCGGGGAAGGATCCACTGCCACATTCTTTCAGTAGCTGTTGGAAGCATTCAGCTCCTTGCAAACTGTTGGACTCAGGACCTCAGTTCCTCCCTGGCTGTTCCACAGAAGCTGCCCTCAGCTCTTTGCCATGTGGGCCTCTTTAACATGGCAGCTTGCTTCATTATAGCGTGCAAGCCAAGAAAACAATAGTTTGCTAGCAAGATGGAAGTCACAATCAGAAGTGACATTACCTCAATGTTGCTGTATTGGATCAAAACAAGTTATTTAAAGGCAGTGGATTACGCAAAGCTGTGAGTATCAGGAAGTGAAGATCACTGGATGTCTTGGAGGCTGTCTACCACAACTAGGAAGAATTTTCTATATTTCTATAAAATATAGAAAAAAACATATAGAAACATACAGATTCAAATACTTTTGGAACTATGTTTTAAATGCTTTTCAATCCATTCCATCTTTTAGGTATAAACCACATATATTAAATTTAGCCAATAGATTAATATAATAATGACATTTAGAGAAGCTAAAGGATTTCTCTCATTTCCTGAACTTATTCTCTAAAGTAACACCTTCATACCGCCCTCTGGTAACTATCTAAAATTATTTTACTTTTATGTGTATTTGTTTTACATCTCTGCAATAGAATGTGAGATTTATAAGGGTAGGAAACATGTTGGTTTTGTTTACCACTGTATCCTCAGCTACTATGCCTGGCACATGATATTTGTTCACTCTATGAATTTTTTGGACAAATAAATAAATTAAGCAAATACACGAATTTCCTCCTCAACCCAGAATTTTAATTCCCTCCAATCAATATTTAATCTAATATGCTCAGTCTGCAACCATTATTCCTGGTGGAGTCAAACTTCTACATTTTCTTGCTGTCACGCACTGTGGTAGATGAAACATGGTCACAAATTTTTTGCAACTACTCCCATCAAGAGGCAAAGCTTGATGTTCTACTGCTTGAAACGAGGCTGGTTTCTTGTTCACTCTGACTGACACAATAGAGTGAAAGTGATGTTGTATGACTTCTGTAATGAGCTGAAAGTGGTATGTATGACTTCCATGCTCAGGCCTCAACATACATTGCAGCCTCTGCTCTTGTCCTCTTAGAATGCTTCCACCAGCCTGTGAAGAGCCTGGGATGAAAGGTAACTGGAGAGAGAGAGAGAAGACTAGCTGCCCCAGCTATGTTAGCATTTCAGTTGAGGCTCCAGCCATGTGAGTCATCTTGGAATATCCAGCTCTGGTCAACTCTCTAGATGAGCACTTTCCAACAGAATTGTCTGTAATGATGGCAGTGGTCTATACCCTATTCAATATGGTAGCCACTAGCCACAGACAGCCATTGAGCACTGGAAATGTGACTAATAGTGTGGCTAGAGAATGGAATTTTAAATTGTATTTAAGTTTTATTAATTTAAATATAAATAGTCAAATTGGACAGAGCTGGTCTCAATGGCTACTATCACGTGAATAAACTCTCCTCCTCTGCCCCCACCTGGTAAAACCAGCAAATCAGCTTAGTCTAGCCAAATTGTAGTCTCATAAGCAAATCAATGGCTGTTTCAAGCCACTCTGTTTTGGGGAAAGTTTTATGACCATTAAAGAAATCTAGGTACATTAAAATTATATCAACAGATCTTCTCATGGATACAGATCAAAGAGAACACTTACACAGTTCTGGTGGGAATGTAAATTAGTACAACCTCTGTGAAAATAAGTATGGATTTCTTACAGAACTAAAAACAGAATAACCATTCAATTCTGTAATTCCACCACTGGATATCCACCCAAAGGAAAGAAAATCATTATATCAAAAACACACCTGTACCTGTATGTTTGTCACTGCACTGTTTACAATAAAAAGTCATGGAACCAAGCTAAGTGTTCAACAATGGTTGATTGGATAAAGAAAATGTGATATATACACACCATGGAATACTATACAGCCATGAAAAAGAATGAAATTCTGTCTTTTGCAGCAACGTGGATGGAGCTGGAGGCCATTAAACTAAGTGAAATAACTCAGAAGAATCAAATACAACATGTTCTCACTTATAAGTGGGATCTAAACAATAAGTACAAATAAACATATGATGAAATAATAGACACTGGGAGATTCAAAAAGGGAAGGGTACCAGGTGGGTGAGGTTTACTTCTTGGGTTCAATGTTAACTATTAAAATGACGGGCACACTAGAAACCCAAACTTCAGCATTATATATCCATATAACAAATCTGCACAAATACCTTCTGAATCTATTTAAAAAAAAAACTTTTGAAAGAAAGGAAAAAAAATTATACCATGAACACCGATTAATCGGCCTACGTCTTTCTCATTCTTCCTGCTTCGCATGAGTATTCTTAGAAGCTGCTATCTTGGGACCACAAGGCAAGAGACAGCTAGAAAATGGACCCAAAACTTAATAAATGGAACTGAAAAAATAAGAGAAAGAAACCAGGTCCTAATCATGTTGTTTGACCTTTGGGTCAAGTCTCTTTTGAAACCAGGTTTACCTGTTCTCTTTAGCAATATGAGCTAATAAATTTCTATATTTGCTTAAACCACCAAGCCACATTCACTGTACTTTGTAACTGAAAGAACCCAATATAATCCATTTCCCACAGTCAGCTTTTGGTAAATGTCCCATCAGCAATCTAAGCATGAATCTCAGTATATCAATACCTCGCTTCTGCAGTGAAAATTTTTGCATTTGCCTTGGTAGTATCCTGTTGAGTGCTCTCAACGGCTTGGGGATCCTGTTTTTTCCTGTTATCAATTATATATTTGGTAGTTATGTTCATTTTCTAGTTAGGTTTCTAAGAAGAGAGTATATTTCTTACCCTCTGACTCTGATGTAGACTACAAAGAATAATCAGTCTAGCAAGATTAAAGTAGAAAAATAAGCAGGACTATAGTATAAATGTAATGAATTATTACTAACTTGTCTGCTGACTAACTATTCTTAATGTCTTACCTATAGCTCTTTAGTAAAGTCCTAAAACGTAATAGATTTTAGAAAAACTAGAAGGTCAGAAGAGAAAGATTATGATGGAAAGAGGTCTGAAATGGAAACGCACATATAAGATTAATCACAGTCATGTAAAATAATAATAGGAAGATCTATACATTCATCATTTGTATAAAACTTCAGATTCCCAAAGATTGTAAAAGCAAAGGTCTTTTTCTTATTCTCCAAAATATCTAGTTCAAAATGATTTGTTGCTTATTGAACAGATATTTGTCATAAATCACTATGAAAAATATAAAGATGATTGAGAGTGATCCTTTCCCAAAAGGAAAATAAAAGGTACCAGGAAAGAAAGCTCTGTCTCTCCAGAAAGTTTGATGTAGAAAAGGGGAGCCTATAACAGGGGGTTGGCTGAGCACAAGATACTGTCATATTCCAACAGCAGATTCTGGTCAGGCTGCTTGCCACAATATGATGCACATATATGTGAGCACTTCAAATCCAGACAGAAAAACTGAAACAGCCTATGAATTGAGAAAAAATGGTGAGCAAGATAGTTTCTAGAAAGCTAAGCCAGGCACACAACACAGACTGAATCAGCACAGTCCAATCAAACCAGCAATGAATAGAGGCAAGGCTAGTTGTTTTCAATCCTGACCGTTGATTAGAACAGTGGCTCGCAAACCCCAGCACACATCTGAATCACATTGAGGGCTGATTAGAAGGCAGACTGCTTTGCCACACCTGAGTTTCTGCTTCAGGATGTTTGGGGTGGAGCCTGTGAACTTAAAATGTCCCCTGATACTGTTGTCACTGGCTTGAGGTTCTAATGCAGTGCTTGAAAAGCACTCCTTTAGCATAACCTGAAGAATTTTCAAAAATCACAATGCTTATACAGAATGTCACACCAATGTCATCAGAGTCTCTTAAAAAGGAGCAACGACCAATATTTTTAAAATGTTCTATATGATTCCAGTGTTCAGATAAGATTAAGAACAACTGGTCTACATTTAAAACAAAATAACTATTTGTGTTTTCTAAATATGTATATAGATCTAAAAATTATAAGCATGAGTCTATCATTTTGGTTTAAAAAGTGTACTTTAATAATTTTATCATAAAACATATATTTATGTGAGCATGTGTATCCATATGCATGTGTATATGTGTATGTAGTGTGTGTTTGTGTGTGCACAAATTTGTTTCAATCAAAAGAGTATGCCAATTAGCGTGAAAAATATGAAAAATATAAATCTCGTTGGTTAAAATGAATGACATTGTGGATATGTGGATTTGCTATAAATATTATGCAAACAACTCCATACAAGTTTCTAAGAAGCCCAGCTGCCCACAGAGCCTAGAAGAATGCTGTATGCCTAGCATTCATTCAATTCTGTGTCCTCCACTTAGGGAGGCTTCTATCACCTGATCCAATTAGAGGTCTGGCTAATATTGCTGTTAGAACACATATTATCACATCTGAGCCAAATAAACATTTCATGCATCATTGATACAAGTAACTGGTTAGCATACTCAAAAGAAACTCAGAATTATGCTATTTTTTCAGGATTTTAATTTCTTCAACTTTTTTGACCTATAGTTGTAGTTCACAAAGCTTCACATGTTTAAAGTATACAATTTGATTCGTTTTAACATAGGCATACCCTATTCAGTCGTCACAATAATTGAGATAAACATTTCTGTCAGTGCCAAAAATTTCTTATGTCGTCTTTTAATCCATCCCTCTTTCCATCCCCAACCCCATTCACTGATTTTTTCTGTTACTACAGATTAATTTGCATTTTTTGTTCCTTTAAATAAATGGAATCACACAATACATGCTATTTTTTGTATATATTCTTTCATTCATTTTAATAATTTTGATTCATTGATTTTTTTTTACTTTAGGTGCATACTATATCTGGCATTTCTCCCCAGGTTATCCCTTCCCACCCCCCCACTGTCTTTCCCCTACCACCCCCAACTGCCCACAGTGTATGATGCTCCTGTTCCTGAGGCCACATGTTCCCATTTTTCAAGAGCCACCTATGAGTGAGAACATGCGGTGTTTGGCTTTCTGTTCTTGTGTCAGTTTGCTGAGAATGATGCTTTCCAGATTCATCCAAGTCCCTATAAAGGACACAAACTCATCATTTTTTATGGTTGCTAATATTCCATGGTGTATATGTACCACATTTTCTTTGTCCAATCTATCATTGATGGGCATTTGGGTTGGTTCCAGGTCTTTGCTACTGTACACAGGGCTGCAATGAACATACGTGTGCATGTGTCTTTATAGTAGAACGATTTATAGTTCTTTGGGTATATACCCAGTAATGATATTACTGGGTCAAATGGAATTTCTATTTCTATATCCTTGAGAAATCGCCATACTGTCTTCCACAATGGTTGAACTAATTTACACTCCCACCAACTGTGTCAGAGTGTTCTTGTTTCTCCACATCCTCTCCAGCATCTATTGTCTCCAGATTTTTTAATGACTGCCCTTGTAACTGGCATGAGATCTCAATGTGGTTTTGATTTGCATTTCCCTAATGACCAGTGATGATGAGCATTTTTTCATATGTTTGTTGGCCTCATATATGTCTTCTTTTGAAAAGTGTCTGCTCATATCCTTTGCCCACTTTTGAATGGGTTTGTTTGTTTTTTTCTTGTATATCTGTTTTAGTTTTTTGTAGATGCTGGATATTAGCCCTTTGTCAGATGGGTAGATTGCAAAAATTTTTTCCCATTTTGTTGGTTGCCAGTTCACTCTAATGATTGTTTCTTTTGCTGTACAGAAGCTCTGAATTTTAATTAGATCCCATTTGTCTATCTTGGCTTTTATTGCCATTGCTTTTGGTGTTTTAGTCATGAAATACTTGCCTATGCCTATGTCCTGAATGGTTTTGCCTACATTTTCTTCTAGGGTTTTTATGGTGTTAGGTTTATTTTTAAATCTTTAATCCATCTGGAGTTAATTTTTGTGTAAGGTGACAGGTAGGGGTCCAGTTTCTGCTTTCTGCACATTGCTAGCTAGTTTTCCCAACACAATTTATTAAACATAGAGTCCTTTCACCATTGCTTGTTTTTGTCAGGTTTGTCAAAGATCAGAGGGTTGTAGATGTGTGGTGTTGCTTCTGGGGCCTCTCTTTGTTCCATTGGTCTATGTCTCTGTTTTGGTACCAGTACCAGGCTGTTTTGATTACTGTAGTCTTGTAGTATAGTTTGACGTCAGGTAGCATGATGCCTCTGGCTTTGTTCTTTTTGCTTTGGATTGTTTTGTCTGTGCGGGCTCTCTTGTGATTCCATATGAAGTTTAAAGTGGTTTTTCCCAGCTCTGTGAAGAAGGTCATTCGTAGCTTGATGGGGATAGCATTGAATCTATAGATTACTTTGGGCACTATGGCCATTTTCATGGTATTAATTCTCCCTAACCATGAGCATGGAATGTTTTTCCATCTGTTTCTGTCCTCTCTTATTTCCTTGAGCAGTGGTTTGTAGTTATCCTTGAAGAGGTCCTTCACATCCTTTGTTAGTTGTATTGCTAGGTATTTTATTCTCTTTGTAGAAATTGTGAATGGGAGTTTCCTTCTGATTTGGCTCTCTGTTTGTCTGTTATTGGTATATAGGAATGCTTGTGATTTCTGCACATTGATTTTGTATCCTGAGACTTTGCTGAAGTTGCTTATCAGTTTGAGAGGATTTTGGGCTGAGACAGTGGGGTCTTGTAGATGTACAATCATGTCATCTGCAAATAGAGACAGCTTGACTTCCTCCTTTTCTGATTGAATACCCTTTATTTCTTTTTCTTGCCTGATTACTCTGGCTAGAACTTCCAATACTATATTGAATAGGAGTGGTGAGAGAGAGTATCCTTGTCCAGTGCCTGATTTCAAAGGGAATTCTCCAAGCTTTTGCCTGTTCAGTATGATATTGGCTGTAGGTTTGTCATATATAGCTTTTCTCATTTTATGATACATTCCGTCAATACCTAGTTTATTGAGTGTTTTTGGCATGAAAGGCTGTTGAATTTTGTCTAAGGCCCTCTCTGCATCTATTGAGATAATCATGGGGTTTTTGTCTTTGGTTATGTCTATATGATGGATTACGTTTATGGATTTGCATATGTTGAACCAGCCTTGCATCCCCAGGATGAAGCCTACTTGATCGTGATGGATAAGCTTCTTGATGTGCTGTTACAATTTGTTTGCCAGTATTTTGTTGAATATTTTTGTGTCAGTGTTCAGCATGGATATTGGCCTGAAGTTTTCTTTTTTAGTTGAGTCTCTGCCTGGTTTTGGTATCAGGATGATGTTGGTCTCATAAAATTAGTTAGGAAGGGTTCCCTCCTTTTGCATTATTTGATACAGTTTCAGAAGGAATGGAACCAGCTCCTCTTTTTATGTCTGGTAGAATTTGGCTGTGAACCCATCTGGACCTGCACTTTTTTTGGTTGGTAGGCTATTAATTGCTGCCTCTACTTCAGCCCTTGTTATTGGTCTATTCAGGGTTTCAATTTCCTCCTGGTTTAGTCTTGGTAGAGTACAAGTTTCTAGAAATTTATCCGTTTCTTTCTGGTTTACTGGTTTATATGCAAAGAGCTGTTTGTAGTTATCTCTGATGGTAGTTTGTATTTCTGTGGGATCAGTGATGATATCCCCTTTATCATTTTTTATTGCATCTATTTGATTATTCTCTCTTTTCTTTTTTATTAATCTGGCTAGTGGTCTATTTCGTTGATCTTTAAAAAAAAAAAAAACAGCTGCTGGATTTATTGATTTTTGTGAAGGTTTTTTTTGTCTCTATCTCCTTCAGTTCTGCTCCGATCTGAGTTATTTCTTGTCTTCTGCCAGCTTTGAGTTTTTTTGATCTTCTCCCTCTAGCTCTTTCAATGTTGATGATAGGGTGTCAATTTTAGATCTTTCCTTTTTTCTCATGTGGGCTTTTATTGCGTATATTTCCCTCTCGACACTGCTTTAAAGGTGTCCCAAATATTCTGGTAAGTTGTGTCTTCATTCTGATTGGTTTCGAAGAACATCTTTATTTCTGCCTTTATTTCATTGTTTATCCCGTCGACATGCAGAAGTAAGTTGTTCAGTTTCCAAGTGGTTGTGCAGGTTTGAGTGTGTTTCTTAATCCTGAGTTCTAATCTGATTGTGCTGTAGTCTGATAGACTGTTATGATTTCCGTTCTTTTGCATTTGCTGAGGAGTGACTTGCTTCTAATGATGTGGTCAATTTTAGAGTAAGTGCAATGTGGTGTTGAGAAAAATGTATATTCTGTGGATTTGGGATGGAGTGCTCTGTATATGTTTATTATGTCTGCTTGGTCCAGCTCTGCATTCAAGTCCTGGATATCCTTGTTAATTTTCTATCTCATTGATCTGTCTAGTATTGACAGTAGAGTGTTGAAATCTCCCACTATTATTGTGTGGGAGTCTAAATCTCGTTTTATGTTGTTAAGAACTTGCTTTATGTATCTGGGTGCTCCTGTGTTGAGTGCATATATATTTAGGATAGTTAGCTCTTCTTGTTGGGTTGATCCTTTTACCATTATGTAGTGTCCTTCTTTGTCTCTTTTGATCTTTGTTGGTTTGAAGTCCATTTTATCAGAGATTAGGATTGCAGCCCTGCTTTTTTTTGCTCTCCATTTGCTTGGTAAATCTTCTTCCATCCCTTTTTGAGTCTATGTGTGTCTTTGTATGTGAGATAGGTTTCCTGAATACAGCACACTGATGGGTCTTGACTTTTTATCCAGTTTGCCAGACTGTGTGTTTACATTCAATGTTAATATTGTTATGTGTGAATTTGATCCTGCCATTTTGTTAATGGCTGGTTTTCTTTCCCATTAGTTGACTCATTTTCTTCATTGCATTTTTGGTCTTTGCCAACTGGTTTGCTTTTGCAGTGACTGGTACTTGTTGCTTTCCATTCTTAGTGTTTCTTTCAGGAGCTATTGTAGGCAGGTCTGGTGGTGACGAAATGGCTCAGTAATTGCTTGTCCGAAAAGGATTTTATTTCTCCTTTACTTACGAAGCTTAGTTTGGCTGGTTGTGAGATTCTGGGCTGAAAGTTCCTTCCTTTAAGGATGTTGAATATTGGTCCCCACTGTCTTCTGGCTTGTAGGGTTTCTGCCAAGAGATCCACTGTGAGTCTGATTGGCTTCTCTCTGTGGGTGACCTGACCTTTCTCTCTGACTGCCCTTAGCAGTTTTTCCTTCATTTCAACACTGGTGAATCTGACAATTATGTGCCTTCGGGTTGCTCTTCTTGAGGAATATCTTTGTGGAGTTCTCTGTATTTCTTGAATTTGGATGTTGGACTGACTTGCTAGGCGTGGGAAGTCCTCCTGAATAATATCCTGGAGCATGTTTTCCAGTTTGGATTCATTCTCCCCATCATTCATTCATTCTCCCCGATCAAGCATAGATCAGGTCTTTTCACATAATCCCATATTTCTTGGAGGCTTCGTTCATTTCTTTTCACTCTTTTTTCTCTTGTCTTGCCTTCTCTTTTTATTTCATTGAGTTGATCTTCAATCTCTGCTATCCTTTCTTCTGCTTGATCAATTTGGCTATTAAAACTTGTGTTTGCTTCACGTAGTTCTCATGCTGTTTTTCAACCCCATCAAGTCGTTGATGTCCTTCTCTAAGCTGGTTATTCTAGTTAGCATTTAATCTAATCTTTTTCAAGGTTTTTGGTTTCTTTGCATTGAGTTAGAACGTGTTCCTTTAGCTCAGAAAAGTTTGTTATTATCCACCTTCTGAAGCCTGTTTCTGTCAGTTCTTCGCACTCCTTCTTGGTCATGTTGTGTTCCCATGTTGTTGAGGAGTTGTGATCCCTTGCAGGAGAAGAGGTGCCCTGGTCTTTGATGGTTTCCTCTTTTTTGTGCTGTTTTTTTCCCATCTTTGTGGATTTACCTGGCTGTAGTGTCAGGGAGCTGCTTGATGAGGTCACTTGTCTGCCTGCCAAGGCGTTAGTGGGTTTTTAGGGACTCCTTTAGGTTACTAGGGAAGCCTCCCATGTCTTTTTTGTTTACACTGGGAGTTTAGGCCTGCCTCTTCCACTGACCTGGTGGCGCTGCTGGGTGGTCAAGAATGCAGTCCCATTGCTACGCAGGCTTCCTGTGTTTTTATTAAAACATGTAGCCCAGTCCCACCCCTCTAATGGTGGTTGCCCTTCCTCTACTGGGCTGGATCATTCAGGATTCAGCTCAGACTGTGGCACTGGCTGTGCAACCCGCTATAGTCAGAGCTTCAGCCCTCTGGGATTTGTGGGGGAGGGTAGGGACTCGCCCAGCTGCACCCGGCTATCTCCCCTTTTCAGCTTCCTTTCTCTCTGGTCACGGGGTAGGGGCCCACCCAGCTGCTCCCGCTTACAGCTCTCTCTCTCCAGGCTGGGGAAGGGGATGATAGCTCGGTCTACAGGCGCTCCCGGCCAGCTTTCAGGCTTATGCATCTGTTTAGATCTGTGCACCAATCCAGGACACCATTCTGGATTATTATTCAACTCTGGTCTTGTAATTCCCGGAGCTTGACTAGCAAAGATCCCATTCTGTGTATTGCTGAGGCTTTGGGGGAAGCACTGTATCTGGACCAGAGTGCCAGAGGGGGAGCCTCTGACTCACAGTCAGATGCACTTTGTGGGTAAAGCAGCACCCCTCCCTGCCTCAGTCTGCCCTGTGTGGGCTTTGCTCACTATCGGATCAGACCCATTGAAATGCACCTGGTACCTCGGTTGTAGCTAGGAGATCTCTGGATTTCTACGTCTCTCTTGCTGGGTGTTGTGTGCTGCAGTTGTGTCTATTTAGCCATCTTGGAGAATCTGATTCATTGATACTAATGGATGTATCAATAGTCTATTCCTTTATTACGTTAAATAGTATTGGATATAACATTATTTGTTATCTATTCCTTTATTACATTAAATAGAATTGGACATAACATCATTTGTTATCTATTCACCTGTTCATGAGCATTTGGGTTGTTTCCAGTTTGGGGTTATTATAAATAAACTGCTATAGACACTCATGGAAAGCCGTTATGTGAACATGTGTTTTCATTTCCCTTGAGTAAATATCTAGGACCAAAAAGACTGAGTTATCTGGTAGGTATGTGTTTGACTTTATAAGCAATTGTCAAACTGTTTTCATACTGATTATCCCACTTTACATTCCCACTAGCAGTGTATGAGTTCAGTTCTCTACATCCTCCCCAACATTTGGTATGGTCATTTATATTTTATTTTAACAATACTAATGATAACTCATTATAGTGTTAAGTTGCCTTTCCCTGATGATGAATGGCATTGAGCCTCTTTTCATATGCTTATTGGTCTTTCACATATTTCCTTTCAGCAAGTGTCTGTTCAAACATTTTGCCCATTTTCCTAATTGGGTTGTCATTATTAAGTTGTAAGTATTCTTCATATAGTGTGGACATAAGTCCTTTGATATATGTAGCTTACCTTATCATTTTCATTATGGTGTTTTTCAAAAGGCAGAAGTTCTCTTTTAAAAAATTTTAATGAAATCAAAACTATCATTTATTTTATGCCTCATGTATTTAATGTTTCAAGAAACCTCTGCTTATCCCAAAGTTACAAAGATATTCTATCTGCTTTCTTCTAGCAGTTTTATAATTTTAGCTTTTTCATTTAGTTTTATGACCCATTTCAGTTAGTTTTTGTGTATTGTGCATTAAGTGACAACACTCATTTTTTTCAGACAACCCAAGATTAATAACCCTGGTTCTATCATTTACTGTAAGCCATAGGCAAAGTTTATAATTCCTGTAAACATTCTCTCAATATTTCTGGCCCTGTTTCTTTAACAATATGATGTAAGATTGTTAAAAAGATTAAGATTCATTTTTGTTAATATTAGGCACACATTAGGCCCTGGCTAACATTGCAGATATGGTGATTAACACATTAGAAAAGAGACTGCCCTGCGAGAAGAATGGAAAAGATGACTGAAAGTGTGCAAGTTAAATTATGTACATGGAAAGTAGAATGAGGCCACTAAACCCTGAAAACAGGTATGTTATTGAGGCATTTAACATCAACTCCCTTGAATGCTGAGCTGTTGTGTAAGCATAGAAGAATGCAGAAGAAAATCAATCTCTTCATCTTTTCAAATCCACTCCAATTCACCCCTCTGGTGTTTGGAATGAGAGTTTTCAGTGGCTGGTAAAAGTAGCTTAACTATGAATCCTATAGAATGCTCAAATTTTATGGTCTAATAATTTAGACCATAAGAATCCTTTGTTGGTACACATATTTCCAGTGTGTTATTACATTGAAAGTAATGCAATTAAACAGATGTTTTTGTAGTATTGAGAATAAAGAGATCTTAAGAACTCTTGAAAAATGAAATCCAGTCCATATATTCTCCCAATAAAATGTCCATTGTTCAATTCTATAAGCATTTCACTCAAAAGGGATTCCATTCTCTCTGCACTAACCTACAGCACAAGCCTCTTTTTAGTGTGGCTCCCAAATCTCCCCTGAGATTTGCACAAAAGTTTTGACTGGAACTCATAGAGGCTCTAAGAGACATGTTTTACATCCCTCAAAACCCTCCCTTATATCCAACATTTATAATGGAGATCTTTTTACAGCTACAGGGAAGCTTTCTCACACGTCTTTCAGAGAAAAGGCAACTTTACTCTTTAGCAACCAGTCTATCATTTACCTCCAGTGACCATCATTTCCCAGACAAAAGTCCAGATAAGTCATGTTCTATTTGAGACCCTAATCAACTATAACCAGAAAAAGAAAAAACCCTTAAAAATAGCAACATAAACTTTTCTGTAGCACAAACCAGTAAAGGGTAGTGGAAGAAGTCAGAATTTGTTTAGCCAAAGACCACCAGGAACACACAGTTGCATCTATTGCTCGGTATAAAAGGAGACAACACAGGAAGCCATGGGGCATCTCACTAAGAGGGTATTAGAAAGGACTCACTATTGGATTTGGGCTTGTATTAAATAATTTGGGGGAGATTGAAAAAAAAAGAGTTCTCCTTTGTTTGGATGTCGTCAAGAGCAGGGGTCAATTCTCTGATTACAGTTAATCTTATCTATAAGATGAAAAGGAATAAATCAAAGCTAAAGTGATAATTGGTAATAAATTAATAGTCATTTAAGTCAGCCATAATAGGGGAGTGTGTGGCATTGTTGTGTTTGGACAATATTCATGTTTTTGCTGTGCGTTCAGTCGTGATTACAGAATGGGTCTTGTCTTTGTCTTGTTCTATCATGGTACAGAGTGGCTGTGTCTAGGTTGATGCTCTGTAAAACTGTTTATGTTCAACAAGGAAACACCACAGTTTAGCTGTGAGCTCCATGGCAGCTCATAGCAACACTCAGTTCTGGCTGATAGCACAAAGTTGATTCCTAGCTGTCATCATCAGTTGTAAAGAAGTGTAAGTTAGGGAATATAACCTAATCTAGCAGAACATGGATGGCTTCCCTGAGGAACTGACATTTAAACGAAGACTTTAAAGTTTAAAAAGTCTTCTGTTGCCACAGTTTCATGGGTTTATTTTAGCCTTTTCCTATGTTTCCTTCCATTTACCAACACAACTTTTTCTTACAAATGAATTGTACCTAAAAAGCATGAGTCAAATCCGGCTTCTCATAACATCCCCAACCTACTCCAAATGTGAGAACATTCCCTGACTCTGGAGTTTTACATGAATAAAGTCTGCTAAAAGTTCCCATGAGAAAATTATAATCAAAATTCTAGTTCAATATATAAGGGACATTAAATGATAAATAATGCACATTTTAAAATGGAACCAAAAATGTTTCAAGATATCATAAGATTCTCGAGCAAGAAATAATTTAATATTTCTCTCAAAGCCCATATTCCTAATATAGAGTAGAATATTTCAAAATGAACAATTTGGTCTTCAGAATTAGTGAGATAAGTTTGGTACCTAAAGAAAAGGAGAGAAAATAAAATATATCTTTTTTCTCTCTTGTTTTGAAGCTTGATGGTGTAAATGATAAACAAATTTATTCTACTACAGAATTAATGAGCTCTTTTGCAAAACTCACTTGATTAAATTCTTTAAATTTCATGGAATTCCAGATCTTCAAAAGGCCTTAGGAGATTAAGGGAGGGTAAAGCCTTGGGTCAACGGGCTAAACATCCCTCCTGCTATCATGCTGAACAGTAGATGATTTAAATAAGATCCATCCATTATCTGGCAAAACAGAAGCATCTTTTTAAGAATTGTCTATGCATCCCTACTGGGAATGGTGTGCACTGATCTTAAATCCAGAGAGCCCTTGAGGTATAAATTGGAAGATTGCGCAGTTAGTAACCACGTACATTTCTTATTACCTACGGCTTGGGAATTTGAATTCTCAGTGATACGTTCATTTTAAACATTTAGTGCTGAGAGTAAACCATGATACAGTAGTAAAACATGCTAGATGGGTTATATTTTCTGGTCATAAAGATATAATGTGTTAGTATACATCCCAAACAGTCATTTTTGTTATTTTAGTTATTCGTTAGGAGTCAATTGCAGAAGTACCTGTTAAAGGCCCCCCGATTTTGTCAAATATAGTGCTGAGTGCTTTCACACTACTAGCATGCAACAATGTGGTAGAATTAGTATTAATATCGCTGGTTTCCATATTCTTCTACATGACATTTAATAAAGCAAAGTTCTGCTGTTGGTAAGAAGTCCAGCTGGCCAGGTGTGGTGGCTCACGCCTGTTATCCTAGCACTTTGGGAGGCAGAGATGGGTGGTTTACCTGAGGTCGGGAGTTCAAGACCAGCCTGACCAACATGGAGAAACCCTGTCTTTACTAAAAATACAAAATTAGCCATGTATGGTGGCACATGCCTGTAATCTCAGCTACTCAGGAGGCTGACACAGGAGATTCGCTTGAACCCGGGAAGCGGAGGTTGCATTACAGCTGAGATCACGCCATTGCACTCCACCCTGGGCAACAAGAGCAAAACCCCATCTCAATAATAATAATAATAATAATAATAATAATAAAATAATAAGTCCAGCAGATGAGATAGCACAGGGATCTCATCTTTGACCAAGAGACCATTTTGAAAGTACATTTAGTCCAGATTAAGAAATACTGCAAATTAATTCAAGATCCAAGCATGTAAGTCCACACAGCTCTCTTTTATAGATATGGAGCCTGAATACAGTTTGCATGCAAATCAATTTTATATACACTCATAAAAATGGCTGTCTAATTACAGGGTACCAGCTTCAGTGCACAGCATCTAAGAACTAGCTTAAGAATGCAGGGACTAATTACTCTCCAGGATATGAAAGGCTCAGAGGGCCTGGCAATCTATTCCTTCCCATGAAAACATACAGTAGTGGGTGTCTAGAAGTAAAAACACTCTTAGATTTCATATTTATTTTATACTGCTAAATATTTGCCAATGTATCTTTTACAATCAGACATATTTCAAAAGCTTATAAATTCTAGTAATTAAAAATGGTACAAGCCAGTTCAAAGCAACTCAGCAGCAGCAGGGCAGGAGAAATCAGCTAACAAGAATGCCACGCTGGGTCAGGACCCTCTGAAGTTTCCGTTTTCATTCTTCCACTGATTTATTTTGTATATTTTTAAGTGAATGGGCTCAATATTTCTAGTTTTATGAGTACTTATTTTTCTTTATGTTTAAAAAGAAAACATATAGACATTGATTTTGGCTGTTTTATTGTGATGTATAGCTAACGATATGTTAGATATCATTAGCTGTTATCTGATGTACCAAACATAAACAAACAGTGAAGCAGGCTCAAGGCTCTCACCCATTCTGGACAACAGAGGAACATGACGGTAACCTGCAAAAGAAATTATGTCTAATTAGACCAGTAACCAATTAATCAGTGGTGGCCCCAATAGTCTTGCTGAGAAAGAAGAGCTCTTTACTAAGCATACATTAAAAACCATGACTATAGAGTTACATTCCCATCTGGTATATTAATCTTCCACAAAAATTAAATATGTGCATTTTCTATTCTGACTTCCTACTGCCCAGCACTGAGCACACAGCTCATACTTCTCCTTCTGCAAAGCGCAGCATGATCCAAAATTAGCCCCCATCCTTCTGTTTCAGGAAGACCCTGTTTCCTAGGCACAGAGGAGGTTCAGGTGCTGTTAGAAAAGTAAGCATACTGAAAAGAGGTAATTGGGAGCACAGTGTAAATCACCCTGGAAGGGTGACTCTGCAACACAAAGACAGTCAGCCCTGAAAAGGGGTCAGGAAAGGATAGTCTCAGGCTCCCAGTCTCTTCTCCTCAGGCAGGAAGAATGAGTCACTGCTTCTCCCTTCTGGTTGCCACCCATCATCATTTCTTTATGGTAGTCATGACTACTCTTCACTGAAGCAGAAGAACTCTGATGCATGTAAAGAAATGCTTATACATGCCAAGTTTGTCTAATTAGCCTTCCTGTCAGTCCCACACCCCCACCCCACCTTCCACATGAGAACACATTTCTATAATTTCACAGAGAAAAAAATATGTATCAATACATAAAATTTCCTTTGTATCCTACTTTATGGATAGAGCTATTTGGTATGTCAAAATGTGTCTTGATATAGACAAGTTATATTTAAATGTTTGTACAATCATCTAACTTTTAAAAACATTACCTTTGTTCATGCATAGAAGTGGCAAAGTATATTGCCCAAGAAATTCGTTTCCTGCTATTAAACCATGACTTTCAACAACAAAACGTATTAACGCCAGTTCTGGCACATGAATAATAAATGTGAATGTTTCATTCCATCTTGGGCTAAAAGCTGAAATATAAAAAAGAAAATACAAAGAATAGCAGATATCATATCTATGAAAAAAACAGATGACACTTGTTCTCCAAACTTTTTCTTTTTTTAACCCTTTAACAATAATAATATCTTGTGTTTTAGAACACATAGATTTTTAACATACTCAGCGTGAGAGGAATAATAATCAAACAATATTGAGTGTTTAAAACTGTTATTGGCAATGGCCAAATTTACATGGATCAACTCAATTAATCCTGATAACCGCCCCGTCAGGGTAGGATGGGAAAACTGAGCCACGAATATGTTATGTAATTTCCTGAAGGTTTCACATATGTGGTCATTAAGTGGCAGAGCAGGAATTCAAACACTGGGAGTCTGACTTCAGAGCAGAAGCTTTTAAGCATTATGCAATATGACTAATGTGCTTGGCAATTCTTTAGCAAATAAACTGAGAAAGGAAGAAAATCAAGTAACATATTTTTCTATACTAAGTCCTTGATATGGTTAGGCTTTGTGTCCCCACCCAAATCTCATCTTGAATTGTAATCCTCAGGTGTTTAGGGAAAGACCTGGTGGGAAGTGATTGGATTGAAAGGACAGTTTCTCCCATGCTGTTCTCATGATAGTGAGTGAGTACTCATGAGATCTGATGGTTTTATAAGGCAGTTTTCCTCGCTCTTGCTAGCACTCTTTCTCCTGCCACCACATGAAAAGGTCCACATTTGTTTCCCCCTCACCTTCTGCCATGATTGTAAGTTTTCTGAGGCCTCCCCAGCCATGTGGAACTGTGAGTCAGTTAAGCCTCTTTCCTTTATGAATTACCCAGTCTCCAGTAGTAACTTTAAAGCAATGTGAAAACAGACTAATATAGTCAGTCTTGTTATGGGAAGAAATTTATAAATAGTTGTTAGACTGAAAGCTAGATAAGAAACTAAAGCCAACTCTTGATTCTTCTTTAGACTAAGTGCACTTTTCAAAGTCCAAAGTTGATGAATTTCTGTCTCTAGGAAATAAATAATCCCAAACAACCAATTTCTTGCCAGGCAAGAAATGCAAATTGTGTCACAATATGACCCAAATCATCCAAAAAGTAAAGCATAATTTAACAGAAGCAAGAGATTCACAATCAGATTAAATATAAACTCTACTTAATAACGACTCAAAGGTTTAGGGAGGAATTATATGCATTATTTTTCATTTACAAAGGCGATGTTACACTTTCTACGTCAATATTTTCTGTTTGACTTACATTTCTAGAAGCACTGATGAATTTCTAATTATACTACATCTATGTTTTCTATGGTGCACCTGTGGTCACAAGAGCACATTTATCACATAGCAATCCCGGGTGCAGTCTATGCCCACAGAAATAGTAAACTAATTGCCTCATGCTAGAATAATGACCACATTACCTTGACCTAAGAATAAAAATAATTTCATGGAGTACAGAGACAGGTTTATAGTCAATTCTTTATAGACACTGCAAAACACCTGCAGAAAATGTTTATACTGATTTCTTCTTCCTCCAATCCTATTTCATTAAGCATATGTCTCTGCCTCCCTTCCATCCTCCTCCTGTATCTCTCTGACTCTCACTCACACACACACACAAATACTACGATTAATTATAAGAGAAAGCCCTCACTTTTAGATGTCAATATAAAAAAAGGTAAACGAAGATACAAAATCTGATAGTGATAAAAACAGTTCTCCCAGATATGACCAAAACTGAAGAATTACTTCCACACTTTAACCAAATGTTATCCTTTTCCTCCCAGACTCTCATGTCTAGCTAAACCATCTTAAAATCCTTCTTGTCCAGCCGTCTGGACATTGACTCCTGCCCAGTGTTTCTCACTTACATCCCCCAGTCCTTTCCCAATGCCATAGCCTCCTTTACATCATGGCGTTTATATCCCCTAACCACTGAAATTTTACCCTGACTCTGCTTTGTATTTCTCATTTCCCTCTCATATACTTCTTCATCTCAAATCTGCAGAAACAACCTAACACTCAACTCTGTTAGAGTTATGGCCCTCTTTAAAAGTCTGAATTTTATCCATTTTCTAGGAAAAAACAAAGTTCCTGACACCTAAGCATGGCTTTCGAGATTTTCCATGACCTTCCCTAAATAACTTTCTCATTTTATCTCTCAATCTTTCTTAAGTGCCCTATCTTTCACCCATCTTGAGTTTCTTGGCTTTTCTCTAGCATGTTTAAATTGTGTTTTCTTCATATTTTAGGACTTATATTATGTCTTCTGTCTTAAATGTCCTTGTCCCCAATCTCTAAAAAATTCTACTCATTCTCCACGAACCATCTCCAAAAGTGCCCCTTCCAGTACAATTCTTTGTACTCTCCTTGAAGTACTAAGTACTCTAAATCATAATTGCTTTACTTATATCTCACCTTTCACACTGAACTATAAACTATCTATAGCGGAGCTATTTGGTCCATATATAAGAATACATTTAATAAATAGATTTTACATCTTTTACTACTTAGCACAAGGCTTTTAGTATAGCAGAGGCTCAGTAATGTTTGATAAAACAAACTGAATTTCTGCAAGGATATTCCTGTAAAATCGAGGGATGTAATTTAAATTATAGAATCATAATATTGTAAGGAGTGCATTGAATAAATTAAGGTTCTAAGCATTTTGCGATGAAGATTCAAGTAGAAGATGGAAGGAACAAGAGATAGATTACTATAAGCTTCATGACATCCGCAGTTAATATCTTGGGGCACAGCCATAGCAACGTGCCTTCAACTTTAAAGGGTGTCAAATGAGGCAGGAAGTCATCATCAATATCCCTTCCCATTGATAACATGGGATAAGGCAGTAAATACTTCCCAAATCTTTTTCCATGACTTTTGCTCTAGAGGTCACACAGGAAGTATACAAGGGAGTGCAAGGGAGGCAGACTACAGGCGTTGTTAGAAATTATCATCCAAGAAGTTAAAGAAAAAGAAAACTGTGCCTGCTCCTCTATTGGTGCCATTTGGCCTGGAGCATTTTGCCAGACTCTGGAATGATGTTCACTTTGCTTTAGGAATATACCTTGAAGAAGATTCCAGACACAAGAATCAGTTCCAATATCTCCTTCAAGGTGATCCTGACAAGGGGTCAATCCCAGGAACCCATCCTTTTCCAATTTCCTTAGTTTCAACCTCAGAGAGGAAATGGCAATGCCAGTACTATACTGTATAAAATGTCATGGCATGCCAGAGTGCTGAAAATCTTACCAAAGTTATTTCCTCTAATTCTACACTTCTCTTATGGCAAAAATGACTGAATTATCAAAATATTATATCAGTAGGTTTCTATGGCATCCTTAGCCTGATTCAGAAGCCACAGACATTTAATCTAAAATTATTCAAATAATTCATTATAAAAATACATAATATGTCAAAAATTACAGATTTTTGATTTGCTACAAAGGCTAGAAAGAAGGTAAGTAGATTTGAGGCTGTCAAATGTCTTCCTTAATTCAGTGATATAAGGGAAAACATAAAGGAGGTAAATTTTTTTAAGCAATAATTTTGCAAGTCAGATAAATTTCTATATCCATAATCCAAAAATATAGCTAAACAACCTAATCATTGTAAAAATGTTTTTGCTGCATATAACATTTTGCTAATTTTGGACGTAATGGAAAACTCTTGCCTTACGAATAATAAATTTGTATAAAAACTCTATAATTTGTAAGCTTTCCAATAAGAAGTCTAATGGAAGTTCAATAAGGTATATTAGGAGCTCACCATTTTTTTTAATTACACGAGTCTGCTGCTTCATTTGATCATTTGGAACACCAAAAACTTCTATAATTACTAATGTGTCACCTTTGTTAGATGATGAATGACTAAGAGGCAACTGGATACCACTGATGAGCTGCACAAATATATATGAATATAAGAATTTAGCAAGATATTGTCACATCACCGTTTATCTCAAAATTAAATTATGTATTACAAAAAGTTGACAGACTGTAAGTTCCCAAAAAAATTGAAAGTGGAATATAATATATAATACAAATTTTAAATTTTAAGTCTTTTATCCTCAATTATCAGTAGACAAACACCAAGAATATGTCCAAAATTATAGTGGAATCTACAATGTCCATAATTTTTGATTCATTAACATATTTTTGTTTTAAAATAATTTGTTGTTATCACATTTTATGGGATTCAGATTAAGTTACTCTGATAACATACTATTTTTGAGTGTGTGTGTGTATATATATATATATATATATGCTGCAAAAAATTAAAAGCAATATAAATACTACTTTTTAAAAAGTACCATTTAATTTCCCATGATAGCATTTTCTTAGTTTGACAAAATTAGTTATTTTATATGTATATTAGGGACTGGGTATCCAAAAAAATCTTAACAAAGTAATTAATAATTGCACTTAAACTTTTATTTGCTAAGCTAACTATTGAAGCAAAGATTGGTTTTAATTTAAGGAACAAAATGAGCACACAAGAAAACTATATTTGAAATGTTCTAACTTAAGCTAAGAGATAGAAGACATAAGCCTAAAAATGCAGTTATAAAAATTGAGGCATAATTCTAATTTCTGAAGGTTACATAAGGAGAAACAAATACATAATTAAGTTTGATTATAAAGGAATAAAGGAAGGAAAAGAGGGAAGAAAGGAGGGAGAGAAGGAGGAGAAGAGAAAAGAAAGGAAAAGAAAAACCACTAATGTATAATTTTTCCTAATTCCACAGATTATGGCATTAGCTAGAAGCCAGTGTGACTGTGCAACTATTTAGCAATCAGTGTGGAATGGGCATCAGCATAAACAGACATCAAAGTAATTAAAAAGAACAATGGCCATTAACATTTAGTACACTGGTCCCAATGCCACTGCAGACCAAATATCACTCTGCAGGTAATAGACCCTTACCAAAATGGAGTAGGTTCAGCTTGGTGTAACTCATTCCAGAAAAAAAAAATTACCTAATTTTGAAAAACATAATTGGATACCAGACTGAATGAGAATATAGGGCAAGCTTGTCCAACCTTTGGCCTACATGCAGCCCAGGGTGGCTTTGGAATGTGGCCCAACAAAAATTTGCAAGCTTTCTTAAAACATTATGAGATTTTTTTTTGCATTTTTTAATGTCCATCACCTATCAGCTTGCAAAAGATTGGACACCCCTGATTCAGGGAATATTGATTTGCAAACAAATTTACAAATTTGTTTGTAGAGGAGCCAGCGCAGAGGAATGAATGTCAAACAAAAAGCCCTCAATAATCAACACTATTGTTATCCATTGGCCTTACTCAAGATTTTGGATTTAGAAAGCAGTCCTGTAGTTTTTATAAATTTGAAAATAACTAGCCTAGACCAAAACTCTCAGATTGCAGATGACAAGAGTAAACCAGAAATGTCAAATCCATTCATCAAGAACTTAAGAATGCTTACAGTAAAACCAGGCCCTCAGATTCCCAAATCATGCCTCTACAATCTGTGCAAGTCAAAAAGTAATCATAAAGCTCCCTAGAGTGATCAAGGCAACAGACAAAGACCCACGTGGCCATGGCAGCAGCTTCCCTGAGAATCATTAACTCTCCATGACACTTAGATCTCAACAAGAGACTCCTCAGAATACAAACGTGGCATTTGTGATCCTTTGTGCACACTAGCTGCCTTCCACCTTCACTTTCTCACTAAAAGAGCACATATGTTCTCTTTACTATCCTTACCAGAAAAAATAATGTATTTGTTCAATGAACCTAGACATATTGGCCATATACTTTGTGTCATGCACAAATAAGAATGGAACATAACACATCTTTTTTTTTTTTTTTTTGAGATGAAGTTTAGCTCTTGTTGCCCAAGCTGGAGTGCAATGGCACGATCTCAACCCACTGCAACCTCCACTTCCTGGGTTCAAGTGATGCTCCTGCCTCAGACTCCTGAATAGCTGGGATTACAGGCATGTACCACAACACTCAGCTTATTTTTTGTATTTTTAGTAGAAACAGGGTTTCACCATGTTAGCCAGGCTGGTCTCAAACTCCTGACCTCAGGTCATCCTCCCACCTCAGCCTCGCAAAGTGCTAGGATTACAGGCATAAGCCACTGCACTCACCCACATATCTTATCCTTAAGAAATCCTCACACAAATGAAGAAGACAAGCAACAAATAAATGAACAGTTATAAAACCTTGTGATAAACATGATAAATGTATAGTATATGCATGCAGAGGGTGTTACGGAAAACAACAAAGCTACAAAAAGAAGCACAGCTAACCTAGCCTAGGAAAATGCTTTCAAAAAGAAGTGATCCCTAAGTCTTGAAAAGTGAGTCAAAATGGAGTAGGCAGGTGAAGGCTGAAAGAATACTCTAGTGACAGGAAGAACATACACAATTCATGGAGGCAAGTCATGGTTAGAGAAAGATCCTAGTTCCATATGGTTGTAGAACAGGGTGAAAGCCAAGAAGTGGTGAGAGATAGGGCCAGACAAGGCCTAAGAAAGTAGTCAAGAGACACAAATAAATACTATGTATGCATGATCAGATTAGCACTGTAGCAAAATCTATCTGGTCAACCTGTGGAGGATAGAGATGGAGGACTGAAACAAACTACCTGAAACCATCAGGAAGCCAAAGGAATAGACCTGATGACAGGTAGTAAATTCCTGATACAGGACAGCCGCAAAGTAGGTCAGATCAAGAGAATGGAGAAGGAAAACATTAAGGAATAGAATCATCGAATTTAAAGTTGGTCTGCATGTGGGAAATGGAGGCTATGTGGAAGATTAGAATGGTTCTCAATTTTCTAGTCTGAGCAAAGTGGAAGAATGAGGCCATTTGTGGAAATTTAAATAAGAATAGAAGTAGATTTGACTAAGAAAGGATGTTCACGTTTTAATATTTTAACTTTGACAGAATGGTGATTACGGAGATGAGGATGCTCAGTGAGCTAAAATATGCCTTTAGATTCCCAAAATGAGGTCCAATTAAAACTTGAGCATTGTTGGTGGTGAAACTATAAATGTTTATGTAACAGAACCCAAGGAGAATCATTTGAGACAAGGTTTAAGGAAAGACTTTAGTTAACAAATATCTGAAGGGAAGGCAGAGAAAGAGGAAGCCACAAATAAAAGTGACAATCACTTGGAAGGTAGGGGGTAAAAGGAGAGTCCAGTCCCAGAGCACAGAAAAGTAATGTGTGTAGAAATGGAAGGAATCTTCAACCTGGTTGATTTGCCATTTCTTTTTAACCAGATCAACTACAAAAAGGAAGCCAACATTATGATAACTTTGTAAAGTGAACTCAGTGGTTAATACTTTGCCAGACCATGAAGGAATATTAATGATCCAGTGTTGTAGGCAATTGCTTCCTATCCACTAAATGCTTCTACATCCGAGTTACAAACTCCTTAACAGACAATAGAAAAGTCAGCTACATACTTCATAGGCACTGTTTCCTGCAATGGGCAGGATCTTTCTAGTCCTGTTCATCTTTGCTATACTTTCCACATTAATTTCTGGAAAACAGCTCTCAATCCTCTCATTCTCAGCTAAGATAAAGTGGCGAGGGCCTGAGGTAGACATGGCATGTAGATTCCGAAATCCTGTGGTATTAGGATGGTGGAAAAAGGAGCTGAGCTAGGAAGAGTTGCAGAAGAAGCACATTCTGGAAGCACCAGCATTTCCTGCGCTCTGACAGCCAGGTAATGAGGAGCAGGGGAGCACTCAGCAGCTAGCAGAGCTTCACTAAGTAATGACATGCTGGTCAGGGACGGAAACATAAGTACTTACAAAATTCCAGGTAGGATCTGAGATGGTTTATAGAGTGCTAGGAGTAACCAGTTAAATAGAAAGAGGGACCAATGAAACCATACCCACTCTATTGATTTGCAAACAACAGGTACAGTTACACCCTAAAATAGAATTGCTCATAAGTGGAGAGAAAAGGCAACTAGAGATTTTTCAAAAGATTTGCTCACATTTTAAAAAGAAAATAAACATAGCACTTAGGTTATAGAGGAACAAGAAAGATGTTTTGAAAAGTCTTTACTAATGGAAAAAAAATCTTAGACACTGCTTTTATGCTCCGTAAGGTTTTATAGGATGTAATTTAAAAAAAAAATAATAAGACGAGTTTGGAGGAAGGGTACTAAGTGGGATACAGATAGAAATAAAAAGGAAGCAATAGGAGGTCAACTGCAATGGGGCAGGAGAACTAATAATGCAGGAGAAAAAAAAATCATTACATTAAAATTAAAACGAAATCAGTAAGGAACAAAATCAAATGCAAACTTTGAATCATCAACATAAAGGAAAAAAAATGTTAAAAGCTCTCCCTACATGCAGTGGAAAAGGGAATACATTAAAGTTGACACAAATTAACAGAGACAGAAGACAGATACTGGAGAAAGACATATGGATAATTTTTCTTTTTAAGTAATCAAATGATATGCACAGACATATGGGGGAAAAAGTCCTGACCTACAAAAGCCTAATAGTGGACACTGAAGAAAAGACAACAGCTCATAAAATTTCCTGGTAAAATCCATCAAAGGCAAGAAAAAGCAACATGTTCACAACGTAATTAGTGGGTTGGCCTGTGACCTGTATCTCACAATATTTAATTCCTAATAATGAAATCATATAAGTAGAACTTTGAGAGGAAAGTTTTTAGCCTCAATATGTCTAATCACAGGCAGCTAATCATTCATGTAAAATTGCAACAGGAAGACATTTTTCAGATGTAGAAGGATGCTGAAATACTACCCACATATAGTACCTGAAAGATTAACAGAAACTTAAAAGAAATTAAAGCAAATCAGTGGAATTCAAAAATACTAATGAACACTATCTAGTTTATATAATAACCAAAAAATGTAAAAGAAAAGTTATTCATCTTACCCTTATCGTAAGTGTAATTGGCATACTCTCTTTTATGTTACTTGGGTTAAAGTCTGATTTACTATCTCTTAAGAAATGTGGTTTCAAAATATATCCAGAACCACCATTATCCAAAAATTTCCCATTTTGCAGATCCATAGGCAGACCAGGAGTCTGGAAATTTAAAGCCACTGTAAGAAAGAGGTATTTTGACATTATTAAGAAATAGAGAATACAAATAAAAGAACACAATGAAACCACTTACTGAAATCTAATCATGGATTATATATCCCTGAATGTTCTAAGAGCAAGCATCATTATCCTAATAATTCATGATTTTTAAATCTTTCTCTTCTGCCATGTCCATATTAATGAGTTCCAAAGTTTAATCTGTAATAAGTTACTACACAGCTTTGAGTAAAGAAATCAAAATGGTATCCAGTATAGAGTATAGAATAACAATGTTCATGTCAGGTAACATTTAAGAAATATGAGCATAAAGAGTATCAGTACATTAAATGCAAGAAATAAGCCATCAACTATGTCATAAATTTTCAAGTCCAAGTGATGCTGTTGTCACTTGAGGAGAAAGTGAGAAACAGGCAAAGCCATGATTGTCATTAAAATAGGGAAGCATCCATGATATAGGCTGGTAAATAGCCGCTGTAGAGAATACCACCCTCCACCTCCCACCCAGCCCTATTCCCCTCCTCACACCTGCAGGCCTTGCCACAATCCAGTAGAAGAAGGGTAACACCTGGTACTTTCTGACTGGTTAGTGCAGTGCTGTACCAGCTGTGCAATTTGGAATAAGAGTCCTGTGAGGACAAATAACAAAGCTGTGCGATCTTATTCACTTTTCAAGGCTATGCATGTAGAAGCTCATGTAAAGTATAAATGATAGAGGTCACATGATTTGAAGAGGACTTGAACATATCTCAGGCAAAGGAATTTGATCTTCAATGTCCATTTGGGTTTCCTTGTGCCCTTCTTCCACCACACATGTCTCATATTAACTCCTCATGAATTTAACCACCATTCCCTAAACCATCACCCAGATTTACCCCCCTTCAACACAGTTAGGAATGACTTCAACTCTTAAAACCCATGATTCACCATTAGTGCCTGACCCCGAAACCCCTAAGAACAAAAAATCTTTACAAAAAGCCTTTTGCATGAATGTTTCATACATCCATAAAGTGAATCCATTTTATGTTACTTTTGCAAACAACTCAATATCCTATATAACATACCCATTTGACAACCTATATTCCAAAATTCCTGGGGATTAAAATTAGAAGAGTCTGCTCTTGTTGCTTTGGGATATATTCTGGTAATGAACTTCCTGGTGTGAAAAATAAACTCATGGACTGAAAAAGAATGATTCAAACATTGTGAAATAGTTCAAATGAATTAAATAAGCCACTATTTCTATATATACCATTTAATTCTATAATAGTTTCAACAATTTTCATATGTATTGTCTTGGCAAAAATTTGCAATGAATGAAAATCAGAATAAATCCATGCCTTTGTTGACAGTATAATTCACTATTATTTAGATGTTAGTGACAATTTTATCACAAAATTTATGTTCACTGATTATTCAAGGAAAAATTGGTTAGATAATTTATATATTTTTTTACATCCAAATTATTTCACTCTGTTGTAATAATATAAAAATTCCAAAATAAAATGCATGCATTTTTCAAAACAAAAGCAGCATTTTCACCCATAATTTTTCCATTTTGATTTTTGCAGTAGGACAGAATCACATGGAAGTCACACAAAGCTATATGATTCCAGCTAAATTAATCCTACTTTCACAGATTCTCAGGGTCGAAAGGTACTTCTGAGTTGTACAGTTCAACTTCCAACCCCTTCACTCCAGCATCTTTCTCCAAAGTTTATTCAAATCTGAGTGTACATCTCTCTATTGAAAAACTCTCAATGCTTTTGATTATTTCAAATGTCTTTCTTACTCGGATAATCTTTACATGCTTGCAGTATACACACATGCAGGAACAAACATACACATGCAATCTATTTCAGTTTCTATATATATTATTTGTGTTTCTTCTCTTCTATATAATATTTAAGTCACTTGAGATTCAAACTAACTTATACCCTTTATCATTTGGCACCTTCCTCAAATTTTTGAACACAGATTTCATGCTTCTCCAAGGTTTATCTTTTTTCATTAAAAAGATCCTGTTTCTGCAACCATTCCTGGTGATGTAGTGACTCATCATGGGAGAATGGTTATTGCTTATGGCTTACTTCATTTGCTAATCCAACTAGAATAGAATCACCTTCCCCCTCACTCTAAATACTATTATTTAGGAAGCATTGTCAAATTAAAAATTACAGTTAATTTTATCAATATGCCTTTTCAAAGTTACACATTCCTTGAGAGAAAGTTTATTTCAAAACCATGTGTGTATTAATGCCACATAGGTGTCCAAGTATCATACTCCCTTATCTAGTCCTCACAGATGTCTGTCCTTAGGCAAAACACATACTCTCCTAAGTTTAATGTTTCTCATTTATAAAGTAATAAATATGAATGATGACTAAGGTCTCATAACATAATATGAATTTGTTATTTCTATGATTAGCCTTTATAAATTAAACATGTTTGTTATTACAAATGCAGTTCATGTTCACTGTAAAATAGGAGGACATCAAAGAACAAATAAAACCATATGTCATCATCCAATTGATAACCACTGATAACTCCTTGATATATATCTTTCCATTCTTTTGTATGTGTATAATTTTTAGTTGAATGATAATGTTTGCCACCTTTCATAAGCCACTGTTATTATTTACTAAAATAATGTGAAAATCATTTCATTTCAATAATATTCATCTACAACATTATTTTTAATGATTTTTATTATGTTTATAATAATTGACATCCTTGAAGTTAAACCTTTGCTGATTTCATTAATTATTTACTATTAACTTTTGGTGCAAGAAAAATGCTCTATAATCCTTCCAAGAGATGGTAACACTATCCTTTGACTCTACTCAGAACTATCCAATTCTTTTCCAAATTTTTTGTAAGTTTTTAACATGATAAAAGTAATATAATTAAAAATATAATAATTTGAAGGAACAGAGACCAGTAAAGCATGTCATTCAAACTCTCTTAAGCATACCTTACAGTAAGAAATACATTTTACAGTCCAACACACATGTACCTTGCACAATTGTGCTTACAATACAGTCCTTCTATTTTATTCCATTCCATTCCTTCCATTCCATTCTACTCTACACTACTCTATCCTATGCTATTATTTAATTGTAGTCCATACCTACTGAATTGATTTTTGGTTACAACACACAGGTTAAAAAACGAAAAGAGCCTTTAAAAATTCCAGGATCTCTCTAATAGATAGAGAATATGAACTAAAGTATTCTTCAAAATCCTTGAGTACCTGTGACCAGCCCAATAAGGTTAATCATTAAATATATCAGAATCTGCATTCCCAAACAGCAACTTTTCTCAAGACAATTGTAGGTGCTGATTTTCCTTCTGTGGTATTTCTACACAAGATGGTAGATTGCATTTTTTTAACTTTTAATTTTTGTGGGTACATAGATATATATATTTATGGCATATATGAGATATTTTGATACAGACGTACCACATATAGTAATCACATCAGGGTAAGTGGTGTATCCATTACCCCAAGCATTTGTGCTTTGTGTAGCAAACAATCCAATTATACTATTTTAGTTATTTTTAA
This sequence comes from Sapajus apella, assembly GCF_009761245.1. Taxonomy (NCBI): domain Eukaryota; kingdom Metazoa; phylum Chordata; class Mammalia; order Primates; family Cebidae; genus Sapajus; species Sapajus apella. The sequence continues at coordinate 6,869,033 of NW_022437024.1, forward strand.
ATGTACAATAAATTATTGTTGACTGTAGTCACCTGTTATGCTATCAAATACTATGTCTTATTCAATCTATCCAACTATAGTTTTGTATCCATTATTGTCCCCATTTCCCCTACACCTCCACTACTAAAAAAAATTGTCACCTGGCTGTTAAATTAGTTGCCTTCTCCCTTTTAACTTTGGGACACTCCCCACATAATAAGTCTTCTTCCCAGTCTCTTTCTCAGGACCTGTTTTACCTTGGGCACTGCCAAACAGAATAACCACCTCAGGTTTAGAATTGGACGCAATGAAAAGAAGATGCAGAGACAGACGACACCTCTAGGGGTGTGCAGTGTGGCATGCACACTCTTTACAACCATCTGGTAGTCCAGGCTGGGGGCCATTTTTTCCCCTTCCTTCACTATAGACATAGAGGCTCCAAGGCTGATTAACTCTACCCCTTTTGATGCCTATTAAATACATAAAGTTTAGCTGTCACTGCCATAAACCTTTATTACCACCTTCCTGCCTGCAATCTCACCCTTTAGCTTCTATCAGTGGCATTGTTTACAAATACAGTGAATCATGCCACTCTGAGATTTCAATCTCTCCTGCTCACCTTCACTCCTAGAACAAAGTTCAAGCCTTCCAGTTTGGCTCTGCCTCCCTCTGCCGCCCTGCCACTGCTCTCCTATATAAACTGCTCACTACAGCCCCCTACCCCTCAACAAAGGTGGCCACGTCAGACATTCTCAATCTAAATGTCATTGCTTAGAAAAGTTAATTAATGGCTGTGTTCTGTGAAATAAAACTTAACAAAACCTGAGGTATGTAACCCCTCTCTAAATTTTGCTAAATATGTTGAAATTTTATAAGAATATACATTTTATAAACATCATTGAGCAATCTTAACACCCTAGCAGTGAATCTAACTCATTTAAACATTTCTTCTATTTGAATCATAAAAATTTACCTCTCAATTTTGAAAGTTTTCGGGCTTGTGTCTCCCCAATAGAATTATTTTCATTAAATTGTTGATACAACCTTGAATGTTGAAAGTTTCTGAACTTCTCAGCTTTAGTATAAATGACAAGATCAGATAAGGCCAGAGAAATTTTTAGCTTCCTGATCTAAAAATAAAATGCAGTAATTTCACATTTTTATGCTAATAATTGGGAAAAAATCTTTTTCTAATAAAACATACTTTGAAATAAATGATTTTCATCTTTTCATTAGATTATCTCCTCAAACACCATTTGTATTAACTCAATGTGGTTATTTTTGGGAACAAAAATATTTAATGTTAATATAAACTAGCTCAAATTTAAAATCATGATTAATGTAATAAGTATTGAGGACCACAATTATTACTATTTCTTTTTTCATAAAGATCTCAGTGTATTCCTGTGAATTTTATAAATTTAGGAACTTTCGTCATGAATAAATTTACTTTGAAATGACTTCTATTATATAGTGAACATTTGCCATCTCACAACCCGGCATCTATTTCTTTTATACTTCTTTTTAGCCATTTCCCAAGTTTTGTTTTGGGAAAACATTTCTTGTTCATGCTCAATCCAAGCCTGAGTCATGAAGATTGGGTGGGCTAAATAGAACTTTGCATTTCCCTAGCAACAGTAATTGGTTCAGGGATGTGAGCATAACCAGGTGAGAGCCAACGTACCAAAAAAAAAAAAAAAAATTGCTTGCTCTGCCAACAGATAGGCATGCCACTGGATTTGAAGCTGAAATGATATAAAGCTGAATTTTTGCAATAGTCTTGCACCAACACAGAGAAAGTGGGAGCAAAGCTGGAGAAAGAAAGTTCTTCTAACTTTATGTGAGACACTATATCAAGTCATTTTTGAAATTAAAATCCCTTTCACTGAATTTTTCATCTATGCAGGCCAATTAATTGTCATTTTATCTAAACCAGCTGGATTGGGTTTGTGTCACATACAACCTAATGTACTTTCTTTCCTCATGCTAATGTATATACATATAACACTGCATATTATAAACATTGATTCTTGTCTCTGCCTTTACTAATACCAGGGAATTTATGTTGTGTATCTCTGCATCTTTTGCACTTTGCACAAAGTGTGCTTCATAAGAGTGCATAATATTTATCAACTATAGAGAGTTTTTTTATTTTTACTTATTTATTTTTGAGACAGGATCTCATTCTGTTGCCCAGGCTGGAGTGCAATGGCATGGTCTTGGCTCACTGCAACCTCCACCTCCCGGATTCAAGCAATTCACCTCCTTCAACGTCCCAGGCAGCTGGAACTACAGTCATGCGCAACTACGCCAGGCTAATTTTTGTATTTTTATTAGAGACAGGGTTTCACCATGTTGGCCAGGCTGGTCTCAAACTCCTGACCTCATGTGATTTGCCCACCTCAGCCTCCCAAAGTGCTGGGATTACAGGCATGAGCCATCGTGCCCAGCCTAAAGAAAAAAAAAAAAATTTTAAGCAGCTAACATAAAAAAAGAGGCAATTAAAAAAATTTCTCTTCCACTCTCAATGTTTCAAAGTAAATTGTAAATGTTAGACTAGAGTTTTTACAAGAAGGAAAAAGACTTTTTTCCAGAATTTTAAAAAATTCTCCACCAAGAATAAAATTAGAAAACTTTTTAATCACTTGTAAGATTTTCACAAAGCATCACCTCACCTTCTTTTTCTTGAAAAGCATTGCTCCAGATAGCTTTTTTACACCTGTTTCCTTGTCTTGATTGTCTCCTAAAACAGATTCGAATATTTCTGATTCTTTAAATTTATCCTCCTCGTCCTCCTCCTCCTCTAGATCTGCCATTTCTTCTTCCCATTCCTCCACCTTACCACGCTTATCAGAACCTTTTCTTTCACGGGTTTCCTTCAAGGTTCCTATTTTCTTATTTTTAACTAATACTTTGAATTTTAGTGCCTAAGGAAACAATTTGAGAGATACAATTACACATTTACAAGTAAATTTGCATTGTAACAGTCATTGAAAAGTGTTTCACTATATGTTCAATTAGCCTACAGTAATAAGATATGTAAGAACTCTGTTTTTTCCCTTGCTTCTATTCATACCTCAGTACAGGAATGAATACAGTGATATAATGTTATTGATTATAATTCATCCAAAAATAAGCCTATTATGATTGAGACTTACTGTATGCCATTTCTTTGATATTTCACAAGCTGATACTATTCCAAAAATTTGAAATATGTGAAAAGCATATGTATATAAATACCATAATATTGCAATTAAAATGTTACAACTTCTGGTAGTAAATACTTTAGCTCATCATTTTCTTATCCAACATTAAAAAGTATTAAATGAAATCAGGCATATTAAAATGTCTATCCTAAGTTTCTGGCATCTAGTATAGACTAAATTAAAGATTTGTAATAAAGACTTCAAATTTCTTCTGTATTACATATAAGCATCATTAACTTAATATTTTCTATCCATCAAATCTTGAAGCATAGCAAAATTTACCATCAGTGTCACTTGTTCTGAATTCGAAGGCTCTGGTTCCATTCTTTCACTTGGTTATTCCTGCCCTTAGGAAATTTTCCTTAATTTAACGAGTACATTTAAGTGCCAGCTCTGTTATATACAATGCTGAAATCTGGATTATAAAGTTTTTTTCTCCAAAGAGCATTGATTGTCCTTTCCCTTTTGTCATCCTCAGGTATCCATTCAAATTATTCCATCATCTTGGGTCTTCTCTCTTTTAAATGACCCTTATAATACTCTGTACTACAGAGTTTACCAAAGTACACTCCGCAATCCTATGCATCATGAATATTATCAGAAGTGCTTGGAAAAGAGACAAATTCCTGGGATCTATTTCAAAATTAGAGAATTAGATTCTTGCATTGTGGGACTGGAATTGGGCCTCCTTAACAAGTCTCTAGGCTATTCTTTTACACACAAGGACAGAATATTGTAGGATAAAGTAACATTTTTGTTTTGAAACAGAACCTCACTCTGTCACCTGGGATGGAGTGCAGTGATGAGATCTCAGCTCATTGCAACCTCCACCTCCCACATCCAAGCAGTTCTCCTGCCTCAGCCTCCCGAGTAGCTGGGATTACAGGGTAACTTTAATTCTTCATTTACTCATTGAAAAGCACCTCTCTGCTTTAGTATGGAAGCTAAAATTTGAATGAAAGCTATGTACTGGAGTGCTGGAAAAATAGATTCACATATAACAGGAAGCAGGATTCTCTTCCAAGAAAGCTAAAAATTATTATAATTTTCATAATTGGACGATGGCTCGGGTTTAATCTTTGATAATATGTTTCCAGCATTTTACAAAATTCTTTACTATTTCTTTTCTGCCACAATTGAACACATTATGTGGGCATCCTTATGAGGCAAAAGAACTATGGTCTTTCCAGTTATTACACAATTCACTTTTTTCTGTCTCAGTTCTATCGTGAGCCCTATATTTCTTGTCACTAGTGTCACAACACTTTCACTTTAAAATTTTTCACTGATTTAAATAAAATGTTAAAAGAAGTAAAATTTGAGGATCTTCCAAATTTATTATGCCAAAGGGAAAAGTTCAGCCCTGGAAACTCAGTCATGTAATACGGCTGTTTTTCTTATCTGGTGCCTGACTATTGCTTCCTGACCTTTGTGCTGAGATGTTATACGTTGACCAGACTCCCTATTCTTCATTCAAACCTAGACAAAATTATCTTAGAGATAGAGAATCTTAGAATGTAATCAAACCCCTTAGAGTGTAATCAAGAGTAGCCAATCAAATCTTAAATCTGTATGTTAGCCATTGTATGGAAATTATTGTAATTCTCTTCAGCACATCTGTTTTTGCCTACATAAAACAATTTTCACTTTTTCTCACACCAGGAGCAATGACCCCCATTCTTTGCTGTGTGTCCCAGGAAACTACCCTCACACTTTACACTTGAATAAATTCTTCTAACTGAATCCTGAGCCTTTTGATTATTTTAGATTGACAAAAATAAATAAATAAGAAAAACACATAGGGAAATAGTCATATATTACAAAAATATTGCCATGTCTACCAAATGTCAAAACTAAACTATTGGTTGTTAGACAATACTATCATCAAAAAAATGTTTATTTATCATCTAATAAAATTGGGAGTAAAAAGAAAGGCCCAGCAAGGAAAACTAAACAGGAGTAGTCAAAGAGGTGCTAGAGAAGGCTAAAGAATGTGATGTTACAGGCTGGGTGCGATGGCTCACACCTGTAATCCCAGCACTTTGGGAGGCCGAGGCAGGCGGATCACCTGGGATTGACAGTTCGAGACCAACCTGACCAACATGAAGAAACCCCATCTCTACTAAAAATACAAAATTAGCAGGGTGGGGTGGTGCATGCCTGTAGTCCCAGCTACTCAGGAGTCTGAGGCAGAAGAATCGCTTGAACCCAGGAGGCAGAGGTTTCAGTGAGCCGATTATGGCGCCATTGCACTCCAGCCTGGGCAACAAGAGTGAAACTCCATCTCAAAAAAAAAAAAGAATGTGATGTTACAACAGAAATTGTTTCAGGGAAAGGAAGTGGAGGTCCACAGTATTGAATGTTAATGAGAGAACAACCAGATGAAGACTAAAATGAGTTCATTAGAATTTATCATTAAAAAAATCTTTGATGAATGTAATGGGAACTTTCCTGTGAAGCAGTTAGAAGAGGAAGAGGGACTGGATAGGTTGCAAGGAGACAAGAAAACAGAAATTTGGGCTGTGAGAGGGAGTAATAGAGAGCCAGAGAGAGAAGTGAAGTCCTGATAGTAGAAATGGACGTGATTTGTGAAAGCAAATACTTCAGTATGCTCAAATTAAGATGGAAAGGGTCATAAAGACAGTGAAATTGAAAACAGTGCATTTTTTAAAGGGGAACCTGCTACCCAGCTATTGAGATACTGGGTACTGGCTCTATTTACAGTCTAGAACTTTTGCCACTTTCTGAGACTTTTGCCTATAAAACATACTAAATTTCTGGTCCCTAATACTAATTGCTTTGAAATTGGGGACCCATGAGGTAGGAGACACAATCAAAATGTGGATTTCACATAAAGATATATTCTCTTTATTGAAGTATATTCACCTAAATGTGCATGAGAACATTCCCTAGGCAACATTGCCAAGATAAACCTCTATGAGTGATCAAAAATAAGCGTTTTCATTGGTCTCTAGCCCAGTTTCAAGGGGCAAAATAACAGTGACATGTTTTCATGGAGTTTTTTTCTTAACATGAATTTCTCAGAAAAAAAAGTGTTACCTCTGGTGATGGCAGAGTATCAGGAAAATCATCAAGCATATCAGAAAGCAAGGACTCTCCGAAAGTAGTCTGCAAATTGTCTGCCATTACTTCTTGTTGGGCAGGAGAGCAGTGATTTTCTAAAGAGAGCACCACTGGGTAGTCAGATGTCTAAAAAAGTAACCATTACTATGGTTATTCATCAAAACTTCTAAATAACTGTAATGTAATTAATATAAGTGTTTACTGTATTTTTTAAAAAAACTTACTTCTAATGTTTAATACCTTTGCAAAATAAGTAAGTATTCTTTAAACTGAAAGTACTCTTGAATTTGGCAAAACAGAGACCATTAAATCTGTATAAAAAGAAAAAATTATTACAATTTATAACAAAAGAATAGGAACAACTGAAGCACCCATCAGTGAGTACTTGTTTAAATAAATTATACTGGCCAGGCTCAGTGGCTTACAACTGTAATCCCAGCACTTTGGGAGGCTAAGGCGGGTGGATCAGATGAGGTCTGGAGTTTGAGAACAGCCTGTCCAACATGGTGAAACCCCATCTCTACTAAAAATAAAAAATTAGCCAGGTGTGGTAGCATGTGCCAGCTACTAAGGAGGCTGAGGCAGGAGTATCACTTAAATCCAGGAGGCAGAGGTTGCAATGAGCAGAGATCGTGCCATTGCACTCCAGCCTGGGTGACAGAGACTCCATCTCAAAAATAATAATAATAATAATAACACCATATTCATATAAAGGAATGATACAGACCAATTAAGAAAAAGGCAGGCAGCCCAGTGTGGTGCTCACACCTGTAATCCAGCACTTTGGCCAAGGCATGTGGATCACCTGAGGTCAGGAGTTCAAGGCCAGGCTAGCCAACATGCCAGAACCCCATCTCTACTAAAAATGCAAAAAAAAAAAAAAAAAAATTACCTGGGCATGGTGGTGGGAACCTGTAATCCCAGCCACCTGGGAGGGTGAGGCAAGAGAATTGTTTGAACCCAGAAGGTGGAGGTTGCAGTGAGCTGAAATTGCGTCATTGCACTCCAACGTGGGCAACAGAGTGAGATTCCGTCTCAAAAAAAAGAAGGCAGAGCTATCTATACTGCTATAGAAAGTTATCTATGGATTTATGAAGAAAAGCAAGTTACCAAAAAGTAACATGCTACATTTTTCTTTGTTAATATACAAATATTAAGAGATTTTAAATGTGAGACAAAAACATTATACACTCATTAGTTGGGGGAAATGTTAATATTCTGCTTTTTCAGTTTTAAGTTTTGTAATCAAAATTCATTGTTTTAAAATTAGAAATGATAAAGATATTTCCAGTTTCTAATAGCCAAGGAATTTTATTAAGTGAAGCTTCAGCCCTTTCTCACTGCTGTAACTTCAAAACTTGCCATAAAATCAAAACATCATTGGATCTTATTTAAGATTTTTTCTTTGTTTTGATTTCTTATATACTTATCAGGGCATAAATTTACCAATTTGTGAAAAAGCCAGGGAATCACAAGTCTTGCTGCATTTTCACAGCACTCAGAACAGAACAGATAATTACTATGTCTTTTTAATGTATGAGTATATTGCTTTGTGACTACGTGATAAAAATTACTACAAACCTTGGTGGTTCAAAACGGCATTTATTGTCTCACAATCTAGTCACCAGAAGTTTGAAGTCAGTTTCACTGGTCTAAAATCAAGGTGTGGGCAAGGCTGCACTCCCTTGGGAGGCACTGGGGAAGAATCCTCCTTGCCTCTTCCAGGTTTGGGTGGCTGCCCACATTCCTCCACTTGTGGCCACATCTCTCTAATCTCTGTCCCTGTCTTCCCATTGCCTCCTCCTCTGGTGTATCAAATCTCTCTCTACTTCCTTCTTATAAAAGTGCATATGATGGTGTTTAGAGCCCACTCAGATAATCCAGAATAATCTTCACATCTAGAAGCGTTTAACTTCATTACATCTACAAAGACACTTCTTCCAAATAAAACAACACTTAGAAACTCCAGGAATTAAAACTTAATATTTTTGGAAGCCCTTATTTGACCTACACAATGACCTTCTCAATTAGAGTGAGTCCACTGACTCACTCTGACCCCAACAGAATAGTGTAAATCTTTTGCCAAATATAGTAAGTAATTCTGAGACTGGGCAAAGTGATGGCCTAGAAGGTGAATTCTTCCATGTGGCCCTGAAAACACTGATGTCATTTCTCGATCTTCTTGGCTCCATCCTCTGGGAAGATTCTCTTTCTTTTATCTTCTTTGGCCACATTGAAAGTGGATGTTGAGGAGTTTGCTCTCTTGAAAGCCAAGCAATGTTTGCAGCCCATTTCCTTACCAAAGGCTGTTTTAAGGCTCACCTAAGGTCATACTTGTGGGGTTTTTTTTTTTGGCAACACAAGTCCCTCAAAACTTAGATGTTTTATATATTTGTGTGAGTAAACTCATGCAACTAGACTCAAGGTTTTTTCCTAGTCATAGTTACCGTGTATTTAATTTCATGTCCTCTTTTTTCCAAATTAATAGTGATTACCTTGAGTAGGAAGTCTAAACTTTAATCTGATCTGTGCTGCAAAACTGAGTCATCTTGTTCAGCTGGGAAGTCTTATTGAGTTTTCATTGCTCAAAGCTTTGTTTAAAATCTCACTTCTTGCTCTTTTGGGTGTTTTAAATAAATTTTATTGTGTATACTTAAGGTATACAACAGGATGTTATGGGATACATGTAGATACTAAAAAGGTTATTATAGTGAATCAAATTAACATATCCATCTATCCATCATCTCGCAGTTACCCTTTTTTAAATTTCTGTGGCAAGAGCAGCTAAAATTTACTTATTCAGCATGAATAATATAAACAGTACAATTTTATTACCTATAATCCTCATTTGGTACATTAGATAGCTAAACTTTTTCATACTACATATGTGGTACTTTGTAGCCTCTGACCTACCTGTCTCCATTTTCTTCCTGCTCCCCATATCTCATTCCTGTCAATCACTGTTTCGTTATCTCTGTATATTTTAGGGTTTTTTTTTTTTTAATTCCACAGATAAGTGAAATCAGCCATTATTTATTTCTGTGTCTGGCTTGTTTCGCTTAGCATAATCTCCTCACCCATGTTGTGGTAAATGGAAAGATCTCATTCTTTTTAAACACTGAATCATATTCCATTGTATATATCCATTTTCTTTCACCATTTGTCTGTCAATGAACACTTAGGTTGTTTCCATATCATGGCTATTGTGAATAATTCTACAATGAACAATGCAGCACAAATATCTTTATGAGATGGTGATTTAATTCCTTTTGGGTATATACCTAGAAGAGGGATTACTGTGTTATATGGTGGCTCTATTTTTTTTTTATTTCTTTAGCAACCTTCATGCTGTTTTCCCATTGGTGGTACCAATCTGCATTCCCACCAACCGTGTACACAGTTCTCTTTTCTCCATACCCTCGCCAACATTTGTTATCTTTTGACTTTTTGATGAGACCTTCTAACATGGTAAGACTGTGAGGTGGTATGTCATGGTCATTTTGATTTGCGTTTCCCTGGTGACTAATACGGTCAAGAACCTTTTCATATGCCTGTTGGCCATTTTTATGTCTTCTTTGGAGAAATGTCTATTCAGATTTTTTGTTTGTTTTTTAATTAAGTTGTTTTTTTTTCCACTAATGAGTTGTATGAGTTCTTTATAAATTTTGGATATTTGCTTATTAGATACATGATTTGCAAATATTTTTTTCTAATCCATTTTGTTGATTGTTTTCTTTGCTGTACAAAAGCTTGTTAGTTTGATGTAGTCCTATTTGTTTTTGCTTTTGTGATCTGAGCCTTTGACGTAATATGAAAAAAAAAAAAAATCATTGCCAAAATCAGCATCTAGGAGCTTTTCCCCTATGCTCCCTTCTAGGATTTTCATAGTTTCTAGTCTCATATGTAGGCTTTTTTTAAAGCCTATTTTACACCATTTTAACTTGATTTGTTGTCTATGGTGTAAGATAAATGTCTAATTTCATTCTTTAGCATGTTGAAATCCAGTTTTTTTAGTACCATTTATTGAAGATACTTTCCTTTTTCATTATGTCTTCTTGGTCTCCTTGACAAATTAGTTGACCATATATGCTTAGGTTGGTCTCTAGGCTCTCTATTTTGTTCCACTGGTCTATATGTCTGTTTTTCTGCCCAGGACCACGCTGTATTGATTACTATGGCTTTGTAATATAATTTTAAATCAGAAAATGTGATGCCTCCAGCTTCGTTTTTATTTCTCAGAATTGTTTTGGCTATTTGAAATCTTTTATAGTCTTTAAAGATTTTAGGAATTTTTTTCTATTTCTGTGAATAATGCCATTGGAATTTTGATAGGGATGGCATTAAATCTGTATATTGTAGCCTGGTATAGTTACTCATTCCTGTAATCCCAGCCCTTTGGAAGGCCAAGGTGAGAGGATCTTCTGAGGCCGGGACTTTGACACCAGCCTGGACAACATAGCAATGCCACACCCCAAGGGGGGAAAAAACCCTGTATATTGCTTTAGATAGTATGAACATTTTAACAATATTGTTTTATATCTTCTGAGTTAGGAACATAGGATATCTTTTCATTTATTTGTGTCTCCAATTTCTTTCATCCATGTTTTATGGTTTTTAGTGTACAGATCTTTCACCTTCTTGGTTAAATTTATTCCTAGATATGTTATTTTTACACTATTATAAATGAGATTATTTTCTTAATTTCTTTCAATTAGGTCATTATTTGTGTATAAAAATACTACTGATTTAAATATGTTGATTTTGTGTCCTGCAACTTTACTGAATTCATTTAGTTCTAACAAGTTTTTTTTGTTTGGAATCTTCGGGCTTTTCTACAGACAGGATTATGTCATTTGCAAATAAAAATAATTTTGCTTCTTTTCTTCCTATTGGAAGGAATAGAAAGTATTCCCTTTTGTCTCTTTTTCTTAACTAGTTTCCCATTTCTTGCTTTTTGGAATCTTAGAAACTGTAGGCTTTTCATCTTTGCAAGGCCTTTGAATTTTAAGACTGTCTCCACTTTTTAAAACTTATTTTCCACTCTGAATTCGGTGAGGGAGTTAACCATGCAAATATTTGGGAAGAGTATTTCATATAAAGGGGAAATAGCAAGTACAAAGGCCTTGAGATGTGTCTGAAAAAGACTAAGGAGGCCAGAAAGGCCAAGTGAACAGGGATGGAGTAGCAGGAGAGTTCAAACCGGTAATGAAAAACTGACCACTTAGGGCCTTTTGAGTCATTGTACAAATTTTAGCTTTTATTTTTGAGTGAGGCCGAAGGCTTTGAGAAGGGCAATGACATAATCTGACTTACCAGAAAATCACTCTGGCTGATATTTTGAGATGAGACTGCAGGGAAGTAAGGAAAGAAGCAAGAATACCAGAGAAGAGGGTATTGGGATCATTTAGGCGAGAGATGATGTTGGTTGACTGGGAAGTGACAATAAGAATGAGAAAAGAGAGTTAAACTCAGGATACATTTTAAAAGTAAAGCCAAGATGATTTGCTGAAAAATTGAATGAGGGGCTTGAGAGAAGGAGAAGAAGGTTACGGCTGGCAAAAAAGATTTTGACTGGAGCATATGGAAGTTGCCATTAATGAGATGGGGAAGACCATGGCAAGAGCAGGACTAGAGAAATATCAGGGAGCTCAATTTTAAACATGTTAAATTATATATGCCTATTCAATATCCAAGTGGAAATGTCAAATAGGCAGTTGTGTACATTGGTGTAAGTTCAAGAAAGAGATGGGAGTAGAGATATATGAATTTAGAAATCATCAGAAATTACGTGTTTAAGAGAATCAGTGCCATATTCTCAATGTTTTTATATTAAGATAAAAATTGTTCATATATAATATTTGTATCTTTGGAATATTTATTTTGTACTCTATTTTAATATATAGTAGATAAATTTATATAAATTTGTGATTTTAAGTTTATGCTGACAGATTATGTAATGTATTGACATAGGAGAAGTTAATCACATTTGTAAATTTAATGTATTAGGTACACATTACATAGTTTTAGTAATATAGTAAGAATTTGTTTAGTCATTTTGATGGTACTAAAATTGTACTGTAATTGAAGGGCTTACGAAATCAAATGTGTTAAGTTTACAAAAACAACTTAAAATGTCTGAAGGTACAAAATTAGTCATGTTTATAAATGAAACCAAATGTTCAGAACTCCTTAACATTGGGGGATTGCAAAAACCTGCTCAATTTATAGAGTAGGATTCATAGACTGAGCTTGAATTCTGGGAATAACTATATCTTTGACTCTGTATTAAATTAAATTTTTTTGAATCCAAAGTAAACTTCTGAACATTTCTTGCTATATAAATAGCTATCATTATAGTCATTAAAATGTCAACAATTGAAATGATGCATTGTTGACACATTTTATTTGTCTTGAAAGTAAAATAGTTGAATATTGGTAAAATATTTACTATTACCTAGACCAGTATTTCTCAAGCTTTCCTGGCCATCATCCACAATAATAAATATATTTTACATTGTGAAACAATACACACACACACACGTAAACAAAAATTTCCATGAAACACTATGTACCTTACTAGCTGAAACTAACTTTGATAAATCTACTTTTAACTATATACAACATGGATTTCACTGCCTACTAATGGATCGTAACCCACAATTTGAAATCATTGATCTAAAGTAAGGCTACGCATTATAGGATTTTGAAAGAAGTAAATTAGAATTGCTTCTGTTTAAATAACTACAGTTGAACAAAGATGTGTACATACCATGAATGCATATTTGTGTATTGCTTGGATAACAGTTTTAAACAGAAGTTTGCTGGTGAGGGTGTAGCCATGATATACAACAGGTTCATTCTGTGCTCCATCCCAGCAGTCAATCTCCAAACAACGGCATCCTTTGACAAGGGCACTAGCAAAATTGAAGCAAAATAAAATGTTACCCCTGGACCATTAAAAATACATACCAAAGTCTTTAAAATATTCCAAAAACTGTTTGTGATTTTATAATAAATGCATAAATGAGTCCATAACCCTCTATAAAAACTTGTCTTTAGGACAAGTTTTGAGTATCTGGAAATTTGCATTAAAAAGGAAGACAAAAACTGTCTATGTAGTACATTACTGTGTCTTTCTTTCTAGGCAAATGTTTTACTCTTGAGTGCTCTCCATCCAAGGCTTGGTTTTCAGTAAGCAATGAAGATACCTGCTCCATAGTTGTAGCTCTGAAATGTCTCTATGCCCAACCCAGACAGTTTTGCTTATAGTGGGATTTACTGTTCAATGCAATACTATTGAAAAGCAATAATGTTCAAAGCCATCTCAGAATAGTAGAATATATTAATAAAATCTTATCTAATTATTTTCTCATATCAGGCTTTGGGGAATGGAGTATATGGTAGGAAGGGAAGGATAAAGAAAAGATAAATCATGACAATCCTTGCTCCCTGGAAACAATGTTGGCTAGAGGGTATGGAAACTAGAGGGCCTAATGAATCAGTTAATAATCCTTATCTCTCTAACTGTTTTGCATAAGGCCATCTCTAATTTTAATACAAGTAAGTACTAGAGAAAATTAAAGTTTATGCAAAGGAAGCCTGGACATCAGCTAATCTGTGTCTATTTGACTCATAATTTCACTGGGAGAAAAATTTGAACTGACTGCCTCAGAATGCAAGTTCACAGCTTTATCAAAACTGAGGAAAATATATTTCTACTTTTGTTGGTATCTAAAACTGGGTCTGATTTTTCTACCTAAAAAATAAAGATCAGTTTCTTGATTTAGACATAAATTCTCTTAGGTTCATTAAGTCGGTTGTACTCACTGGGTTAAAATTAATTCTCAGTGTTCATAATACAAGAGAGCAGTGACAGGATGCTTTATTAACACATATGCTTTTATTTACTCTGTGTCAGTTGAAGCTGATTGCATTCAGATTTTTCACTAACTTTATAATAACGAATATAAGCAAACAGGGATGTCTCAGAATCTTCATACCCAGACCAGAGCAGGCCACTGTATGCCATCAAGAAATAGGTCATTTGCCCCAAACTACCAAGACCCAAGAGTTCACTCAAATGTATTGATTTATTGATTGATTCCTGCAAATGTAGATATAGCAATAAGATAATTAAATTATTTCACAGACACACACACATAGTTGTATAGTTGTTCTTATTATCTATGAACTTGGCCTGACATGGAGCTAATATGTGCCAACCACAGACCAAGGATCGGCAACACTAGCATGAGGCAATGCTTATTGCTGGTTCTCCAAGAGCAGTGACTGAAATTTCAGTCTCATAAAACATGTTTGACAAACTGTCAGTAAATATTTATTGTGTTTATATGAGAAAAAAATGCAAACTGCAGAGATGTAAGAAAAAAAAGTAGAAGGCAGAAAAATGTGATCTTCTAAAATGCAATCTTGGAAGAGACAAAACTGAATCAAAAGAGAGCTGACTTGAAACTCCAGGATCTTAGAATCGATGTTCACATATTAGGAAAGAGGTTAAAAAAGCTTCTTTGCCATACATAGAGATATTTTCCCATAGAAAACCAAGCTGACACGTTTTCCAATAAATATATTAAATTACCCCACTGTCTACAGGCTACTGGTTTTTCACTGGGACGAGTTTGCCTCACTGGAGGGATTTGGCAATGTCTGGAGATATTTTCAGCTGCCACAACTGGAGATGGGGGAGGGTTGTAATTGGCATCTGGCAGGTTATGGTCACAGTGATGCTAAACATTCTGCAAGGCACCGGACAGCCCCTGACAACAAAGAATTATCTGATTCATAAAGTGAAAAGTTTGAGAAACCCTGCCATAAGTCATGATAACCTGGAGAAGAAAGTGTAGTCCCAGCACCAAGTACTTATATATAATCGGTAGTTTTTCCAAACAGAAGCACAGAGCACCAAATTGGTCATATGAGAAAATGAACCTTTTAGATTTAGTTCTTCTTTGGAGATTATATTTAGTCCCTTTCTAGGGAGATGACCCAAGAAGTACTTAGGTAGGAGTATAGCTGAAAACAGATACAACAATTATGACACTAAGTCAACGTACAGGACTGCCTAAAACATAACGGGGGGGGCGGGGAGAGAGAGAGAGAGAGAAGAAAAGAGAAAAGAAAAGAAAAGAAAAAAAGAGAAAGGAAGGAAAGAAGGAAAGGAAAGAAAGTTAAGAAAGGAAGGAAAAGGAAGTAAGGCATTAGAGAAGAAGGGAATTGGTGAATCACATCTATCTTAGAAGCTTCCCCAATAGCTTGATTGTGAAAAATTAAATTCTTAGTAAATTCTTTTGGGATGTTTAGGGGTTTTAAATTTTGCTCTGTTTTTGTTTTTTGGGTTTTTTTGGGGGGGGGTTTGTATGTGTGTGGGTGTGGGTGTGGGTGTAGGTCTGTGTGTGTAAGATGGGGTCTCTTTCTGTCACCAGCCTAAAGTGCAGTCTCAAAGTCCTAGGCATAAGTCACCATCCCACATCAGCCTCCCAGGTAGCTAGGACTACAGATACATGCTACCACACTTGGGTAATTTGCTTTGGTTTTTGTTGTTGTTGTTGTTTAAGTGCGCAGTGCTTTATTTCGGCATGTGGCAATGCACTATATGTAAAATTTCAGAGTTTTGTTAACTAATTGTCTTTGTATTGGAGAAATGGACCTAGAATACTCATAGAGAAATCTTGTCGGGCCCATGGATACTCTCTGGACAAATAAGGTGGTCACCTAATCCTTAGAGGAATTTTAAATTTGGCTGTATTTGTAAAATTGCAAATGAAGATATTTCTTGGCTTATGGATTTATTTATGTATTTAGATTTTAAGATGGAGAAGAAGCAATGTTTATTTGTAAAGTTTCTTAATTTCCATGGAAGAATTTTGCTTTGCTGACTGGTAGCTGATTATGACAGTAAATTGTCTTGGCTATTTTATCAACATAGAGTATGAGTTCTCTGGAGTGCTGCCAGAAAGCAATCTTGAGCTTTCTACTTGGGTGGTGGGAGGACAAACCACCAAGAACTATATTGTGAACCAAAACTTTTCATAAATAATATTGATTCTTGCTACTTTTTTAGATGGTTTTAATTTTAGCCATGGATCAAGCCAATCTTTATAAAATTGCATCTTCAGGCTACATGGCTTGGTCCCCTGCAAAAACATTTACGTGATTGCACAATGTCATACCAACCACTTATGTGTGAGGGATATAAGAGAAAGTTTTATCTTCTCTGATGGTGATGTTGAGGACACTCCATTATTTCACTTTGAGCCTCCTTTTTGGAAACAGAAAATTTCTCTCTCATTCACTACTGTTTTTTATGATCACTGTAAACCTTATAACTAATCCTGTTTCTCTCTTGGCTTTGGCTGCTAGGAAACTTACAGGTGATATTCTCCATGCATTCTAGAATTTGTACAGAACTTTGTGGTATGAAATTTCCACTCTTAACTTTGTTTCATCTATTTATCTCTAAATTTCCTTCAAATACTTCCTAAAAACTATCAAGGTATAAAATATTATAATTTTTATTGCAATTTATTTAGATTGTATAATATTTTCTACTTGAAGTTGAATTTTAACTGGTAATAAAAATAAATTTAAGGACTTTGGTAGATTAAAATATTGAATGCTACAGCAGTAATATTCTTTTTCCTTTTGTAAATATGAGGAAACTGAGATACACAATAGTTTTATCTGTCACAAAATTAACAGATGAGGAAAAGGGAAGAAATATGTGCACTAGAAACTTAAATACTGATGTTCAAACACTATATTATGCCACTAGTCATGAGGAAAAATATTTTGAAAGACTTTCATTCTAAGCATGTATCTTCAAAAGGTAGAAAAAGAAACGGAGAAAAGTACAATTAAATTTAAATGTAAATTTGCAGTTGGATGAACCATTTTCTTGTAATTCAAAAGTATTTATATATATTTCTAAATGTAACTGCTTTAATATTTATATTTTCTCTCTTTAAAAATTAAAATAACAAAAAATGAACAGAAATTCCTATAATGAAATTATAGCTACAAATTGGGCTATCTTTACAGAATTCTAAATGAATACATTTCTAAATGTATGAATTTCTCTCTTTAGTTAGAGTTGAAATTAGAGAATCAGCAATATTTATTTGTAAGTTTGGTATTATTTTAGAATTATAAGATATCTTTTCTGTTGATGGTTTTACCTTAAGTAATACCATCTAATCATTTGGTTTTAAATATCCCATATATGTTGATAACTTCCAATTCTTTTTTTCCAATCTGATAACTTCTGAAATCCACACACATATATACCCAACTTACTATCTGATCTAGCTGTTTGGTAACTAATTGGTATCTCGAACTTAACATGGAAACCACAGAATTCTTGCATGTTACCTCACACCCTACAACAGGCTTCTCTTTTGGGCTTCAACATCTCATCCAACAATATCACTGGTTATTGAGATGAAAATCTTGATTCCTCTCTTTCCCTTACATCTCTCTTCAAATCACCTGGTAAGTTATGTTGGCTCTGCCTCCTAAAATTACATGGTCCCCAATATATGATAGTTTGACTTATAATTTTTCAACATTATGATGGTACAAAGACAATATGCATTCAGTGGGAATCACACTTCTACTTTTCAATATTGGTCATTTCCCAAGCTAGCAATATTCTGTATGAGACACTCTATCGCAAGATGCTGGGCAGCAGCAGTGAGTACAGATCCCACTCAGCCACATGATCACAAGGATAAGCAACCAAGATTCTACGGTGTCCTGTGTTGCCAGTTTTTGGGGGTGCTTTTGGAGCGGGGATATGATTTAGCCTCACTGTAAGCTAGTGTAAGTGTTCTGAGCACATTTAAAGTAGGCTTGGTTAAGTTATAATGTTTGGTAAGTTAGATGTACTAAATGCATTTTCAACTTAAGATATTTTCAAGTATTGGGATGTAACCACATCGTAAGTTGAGGAGCATCTGTATCTCAAATTCAACCACTTATCATCTCAGCTGCCACCCCATCTATAGCCATCATCTATACCACCTGCACTGCTACACCATCTTCCCAAATCATCTTCTGCCTCCACTCTGGCCTCATCAGTCATTCCTCCACATTACTGAGTAAATCAAATTATGACACTATCTTAAAGAAAATCCTTCTCAGTCCAGCTGGAATAAAATCTATTCTCCTCTCCATGTTCTACAAGACCCTCATAAACTGACTCTACCTACCTCCTAAAACTCATCTCCCTTCATTCACCATTGACTTGTCTCCAGCCATATTTGCCATTTTTCTTTCATTTAAACAAGCCATGCACTTATTCTGTTTAACATGACCTTTCTATTAGATCTTTCCAAGGCTTCCCCTATCATCACTCATGCCACAACTATTTAATTTCACTTCTTGACTTTTCTGACAACTTTATCCTAAGTAACGTCCTCACAGTCACTTTCTATCACATTACCTTAGTTCATCTTCTCCATATGATTCATTCGTCCTTGAAAACATTTTTTACCTGGTCATTATCTGTCTGCTTGTACATAGATGAGTGTAGCATGTGTATCCCTATGTAACAAACCTGCACATTCTGCACATGTACCACAGAACTTAAAGTATAATAAAAAAAATAAATAAATACCTTACATATCCCCAAAGGTCACTTGGTCCCACTAACTGACCAGATACCAAATACGTGTTATGTGAGGATGAAATAAAATAATCATTTAATGGATGAGTCATATCTTGATAAACTTTTCTACATTCATTTTTAAATAGTAGACATTCAGATGAATCCATGTATCTTGTAAAACCTTCAAGTGACATTTGGTGTGCTTTCCTAACTAAAAAGAGAAAATAAAATAAGTTAAAAGAATGTAAAAATATCATTAGCAAGATAAAAAAATACATCTCACATGTAAACTTAGTAGTAGAGCATGTTTCTAAAATAGTTCTTTAGAATTAATATGAATACTCTATGGTGTTTGGAAAAAATTTGTGGTAAAACCTTTAGTTTTTCCATACTAACATTCAAGTAAATAATATTTTAATTATATCTGATTTTTTTAAGTTTTAAAAATACACACAAGGAAAGTACATATATTACAGATCAATGAGCTTCCACAAGCTACACATCTGGATAACTGGAGCACAGGTCAAAGAACTTTCCAGTCACCACATCCATGTATATCCACTGGTTTGACTTCTAAAAACACAGATTAGTTTTCTTGGGTTGTTGTGCTTTAATTGACTGAGGCAGTATATATTTTTTGTACCTGGTTTCTTTTACTCAACATTATGTTTCAAAGATTTATTCTTGTAGTTGCATGTAGTTATACATTGCTCATTCCCATTACTTTACAGTATTTCATTGTATGAGAATGCCACAATTTATTTATTCATTTTATCACTGATAGAAATTTAGATAATTTCCTATTTGGGGTTATTGCAGATATTACTATCAAAAATAACTAGTGAATGTCTTTTGGTGCAAATATATACACATTTCTATATGGTGCAAGTCTAGGAATGGAATTGCTGTGTCATTTGCACATGGTCATCTTTAGTAATTAATCTCTGAACATTTTTACTTACTATGATATGTACCAAAATATTAATTTAAGCAGAAGACTGGCTCTGGAAACAGCCTGGACTCATATCGAATTTAACTTGTTATATGACCTTGAGCATATTAGCTAAGCTCTCCCTATTTGTGGAATGGGGGTAATAACAGGATCTACCCTTATATATTAACTCTATAATTTTTAGTTGCTCTTATTGCTATTGATAGTTCATTTTGACCAAAAAGAAAAGGTGACATGAGCGTTCACTTAATTAAAATGTGATCTTTGGCAGAGAATTTTATTTCTAGGAATTTATCTTTTAGAAGCAGAGACTCAGACAGTGATGTACAAGAATGCTCACATTAGCGTTATTTATAAAAGCAACATAAGTGCTAGAGAATAAACAAATTAAAGCCCAAAATATAATACAATACTAAGCAGCCATTAAGAATAATGTATCATAAAAATATAGTGACGTAAGTAAATGTTTATGACATCATAAAAGTGAAAAAGACAGCATTCAAAATGCTATTACTATTTTGGTTTAAAAAAATAAAAGCTAGAAGAAAATAAATAAAATTTTTATAGGCATACAAACCCTCTATTTCAAATCCATGTAAATGTAGGAAGATAGAAGTGTATGGAGCAAATGAATCATGTATTGTAACAGTAATGACTTGCATACATTTATTATTTTTCCCTGTTTAATTAGCAGTAATTGGCTTAGCTCTTTTGAACTATTTAATAATTAAATAAATATCTTCGGTAATGGAATAGAAAATAAACTCATTTTTCCCCTTAAAAACTACCAGTTTGAAATGAGGATTAATCACATGGATTTTTAAAAACTTCCTTTGGTACATGTCACATAATAATGAGGGATGAGGCTGAGGAGCTTGGTAGCATTTGGAACTATAAGATCATAATTCAAATTGGCCTTAAGAAGACACGAGTGATCAATAATCATGTAAATGAAATGCAAGGTCTTGGCTGTGTTTGAGAGTATTTGAGGCAGGTGAAGGCTCAAAAGAGGAAGTGGATTAACAGTGTAATATTGTAGTTAAAATGCAAACACAATTCCCAAGTGTCATTGCCACCATCCCAATATCTCATTTGTATCTTTTAATTTACCACCTGAAGTTGACAGTGCCAAAGTAATTTTTTTGGTAATATTCTCTAGATCAGTGCTACTGAAGGTACTCATCTGTAAACTGGTTGTTTCCAGTTGGCAACGACATAAAGAGCTTGAGCCAGAACATAAATCAATGCACTACTTCCTTATAGAAAGTCTTGCTATTTTTTTGAAAAAAAAAAAAAAAAAAGTCAGCTGAACTCATCAGGTCTCCTTAGTGATATAGTATGTACATACTAAGTATGTACTATGTACTACATTCACTTAATATTCTGGGGCAAGCTCTTTACCTTGCTGCAAACCTGCAAAAGTTTAATGGTGCTCAAACCAAATTGTCTAACACTAACACTAACACTCAATCACGCCACTACAATGCTGAAAACCCTCCAAAATCTTTGCATGGCACTGAGTCATGAAGCCAAAATCTTAATTATGGACTATAAGAAATTATATGGTTTGATCTCTCCAGTTTCTCCAAACTCATTTCCCACTCATTCTCAAAGTTCTAACCTCACTGTCCTCCTTCTGTTCCTTCAGTTCTTCAACTCAGGTCCAGTGCTTCCCTTTCTTGGACCTTAGACACTTCTCCCATATTGTCACATAACTTGTCTGTTCTTGCCATTTAAGTCTCAGCTCAAATCTCCACACTCTCAGAGAGGATTCTCCTAAACACCCAACCTGAACTAAGCTTCCCAGGTCATTTATTCTCTGTCACCTTCCCTGCTCTATGTTTCCATATCACTTAGCACTCTCTTAAGTTATCCTTTTACATGCTTCATTATTTACTGTCAACTTTCCTCCAGCCCATCAGGAATTCAAGACCTAATTGCCTTGTTCTTCACTGTAGCTCCAGCCCCCAAAACCATACTTGGTTACTACAGATAAATATTTTAATAAATTATGAATGTATGATCCAATGCAGAAATAAATTTGGTTTTGTTAGAGCCTACATTATCATGTGTTAAACATTTGTAGCCTGAGCCAACTTTCAGAGGCAAAACTTGAACTTTCAGACTCCCCTTGCTAGATGAGCTATTCTATCAGTTGATTTCTGTAAGGTTAAACATTGTGCTTTAATAATGTTTTGGTACAATTATATGAATATTTATTGTATTACATGTTTATTATTTTATTTCAAAATGAACATAAATGAAAAACTGTGAAGTGTTTTTATCCATTGAAAGATGGAACAAAGATCACAAAATCTATAACAGATCATTAGCCTAAATAGTCACCAAATCACTTGGTGTTCAAAAATGAAGAAAAAGCAAAAAATATATATATTTATGAAATGTTATAGATAATTATATTTATAAAAAAAGGAAAATTAATCATTTTGTAATATTTTGTTCTTGGAATTTTTTTCATTTAGCTCATTTAATTTTCACACATATTTTCAACAATATAATGCATTAAAATGGAAAACCACTTATAACTGAAGTTTTATCTTATTCATGAGATCAAGATATTTTCTTCTTCTAGTAGGGCACATGTAATAGAATAGTTGTCTTATTGTCACCTCTAAGCTCGTTTCTAAACACTTGAGAGATACATGAAAGCAGTTAAAAGAAAGGAGCTGAACAGTGTATAGGAAAGGATGTCATGGTTACACAGTACAACTTCCTAAAAGGTAGTAGAAATGCTATAAAATATATTTTCCCAAGGAAATTTTACCCATTCAAAAACTATAAGTTGATAACCGTAATTCATAAAAATATTTCACATTAAAACTTTTTTTTAAAAAAAAGAAAGAATACTTCACATATAAATATTCTGATAAAACTTTGAAATGGAAACATACCTTCTTCGATAGGCTCATATTTCTGAATGATCTCAAAAGCAATAGTTTTACTCATCTCAACTGAATATTGTTCTTGTGTCAGAAATTGAATCAGATTATGTTCTGAAAGAATTTTCCGGTTTTCAGAATACGCATTGAAAATCTCAATAATTTCTTCTCTGTGTGCGATAATTCGATAAATTGCTCTAAATTCTTCTATGGTGATTCTTCCTTGTTTCAGCTTGTCATTGTCCTACTAAAAAAAATGACTGGTGGGCTCACATTGCGAGTATAAAAAATACATAAATGAACATCAGAGTATTTTTGTAATATATAATAATTATACTTGAAAGAAGATGAAACTTACATTAGATTCTTATTAAAGATAAAATATATAAAACTGCATAGAGTGATGTCAAAATTGGGAGTTAGTTAACTCTTGAAACCCACTGGTTACGGGGTGAAGAAAGGAGTGTGGGAGAAAATGAGGATTCCAGGTTGTCTTTCAATTTCACATTTCATTTTTGTATTCTACGTTACTCCAATTATTTCATAAAACCATACCGGGCAATGTGTAATCTCATGCCACTGGTGTGTAGCCTGGACCATATATGTCAGAGTGAGTCAGACACATTCACAATCACTGTAAACTGCAGAAGCTGTAGTAGTTACCCAATACCTTGAAGAAGTGGAGTCTGAGTAATCATTAAAGAATTTGGGGCAGGTACAAACAAGATGAGTTCTGATAAGAGTGAATTAAAAAGTTCATATTTGAGCTTTATTAGAAAAGGCAAGAAAATAGGCTGGGTCCAGTTATTAAAAGCAACAGAACAACGTGGATTTCTCAATAGGAAAATGAATAGCAAAAATAGAAGATTGGTTTGATTAGTAGTCCATTTCCAGTTGGAAGAGATGGAGAACCGCAAGTAAGAGAACAGATAAGATGAAACTGAAGTGGGAGGCGGTGAATAGATGCTAAGAACAGATCTCACTGAAATGACGAAGGGGGAATTCAGGAGGATTCAACACATTTAAATTTTAGAAAAATGAGATAAAGAATTCAGGAATGACTGGGGTCAGGGAGCGTTAGAAACACTAGTAGAACTATAGCATTACTAACAAAAAACTGGGAAACAGGAAGTTCAGCTTAGAGGGAGATTTAATTTGTAAAAAAAAAATGTTTTTTATAACATCTTAACTCTCTTGTTACATTGTAAACAGCTTGAATGTGAGAAGCATGTGTTGACAGGGCATTGTATCATGGTGGGATCTGTGGTTGTCAAATCAGATGCTGGGTCTCCAGAGCTTATTAAACAATCATAGCGCCTTAAAATTCTGTAGTCTTAAAGTAATTCATGCATATTGTTAATTCCCTTACTTAACTAACATGGTTCAACTTACTGTTTTTTAATTCTGGATTTGGAGGTCCATGGAAGTGGATGTTACAGAATTAATTTCATTTTAGCCTTGCTCCACTCTTTATTTGTCATAAATCTTAAGCAAGTCAGTAAAAGTTTAAAATATGCCTGTAATTCCTGATAATTTTGGTTATAGAAAATTATATAAATAAAAAATTATGCTTCTACTGAATAGCAGCATAAAATAAAATATACATTATTCACTGAGTAATGAAAGTTTTATTACTTTCAAACAGAGCATAAGCTTGGTCATCTGAAATGTCCTGATAATTTGTTTTGTCTCGTGTTCTTCTAAAAGGTCAAAGTTGCCGTCTTATACTAAAACGATTTGGAGATATACAGTCCAAACAAAATTCCACAAATCCAAAGAATCGCTATAATTGATCAAAATCAAAGAAGAATTGAAAGGCAAATATTAATCAAATTATTGAAAAATGAAACCCACGCAAAATAGTGAGAGTTGTATCACTGAGGAAGGGAAGATCTAATTTTAGTAGAAAGATAAAAGGAAAAGGAAAGCAACAAGGAGCAAATAACGATGGGGAAGAAAAACAGGACATGGTAGCTTCATGATCAAGGGAAACAGGGAGAAGAAAAGCAAGGAGAAAGAAGATGCAATTTGAGTGCTGAGGCACGGGATAGCAGCTCAGACTGCCAATGTACTAGACTACCCTATAAGAGAAAACTGAAGCTCAAAAATCTTGAGTAAATTTTCCCC
The DNA here is from genome assembly GCF_009761245.1 of Sapajus apella. Lineage (NCBI taxonomy): Eukaryota > Metazoa > Chordata > Mammalia > Primates > Cebidae > Sapajus > Sapajus apella. The sequence continues at coordinate 6,893,906 of NW_022437024.1, forward strand.
AGCCCCACGGGTAACCTGGATTTTTAACTAACTCTAAGACCATCCAGAGGAGCAGTTGGAAGAAAGAAAGTCAGTATATCATTACACAGATTAACAGTATATATGCAAAAATAAATTCTGTAAAATGCAAATCGGACCATCTCACCTCTCTCTTAAAGTTCTCAACGTTCCTCCTTTGTCTTCAAGACAAAACCCCAACCGTATTGTGTAGCATCCAAGGCCATCTAAAACGTCACGGACGATTTCTGCTCTTATCTTTTTCCTCCTTGCACCTTACACTTCAGGTGCTCTGAATTAGTTGCAGCACAGGTACCAAACCATCTCTTGCTATGGTACAGATTTTTTTTTTTTTTTTTTCTGGAATATCCTTCTTTCTTTTTAAATTACCAATTTCCACTAATCCTTGAAAAAGTGTCACCCACTCTAGAAATATCCCCTGGGTCACGTCCTCTGTGTCTCCTTCCCAGGTTGCATTAGATACCCTTTCTCTGGGTTCTTATAAGACTCCACTTTCTTCTCTCATAAGGCTTATTAAATTGGAATGACAGCCTTTTTCTATAGCCATTCTAGAATTGCCTCAGACAGTGAGTTTGTCATTTGTTTCTTGTATCCTTAGGTCTTACAAAAGTGCCTGACTGAAGACATTCAGAATGTGGCCTACCACCCAAACAGTATTATGAATCTGATGAAATAAGTGCATCTAGACAATAATTAGATATAGGAGTTAAGTATCTCCCTAGACTTAAGGAGGATGGGAAAAGAGATTTAAAAATGCATATTCCAGAAGATATGCAAAATCTCAGGCCCCACCTCGGGGTTCACTACCATCTTTAAAATGTTTCATATTAATCATTAAAAGTATGACATAAAATAAGACTAATAAAACCATTTTTCTCCTGTTTAAAAAAATGTTATTCTTCACAAGGAATAACTTTGCAAAGAATAACATTTTTTTAAACAGGATAAAAATAAAAAAGTTATTCTTTGCAAAGCATTACAAAAAGCACTTTCCCAAACAATTCATTCAATGTCTTGTATATTTAAAAATATACCACATAATTCAAGACCATGGAAATCATGAAGGTAGATAATTTTATTTTTTATTCCCAATGCCTACCACTGGACCTACCCTAGAGCAGGAGCTTAACTACTATACTTTTAAATGAATGATTGAGTAAACAAGGAAAAAAGAATACAAAAATAATTCTAATGATAGTCATTTCAACCTGGCAGGGGAGATACCATGATCATGAAGGTGGTTTTCCCAGGGCGAGGCTTATCCATTGCACTCCGGATGTGCTGACCCCTGTGATTTCCCCAAATGTGGAAAACTGAACTGCATAATTTGTGATAGTGGGGAACTGCATTCACACTTTCCCCTGGTAAATATTTTTTTAAAATAAAAAAGGATAGTCATTTCAAGTGTACACTTTCAGAAAACTGAATGAAGGCTTTCCATGTTGTCACCATTTTCCATTTCCAATGCTCAGTTTGCTAGTAAAAATGTGAAATATTACTTAAATAATGTGATGAGAAAGCTGATTTGTCAAAACAGAATTTTTTTTTCATTATATTTTAAGTTCTGATGTACATGTGCAGATCTTGGAGGATTGTTTAAACACAGGCCATTTGCTGCCTCCATCCTCGCATCACCTACATTAGGTATTTCTCCTAATGTTATCCCTCCCCAGTATCCCCACCTCTTGCTATCCCTCCCTTAACCCCCATTCCACAACAGATCCCAGTGTGTGATGTACCCCTCCTTGTGTCCATGTGTTCTTATTCAATACCCACTTATGAGTGAGAACATGCAATGTTTCGTTTTCTATTCTTGTGTCAGTTTGCTGAGAATGTTGGTGTCCAGCTTCATCCATGTCCCTGCAAAGGACGTGAACTCATCCTTTTTTATGGCTGCATAGTATTCCATCGTGTATATGTGACATATTTTCTTTACCCAGTCAATCCTTGATGGGCATTTAGGTTGGTTCCAAGTCTTGGCTATTGTAAACAGTGCCACAATGAATATGCATGTGTATGTGTCTTTATAATAGAATGATTTATAATCCTTTGGGTAAACCCAGTAATGGGATTGCTGGGTCAAATGTTATTTCTATTTCTAGATCCTTGAGGAATCACCACACTGTCTTCCACAATGGTTGAACTAATTTACACTCCCACCAACAGTGTAAAAGCATTCCTATTTCTTCACATCCTCTCTAGCATCTGTCATCTCCAGATTTTTTAATGATCACCATTCTAACTGGCATGAGATGGCATCTCAATATGGTTTTGATTTGCATTTCTCTAATGACCAATGACAATGAGCCTTTTTCATACATTTGTTGGCCACCTAAATGTCTTCTTTTGAAAAGTGTCTCTTCATATCCTTCACCCACTTTTTGATGGAATTGTTTTTTTCTTGTATATTTGTTTTAGTTCTTTGTAGATTCTGGATATTAGCCCTTTGTCAGATAGGTAGGTTTCAAAAATTTTTGCCCATTCTGTTGGTGTCAGGTTCACTCTAATGATGGTTTCTTTTGCTGTGCAGAAGCTCTGGAGTTTAATTAGATCCCATTTGTCTATTTTGGTTTTTGTTGCCAATGCTTTTGGTGTTTTGGTCATGAAGTCCTTGCTTATTCCTATGTCCTTAATGGTATTGCCTACGTTTTCTTCTAGGGTTTTTATGGTGTTAGGTCTTATGTTTAAATCTTTAATCCATCTGGAGTTAATTTTAGTGTAAGGTGTCAGGAAGGGGTCCAGTTTCAGCTTTCTGCACATGGCTAGCCAGTTTTCCCAACACCATTTATTAAAGAGGGAATCCTTTCCCATTGCTTATTTTTGTCAAGTTTGTCAAAGATCAGATGATTATAGATGCATGGCTTTACTTCCAAGGCCTCTGTTCTATTCCATTGGACTATATCTCTGTTTTGGTACCAGTATCATGCTGTTTTGATTACTGTAGCCTTGTACTATAGTTTGAAATCAGGTAGCATGACACCTCCAGCTTGGTTCTTTTTGCTTAGGATTGTCTTGGCTATGCAGGCTCTTTTTTGGTTCCATAAAAATACGGAATGCTTCACGAATTTGCGTGTCATCCTTTTTCAGGGGCCATGCTAATCTTCTCTGTATCATTCCAATTTTAGTATATGTGCTGCTGAGGCGAGCACAAAACAGAATTTACTTTTAACGTAAGATACGGCATTTTAAAGTTGGTTGTATCTAAAATGACACTAAAAATAAAGCCTAATTAAATTCAACTTATAGTACAGGAAATGATATCGCTTGCCACTTTCTTTTTTCCCAAACTCTGACACTAAATTGTTTTACAATTTTGTCTTTTTCCTTTTATTCTGCTCTTTCCTCCTTAACAAATATATGAATCAGATACTATACTGGGTAATAAGGATGCAAAAGTAACACACTGTCAGAGCCCTCTTTGAAGCATATAGTCTAGAAAAAGAAAGTAGACATGGAAGTGTATAGGTGCCAAAATGTAAACTTTGTAGCTGAGCACAATGGCTCACACCTGTAATCCCTAAGCTTTAGGAAGTCAAGGTGGGAAGATCACTTGAGGCCAAGAGTTTGAAACCGGCCTGGGCAACATAGTGAGACCTGTCTCTAAATTAAAAAATAATAATAATAATTAGCCAGGTGCATTGGTGCATGCCTGTAGTCCCAGCTACTCTAGACACTGAAGGAGGAGGATCCCTTGAGCCCAGGATTCCAGTGCTCCATTAGCTATAATCATACCACTGTATTCTGGCCTGGGTGACAGAGAAAGACCTTGTCTCTATATTTTTTTTTAATTTTAAAAATAAAATAAATTTTATTGACAATGGACACAATAAGGAAAGTTGGACAATTCTTCCTGGAGGGTCAAAGAGAATCTTTATAGAAAAAGTGATACTGGAGCTGAGTCTTCAGAGATGAGAAAGAAGATATCTGCCTGAAATTAAGGAGGAAATGAGCTAATTCTACTTGTTAAGATCAGAGCAAATGAAGGTACAAAGTACAAAACAGAAGAGTGTAATTAGAGAGAATGTTAGTGAAGCTGTGGGAGCAGATAAGGCAAGAGGTACAGCTGAATCCCAGGGGTCCTCAGAAGTCACACTGAGAAACTTAGACTTCATTTGGAAAGAACAAGGAGTTATTGATGAGTTTTAAGAAAGAAATCACATAGATTTTTGTTCTAGAAAGATTACTCTGCAGCAGTATAGAAGCTAGGTGTCGGGATTAAAAACAACAACAAAAAAAAAACAGTCCGTAGGGTTTGTCCAACTCTGATGTACATATGAGTCACCCTGGGACTTGTTGAAATGCAATCAGCATCATTTCTGGTCTGAGGACCACAATGAGTAGTAAGTAGTTCAAGAGCAATTGACTTGGTGGACCTAAAAAGATAGGGTCAGAAGAGGAGTCTGAAAATCTCTTTAATTTCTGCTTGGATAACTTAGAGAATGATGCTGCTATCACCAAGCAAAGAAATATAGGAGGAAAAATAATTTTAGACGGAAAGAAGAGTTTCACTTTAAACATATTAAATTTCAAGTGCATCCGAGACATCTAAGCAGAGACAGCCAGTAGGCAAATGGTTTTGGGGTAGGGATAGAGGAAAACAATACACTATAGAAGAAAGTACAATAAGAACTTTGGAGTCAGATAGACCGAGACATGAGTTTCTATGAGATATGAAGAAATTATGTGAGATATGAAGAAATTATATCAACATTCTTATGCTCAATATCCTTATGTGTAAAAGAAGCTAATAATAATTTCCTTACATGCTTTTAATAAAATGGGAACAAAACCTAATCAGTGCCTAGATTATGGCAGAGGATGAACAAATGATGCCATTTCCATGTCTTTGAGGTTCAGGATAGAAAAGTTGGGACTTGTTCCTATGTAAGTAGTCATTGAGAGTCAATAAGGTAGCTCAGGAAACGTTTGTAAAGTAAAAATAAAGGAAATAAAGGGCTCATCTTTAGGAGGAGAGTAGAAGGAATGGTCACAGGACAGAAGGAGAAGGAGTAGTCACAGATTTTCAGAGAAAATTGGGAGAGAATGATGTCATAGAAGTCAGAACAAGGAAATTTTTTTTAAAAGAGGGTTAAGTGAAATGCACAGAGAGGCTAACCAGTGGATTTAGCATTTATGACCTAAAGAGATTTTGAAGATAGGTGTGAAAGCAAAATGGATTGCAATGGATCATTGAACAAGTAGAGAAATAAATGTAAATGATTCTTTAGGTTTATCTGTTAGAGAATGTGACATTAGAAGAGGATATGGTGCTTTTTATTTTTTGGATGAGACTTTTCTGAAGTTTACATGGTGGAGGACCAACTAAGGTAAGAAACCATAAACTTTAGGTGGAACCCAACAGAACAGAAGTGGCTGAGTTGATTCCAGGTAGCAGATTCATAGGGCAGAATCAGTAGAGAAATAATCTATCTCTCTGAATACCAGCTTCCAATCCATTCTAACTAGTGCCAGGTTATTTATCCTAAAATATGTAATATTTCTTTACTCAAGAAATTTCAGTGAGTACCCCTTGCTTACAAAAGGAAATCCAAATTCCTTGGTCTACCATTCAAGGTTTCCATCATCTGGTTATAACTGTCATTTGCAACACTTTCTTATCACATCTTTTCATGCATTCTCTACTCCAGTCATGTTTAATTACTTTTTATTCTCCACGCACTCTTTCCACATACTCCACATATATTGCTTATTTTTTAAGGTCCAGCAAGAATGCCACTTCCACCATGGCATCTTCTATAAAAGCCCAAATTAGTCTTTTCTCAGATTCCCTGTTAGCATTACCCATGAGATTTACAAGTTACTTATAAAACAGTAATTTCTGCATTCCTTTTTCTGCCTAAAAAAGAGAGATAACGCTTTATTCATTTTTTACAATTCACAGTTTCCGACAGAGTGTCAGCACATACTATAGATTTAATACTGGTTATTAATTCCTTAGAGAATATCAAGACTTAGGGCAAATCCTATAAAAAAAAATCCTGAAATTACAAAGGATACTATTTCATACTCAACCAACAATCAAAAGTGTAATCTAACAATATTTTCTATAAAATATTTTAAATGCTATAAAGACTATTGCATGATAAAAGCAATACATTTTTTAAGTAAAGGGATTTAAAAAGTCTTAGAGAATTGCTGCTCAAGCCATGAATCAATAATTAATCTTGTAGAAAGAAGTGCAGAATATATTGCCAAGATCATAAAGTTATATTTTCTTTACTCAAATTTATAATAAAATGTCATCTTGTAAGAAAATAAATTCATGTCAGAATTTGTCAGCAACTTAGAAAATGAACAAATGTAATTCAATTTTGTATATGTAACTGATGCAGCTTCCTTCTACATATATTTATATTGAGTACCTACTTTGTGTCATGCCTGCTACTAGGTATATTCATATACATATCTTATTTACTATCCACAACAATCATGTGAGATAACTATGCTAGTAGCCCCATTCAAGGGATTAAGAAATTTGCTCAGGGAGATTTTTAACTTGCCAAGTACTAAACAGCTAGGATCAGATCTATTAGAGCCAAGAATCTCTAGTGTTCTACGACATTAGAAGATTTTGGTCACCAAAGATTTATAAGGACTCATTTTATTTACTCTTGCAAAAGGTGCATCCATAAAGTGAGACAAAATTAGCAAGAAGCGTTGAAGCAAATGAGTTGAATGTTTAAGCAGCTTAATTTTCAACTATCCGTAAAATACAGTTAACCAATACACCTTCTCTAAGCACTCTACTTAATCAACATTTTAATGCATATATGGCAATTTAGCCTAAGGTGATAAAGTTTTATATTAGTGGTTCTAGAATTATTTTAATGAATAAGAATAGTTTATCATGATTATCAGCCTTGTTTTATGTAATTTATGCTTCAAAAGTACTTACAGTTATTTTAAGGAGGTTTTTGAAGTATTCTTAGCAAAATCTGCCTCTCTAATTTTTATTATTAGTGTTATTTTCATAGCCACTCCTAAAAGGCTTTGCTCAACAATAGATCTTCAGGCCTGCTCATGTCCCTAATCATACATTTCAATTAGTGAACCATTTCTGTACTTTTATAGTGGTTGAGCATTCTACATAATGCTTTTAAATATGGCATGTATTTCACTAAACTTCACTTCAGATATCTCTGCCCTAAAGATAATGTAAAGCAACCTGATAATCACTGAATAATATTTACGTTTCACATTTGATACAGATTTCAATATATTCTATCTTTATTTTGTCTTTAATGTAAATTTTATTAAATTGGGAAGCAATAGCTTTTCTCCCTTTGGAAGAAAAGCTACCAGAGGGAAAATCCTACATGTAAAGATTTTTATAAAAACTTGTATTCTTCAAATGTGCTATTAGCCACGAATTGATTAAAATTCTGTTAGCTTATGGACGCACGCACTGACTGGATTCAAAGAAACAATTCTGAAACGTTTATCTTTTACTGCAGTCTCCTGAGACACACAGCTATTCTTTTTTAACCTCCTTTTTGTGGTTTGTAAACTTGGGGGCTAAATCTTATTGAGAGAAGTGGTTGTTATAAGACAATTCTCCATAGGTCTCCTGTGTTTTTGTGTGTTTTCTAAGCAGAAGTATTCATTGCCTTTCTTCCATGCTAGATTTTCAAGGATGTTGGAATAGTGAACAGCTTTGGTAAAGATAGGGTCTCCTTCCAGAGAAGAAAAACAGTTTGGTTTACTGTTCACTATAATAGTAATAATGACAGCCTACAGGGCAAAGATCAGTTGGGCTTACTGCCCACCATAAAAGACCCAGGTTTAGGCTTACGGTACTTATTCTATAACACAACCCACTGTGTGTCACTTGTTCCTCTTCGTACCACACTTTAATAGCTGGGGCTTGGGGAAATAACATCCAAATGTGAATACTCTGACAACTGTCATTTCTGTGAGTAATAAGCTGTCTTTTTTCTTTGACCCACAAGCCTGCTTCCACCAGCTTCCATGAAGCTACCTCAGGCCAATTTGTTAGCTTCCAAGGAGGGTACAATGTCAGACCCTTCCCAGTTTGTGTTACCAATAACAACTTCAACACAGATTGTGCTACCTGAGTACTCACTTTCAAAAAACAAAGTAATACGCGGATTTTAATGTTCCTAACAATCTGGATCGGTCAGTCCAGCTTTCCTGCCTGATTCACCAAGAGATTTGTCATCTTTCTAGTATAAAACTCAGCTGAAATGGCTTTTCCTAATTTTATTAATGATCCTTCTGTCATCTAGTCACAGAATTGAGCTAGGTTTCCCTCCTACTAGTTCTTCTTCAAACAAAGATAATTTTTGGATGATTTTCTCTTAGGGAGTAAGCGAAATAAAATGTTTTCAGATTACATATTCCTTCTTGGTTTTTTAAATACCTTTATTGGGGTAAAATTGACATACAAAAAACTATATATATTTAATTTGTATACAACTTGATGAGTTTGGAGTTAAGTATACAGCCATGAAATTATCAACACAATCTATGCTATAAACATATCCATTCCTTCAAAAAGTTTCCTTCTGCCCTCTTTATTATTTTTTCCCCACAGGGTCTCACTTTGTCACCCAGGCTAGAGCGCAGCAGTGCCAGGCTCACAGCAGCCTCTATCTCCTGAGCTCAAAGGATCCTTCCACCTCAGCCTCCCAAGTAGCTGGGCCCACAGGCAGGCACCACCACTCCCAGCTAATTTTTTGTAATTTTTGTAGAAACGAGGTTTCACCATGTTGTACAGACCGGTCTCGAACTCCTGAGCTCAAGCAATCTGCCCACCTCAGCCTCCCAAAGTGCTGGAATTACAGTCATGAGCCACTGCATCCAGGCCCTCTTTATTACTTTTGTGTGTGATGAGAATACTCAATCTAAGATCTACCCTCTTACATTTTTAAATATGCAGCACAGTGTTATCACAGGTCCTACGCTGTTCAGTAGCTCGCTGGGGTCTATTTGTGTTATATAACAGAAACTATACCCTTTGACTAACACTTCCTTGTTTTCCCCTCCCCCGGCCCTGGTAACTATCATTCAACTCTCTTCTTCTATGAGTTTCACTATTTTAGACTCCTCACATAAGTGGTGTCTTGAAGTATTCGTCTTTCTGTGTCTGGCTTGTTTCTCTTAATACAATGTCCTATAGTTTTATCCATGTTGTCACAAATAATAAGATAGTCTTTATTTTTTCAGGATGAGTGATATTTCATTGTATGTACATACTATATTTTCTTTATTCATTCATACACTGATGGACACTTAGATTGCTTGCATATCTTGGCTATTGTAAAATAATGCTGCAGTATATATGGGAGTGCAAATATCTCTTGATTTCAATTCCTTTGGATATATATCCAGAGGTGAAATTGCTGGATTATATGGCAATTTTATTTTTAATTTTTGTGGAACCTCCATATTGTTTTCAATAGTGTTTGTACCAGCTTGCATTCATACCGATAGTATATGAGTTCCCTTTCTCCACATTCCTGCCAACACTTTTCTATTGAATTTTTTTATAATAATCTTTCTAACAGGTATGAGATGATATCTCATGTAATTTGATTTGCATTTCCTTGATGAGTAGTGATGTTGAACACCTATTTATATACCTGTTGGCCACTTGTATAGCTTCTTTAGAGAAATGTCTATATTGCTATAAAACGTGCAAATCCCTTTGCACATTTTCTAATCAGATTACTTGGGGTTTTTATTCTATTGAGTTGTGGGATTCAATTTTGGATACTATCCCTTTATCAGATATGTGGTTTGCAAATACTTTTATTCTGTAAATTGGCTTTACATTTTTTTAAAATTATTTCCTTTGCTGTGCAAGAGCCACTTTGTTTCATGTAATCCCACATGTCTATTTTTACACAAGTTTTTGTTACCTGTGCCTTTGGAGTCATATCTAAGAAATTCTTGCCAAGCCCAATGTCAAAAAGCTTTTTTCCGATTTTCTGGGCTCTCCATTCTGTTCCATTGGTCTATATATTTGTTTTTATGCTCTTATCATACTGCCTCGATTATTTTAAATATATTTGAAAACCAAAAATTTTGATGCCTCCACCTTTATTTTCTTTTTTAAGATTGGTTTTGGTTATTCAGGGTCTTTTTCTGTTCTAATATGAATTTTAGGATTGTTTATATTTCTGTAAAAACAAAACAAAAATGCCATTGGGATTTTAGTAGGGATTACATTTAATCTATAGATCGTCTTGGGTAATATGGATGTATTAACATAGGATGTCCTTCTGTTTATTTGTATCTTTTAAAGTTTATTTCATCAATGGTTTACAGTTTTGATGTACCAGTTTTTCACCTCCTTGGTTAAATTTATTCCTAAATATTTTATTGTTTCAATGTTAATGTAAATGAAAATGTTTTCTTGATTCCTTTTTGGATAGTTAATAGTTAATAGAAATGCAACTAATTTTTGCATACTAATTTTGTATCTTGCAACTTTACTGAATTTAATAGTTCTAGTAGTTTTTTGGGGTTTTTTGTTTTGTTTTGTTTGTTTGTTTGAGGACTGTCTCTCTGTTGCCCAGGCTGGAGTGCAGTGGTGTGATCTCAGCTCACTGCAACCTCCACCTCCCAGATTAAAGCAATTCTCATGCCTCAGCCTTCCAAGTAGCTGGGATTACAGGCATGTACCACCACCTCTAGCTAATTTTTGTATTTTTAGTAGAGACAAGGTTTCACCATGTTGGCCAGGCTGGTCTTAAACTCCTGACCTCAGGTGATGCACCTGCCTCAGCCTCCCAAAGTGCTGGGATGACAGGTGTAAGCCACCACGCCCAGCCTTCTAGTCATTTTTTGACAAAATCTTTAGGACTTTCTACTTATAAGCTCATGCCGTCTGCGAATAGAGATAATTTTGCTTCTGCTTTTACAACTCAATTACCTTTTATTTTCATTTCTTGACTAATTGCTTTGGTTGGGACTTCCAGTACCATCTTAAACAGAAATGGTGAGAGTGGGCATCCTTGCCTTTTTCCAGATCTTAGAAAAACAACTTTCAGTTTATTGTGTATGATATTTTCTGTGGGCTTTTTATATATGGACTTTATTGTGTTAAGTTCCTTTTATACTTAATTTACTGAGATGAAAGGGAGTTAAATTTTGTCAAATGCTTTTTCTATATTTTTGAGCTGATTATGTGATTTTTATACTCCATTCTGTTCATGTGGTGTGTCACATTGATTGATTTCTGTATGTTGAGCCATCCTTACATGCCATGAACACATATTATTTGATCATGGAATATGATCCTTTTAAAGTGCTATAAATTTTGGTTGCTATTATTTTGTTGGGGAATTTTGCATCTATGTTCATCAGGGATATTGGCCTAAAGTTTTGTTTACTTGTGGTATCTTACTTCAGCTTTGGTATCGGGGTGATGTTGACCTCATAAAATAAAATTGGAAATGTTCCCTCTTCTATTTTTGGAAGCATTTCAGAAAGATTGGTATTTATTGTTCTTTAAATCTTTGGTAGAATTCACCTATGAAGTCATCTGGTCCTGGGCTTTTCTTCATTAGTCAGTGAGACACTCCAAACAGGGTCTCACTATGTTGTCCAGGCTAGTCTCAAACTCCTGGCCCCAAGTTATCTTTCCGCCTTGTCCTCTCAAAGCATTGGGATTACAAGCATGAATCGCTGCACCCAGCCTCTCAGTCTCCTTTTTGTTATTGGTCTGTTCAACCTTTCTAGTTCTTCTTGGTTCAGCCTTGATGGGTTGTATGTTTCTAGAAATTTCTCTATTTTTTCTAGATTGTCCAATTTTATAGTGTATGATTGTTCATAATAGTTTCTATGGGTTTTTCATTTTTGTGAGATCTGTTGTCATGTCTCCACTTTCATTTCTGATTTTATTTGAGTTGTCTTTCTTTTCTCTTAATCTTACTATTTGTCAATTTTAACTTTTCAAAAAAACAAGTCTTAGTTTCTTCAATTTCTTCTAATTTTTTCTATTCTATTTTAGTTATTTATGTGCTTAATCTGTATTATTTCCTCCCTTCTGCTAACTTTGGGCTTATTCTCCACTCTTTCTATAAATCACTAACATCTAATCCAGTTACCATTATTATTTTGATCTAATTAGACATCCAGTCCTAGGTTTGATGTGAGCATTCCTGTATGCTCAGGAAATTATTCTAAACTGATATCCTGGCATTATTTCAGATTTTCTCATTAACTAATTTTACCTTCTACAGAAATGTTCTCCATATTGATTGTAAATACACTTAATATAATTAATTCCTTTTCTTCTTAAGAGACTAATTTTTATATGACATTTACTCACATTGGATTAAGTTCCTCCTAGGGTGGGATAGGCAGGCGGTGGATATCATCTTACCTTAAAAATATTTTTCACATGAATATAACTGCACCGAATATCTAATTTTTCAAGTAACCTGTGAGTTTTTTCTAGGTTAATTTTTCCACCTCTAAAGTCATCCTGAATCTTCGACAAAAACCATGTATGAAGAACAAAAATGTTAAGGAAATTCTTGTAGAAAGTCATTGAGTATTTAAAATTCCTAAAGAAACATTTGCTTTACTGTACTTGTTTTTATTTTTAAAGAATATGATTAAATTACAGGATAATTATATGATACAAATATTTTAAAAAACAAAATTAAGTAGTTTCTATGCTATTGTAAAGGTATGAAAGGGCATAGCACAGTAAAAATACAAAAAAAAATTTAAATTAAAATTTGAGAAGTAAAGTCATTACTTAGAAAATACATTAAAACATTATTACAATCTATGGCCTGAAGACATGAACTTGAGAGGCAGCTAGACTTCAATATCACCTCTCACCCGACCTCTCTCAGTTTTAGTTCTCTCTTCCAGAAAGGTGAGCAAATTTACCCTGAATCTTAAGGAAGGTAGAAGCATTAGGTGAATTCCTAATATGTCACCGAACATAGTTGCTGCTACTTACTGTTCAATAAATAGTAACCATGACTGATAAAATTATTATTAATAGATTAGTCATATGCCTAGCTATACACACACTCAAGAAAGTAACATTTTAACTACCGTCAAAAAGCATCAAAAATACCATGCTGAGTGTATATTGGGTATGAAAGAGAAAACAAACAAAAAACTTACTTATCATAGACAGATAAGCTACAAAAACTAGGACATTTCCATTCTAAGATTGAAATGAGATAATGACAGTTATCACTAAAATCATAAAAGGTATGGGTAAAAATTATGCAAAACTAAGTTACAGATTGTTAGAGCAAATTAATGAGATGTCCTTAAACTTAATAGTTATGACTTAATACAGCAAAGCTCATGTCCTTGTAAGAAAAAGATACCAGAATGTAGGGAAACTTAGGAAAGGTCAGAGCAGACATGGAACAAGCAGTTTGACTTAAATGAAGAGGACTTAAATTCAGGACTCTTCGAAAAGAATAACAGCATCAAGTAAAGAGGATAACTAGGAGGAAGGAGAAGAGGGGCAGAAAGAACTTCTCAATGGATATCTCGTTTCCATAGTTTTATGACCTGTAGAGCCGTTTCTCCTCGCTTAGAAGTGTCTCCCCAATAGATGCTGTCACGGGTTCCAAATACAATTAACTTTTTCCCTTTGCAGAAAATAATTTCTTGATGCTCATCGGCTGTTACCACTTTTCTAGGGAGAAAGCAGAGGACACATAGTGGTTTGTTGCCTTTGTTCTTTGAAGCCAGCTCACACTTAGCCACAGAAACAGTATGCAAGATGTGGTACCTGCATTACCCTGCCCTGGAAACTTTTTGGCTTCTTGAATTCTGACTGTCTCCACACCCACTGTTTGAAAACACAGCTTTCTCTGATGTCTGGCATTTTTCCATGAACTGCCATTGTATATCATTTAATTTTTACTATTTTGTTTTAACCCCTCAAACCTTTCATCATAATGTGCTTCCAGTGGGTTTGGGCAGCTGCTCTGAGAGCCTGAGTATAAATCAACACCATTGTGATTCCTGAAGTTCCAAAGTGCTGTCACTCTAGAAACTTTGGGCTGCTTCTCTAGATCCCTGACAACATATAATGCACACAGAGACACACCACTTTTAAAGAAGACTGTTCAGGAGGCTAAGTTCTTAAAATCTTCAAAATAGGTACAGCTGGTTAGCTGGGCACCATACTATCAGGTGACTGTCATTTTTTTCTTTTGGTCTGAATGCCCATTGTGATATCATCAGAAGTTCCCCACTGCATAGAGAAAGCTTCTTTATGACCTCATCAGGAGGCTCAGAGCTTGCCAGACTGCCTGCTTTCATGGGTGGGTATAATAATCTTCAGCTTGAATGTTAACACCTTGATGGAAAAGGTGTCTCATGGAATGTTTTCTTATCCTTTGAACACTCTTTATTTCAGAAGCTTTGCTTCTGTTGCAACTAATCATGGCACTTAGCGTGCTGAGCAGGAAGGACAAGGAAAGAGTAATTCGCAGACTGTTAATACAGGCACCTCCGGGGGAATTTGTAAATGCCTTTGATGATCTCTGTCTGCTTATCCGTGATGAAAAACTTATGCACCATCAAGGTGAATGTGCAGGCCACCAACACTGCCAAAAATATTCTGTACCACTCAGCATCGATGGAAATCCAGTACTCTTGTCTCACCACAATGTAATGGGTGACTTCCGATTTTTTGACTATCAAAGCAAACTTTCTTTCAAATATGACCTGCTTCAAAATCAGCTGAAAGACATCCAAAGTCATGGTATCATTCGTAATGAGACAGAATACCTGAGAGTTGTTGTTCTGTGTGCCTTAAAACTGTATGTGAATGACCACTATCCAAAAGGAAATTGCAACGTGCTGAGAAAAACTGTCAAAAGTAAGGAGTACTTGATAGCTTGCATTGAAGACCACAACTATGAAACGGGAGAGTGCTGGAATGGACTTTGGAAATCCAAATGGATTTTCCAAGTTAACCCATTTCTAACTCAAGTAACAGGAAGAATATATGTGCAAGCTCACTTCTTCAGGTGTGTCAACCTTCATATTGAAATATCCAAGGACCTGAAAGAAAGCTTGGAAATAGTTAACCAAGCTCAACTGGCTCTAAGTTTTGCAAGGCTTGTGGAAGAGCAAGAGAACAAATTTCAAGCTGCAGTCTTGGAAGAATTACAGGAGTTATCCAATGAAGCCCTGAGAAGAATTCTACGAAGGGATCTTCCAGTGACCCGCACTCTTATTGACTGGCAGAGGATACTCTCTGACTTGAATCTGGTGATGTATCCTAAATTAGGATATGTCATTTATTCAAGGAGTGTGTTGTGCAACTGGATAATATAAAGAATTGCTCCTGGTAACTATCTTGATTTGACTTGTTTATGTTTCTGGGGAATTGTTATTTTCCTAAAATTAAGCAATCTGTAGAGATGCTTCTCACTAGCCAATGCACATTTAAATGAGGAAAGTGTTACAAGTAATTTTACTTGGGAAATATTTATGTATAAGGCAAGAAAGTGTAAAGTAAAATGTGTTTCATAGTAGTGACCATCATAAAGACCAAGATATTTGTTAGAAACTAAAATAGTTTTATAGAATATGGGATTCCAGAAATAATATAGAGGTGGCCAGGGTTAAGGCCGTGTGTGTGTGTGTGTGTGTGTGTGTGTGTGTGTGTGTGTGTGTGTGTGTGTGTGTG